>NC_080190.1:86458750-86772500 GCF_030028045.1 Hippopotamus amphibius kiboko | reverse complement strand
GAGAAATGGATTTTAATCATTCTGTATGTTTAATCCATAAATAATTGTATTTATTTCAGCCAAATGCTAAATATTTCCTTCTTTTTAATTGTTCTAAATGAGAAATGAAAACAAAATTTGTAATACTGTATATGTGACTTCAAATCTGTTCTCCAGTGTACTTGTTTTAGCACAATAGAGACTAAGGGTTGAAACTAAAGATGCGTGGATAATTCAGTAAGTTCTGGCTAGCTGGATTTTTGGGAAATGTATTGCTTTAGATTCAAATTTTCTATAGAGATGAGAATTCAACCTCTAGAGAATACTCACAATTTTGAGTTGAATTTTGAGTTGATTTGGTAGGAAATACTTATAAAATGTATCATGTGCCTCACTGTCTTCTAAAGTAATATGTAAAATATGTTTTAATCATTTTTGTGCTAAGATGATTGTCACTAACATAAAGTATTATATTATTGCAGATTATTTCTCCTGCACTAAATAGGTCTATTCTGTTGTGCTATCAAATTTTGTAGCAGTGGAATTTACCCATCTTCATACTAGCTGCTTTTACTCAGCTTTGGAATTCAAAACCAGATAACTAAGATTGTTATGTTCACATTAAAGTAAATTGATTCTGAATGAAGACCTAAATGACTTGATTATAAGTATCTGCATGGATTTTGTAACATCTGTAACAATGGGTAATAGACCTTTTTTAGTTCATTATCTGCTTGTTTGCTGCCTTTAAAATATCTAAAAATACCTAGAGACAAATGACAATGAAAACACAATGATCCAAAACCTATGGGATGCAGCAAAGGCAGTTCTAAGAGGGAAGTTTATAGCAATACAATCCTACCTCAAGAAACAAGAAAAATCTCAAATAAACAATCTAACCTTATACCTAAAGAAACTAGAGAAAGAGGAGTAAACAAAACCCAAGTTAGTAGACGCAGAGAAATCGTAAAGATCAGAGCAGAAATAAATGAAACAGAAACAAAGAAAACCATAGCAAAAATCAATGAAACTAAAAGCTGGTTCTTCGAGAAGATAAAATAAATGAAGGTACTGGATGAGTTCCAAATAAAAAAAAAATTTGTATACAGAAGTAATCACTCTCCTTCCTCATTGTATCTTCTTCTGAATTAATTCTATATCATAATTCCTTAGATCACATTAAAACCGAAGCACTTGATTTTGCATTTTCTATTTGAATTGGACGCTAGATGCTTTAATAATTTATTTGCTGTATTAGAGTCTAGCATGGCAGTGTGAGATGCTCTGTGGATCCATTCCTCAATGATACTGGGGAAAATTTTACATATGTATATTATGTATAATATACATAATATATATATATAAAACTTTACATATATATAATATACATATATTTTACATATGTATGTAATATATATGTATAAAATTTATATATATAAAATCAGTAGTCTCTGGAAATGGTCCCATGGGTATACTCGCACACCTTGTTTTACTGAGCTTCACTTCACTGTACTTTGCAGATATTGCACTTTTTACAAATTGAAGGTTTATGGCAACCCTGCATCCAGTACGTCTATCAGTGCCATTTTTCCGAAGGCATTGCTTACTTCGTGTTTGTGTCAGAATTGGTAATTCTCACAATATCTCAAACGTTTTCATTATGATTTTGTCCATCCTGGTGATCTGTGATCTGTGATCTTTGATGTTACTACTAGGACTTACTAAAGGCAAATATGATTGTCGTTATTCTTTAGTAATGAAGTAACTTTAAATTAAGGTATGTATACTCTTTTTTCAGACATAATGCTATTACATACTTATCAGGCTATATAGTATAGTGTAAGCATGACATATATCATGCACTAGGAAATTAAAAATTTGTGTGACTCACTTTATTGCAATATTCTCTTCATTGCAGTGGTCTCGAACTAAACCTGTAACATCATTTGCCTGTTCAGCAATTGAAGAAATATTTACTCAAGAAATTTTATTAACATTCAGCAAGAACAGTGAGAGTTTGTTGTATTTGAACTGAGACCTGCTTCTTCCACTCCCCTTTCCAGTTCAGCTAGATGAAAATCCCAGGCCAGACTGGTATAGCTAAGGACACAGGGCTCCCCATCCAGCCAATGCAAGGATGGAAGACTATCTTACTGGGATGGGCAGGATGTTAGCATTTCTCATCCTACCTTCAGGATGTGTTGCTGAGGCTAAGTTTTTGGTCAGTGTAACTCCTTAGTGGAGACTGTCCTCGTTCATCCATCCCTCGCCTGTGGGTCAGAAAGTCTACCTTGGGCATGGAGCTGAGAATCTTAGGGCCCTTCCTTTAGCACTGGTTCCATTTCAGGAGAAGCAAGCAAAGATGACCTGAGGCTACTTTTTCCTCTCCACTGAGCACTTCGCTACCAAAGCAGTGATGCCTTCCGGTGAGAAGTGCACCATTATCCACAAGTTCAACTCCAGATCCAAGGATCAGAAATTTTTCTTGGGAGTAGAAGCAGGATGTAAAACAGATAGTTTCTTTACCCCAACAGACTGTCTTTATTTGCAACAGAGTAGGGAGAACTTCAAGCTTAAAATTCCTCTTAGAAACAGTGGAGCTTGTAGTAAAAGACAGAAAGGAGAAGATTGGTAGAGTCATTGTGCATATAAGCTAAACTATAGGCTGGTTAGTTCTTCCGTGAGAACTTGGGAAAGAAACAGCTGGGAAGAGCCTGATTGGGGTCTAAACACACCTCAAGCATTAACCTAAGGAACATCCTTTCAAAGGAGTCTGCTATTGATGGGTATAGTGTTTTGAGTTATTTATGCCTTAGGACATTGTTCATAGCTACAGAGATCAGCAATGAATACAATGTAAGAGCTGGATGTGGTTAAGGAAAGAAACAGTCAAAGGGAAGCAAGCAAAAACCACTGTCACTCCAGGCTGACTTTGGGAGTAACTGAGGCTATGCCTCTTAAAGAACATTAGAGCCTTAACTCTGTGCAAGGCAGAATAGATTCAAATTAAATACTCTAGTCAGTCACTTAAAAACTAAACAAAAGAAATAATGAAAAGTTACAGCAAATTTTGGGGCTGGGGTACAGCATCAGATTTGCTACAACACATTTTCGCTAAAATGCAGTTTACACAAAGAATTATGAGAAATGAAAAATAGTAACAACAAAACCCAGAAAAGAGTGGTTGACATACCAGAAAAAAATCAGGCAACAGAAATCATTATAATGTGGGCTCTAGCTTGAAGTTACTAATGAAAAAACTGTGACATAACCCATATGTAGATCACTCATAGTCTTTGCAATTTGCTGTGTCATTTTTACAATGCAAACAAATAATTTTTTTCTTTAAATATAAATCATTTCCAGTCTTCCTTTCTTTACCCAGATACAGATTTTCAACTGGTATCATTTTATTTTTATCTGATGGGCTTCTTTTAATATTTAAAATGTGGGTCTTCTGGTGATAATTTATGTCAGATTTTTATGTCAATATGTGATTATTTCACTTTGAGTTTTAAGCATATTTGCTGCTGTAGAATCCCAATTTGTCCATTCATCTGTTGATGGACATTTAGGTTACTAACAAGGACCTACTCTATAGCACAGGGAACTCTGCTCAATATTCTGTAATAACCTAAGTTATACTTGTATATGTACAACTGAATCACTTTGCTGTACACCTGAAATGGGCACAGCATTGTTAATCAACTATACTCCAATAAAAAAAAAAGAATCCTAATTTGACAGTATTATTTTTAAATGTTTTTCCCTCTTTTTAAGGTGCTGCTCCTCTGTCTTCTGTCTTGCATTGCTTTCAATAAGGAGCATGCTGTCATTCTTATATTTCTTCTTCTATGTGTAAGACACTCCCCCATTCCTTAATGCCTTTAAGATTTTGCCTTTTTCTTTGATTTACTGCAGTTTGAATGTGATATGATTTGGTGTGTCTTTGCTGGTGTTTATCCTGCTTGGTGTTCTCTCAGGTTCCTGGATCTGTCATTTGGTGTCTGCAATTAATTTTAGAAAGTTCTCTGCCAAATATTTTTTCTGCTCTGTTCATCATTTCTCTATTTTGGTATTCCAATTACAGATATATCCACAGTTCTTCGATGTGCTATTATGTTTTGGGTTTTGTTGTTGCTATTGTTTTTATTCCTTTTTTCTCTTTACATTTCAGCTTAAGAAGTTTCTCCCAACTTATGTTCAAGTTCACTGCTTCTTTCTTTGGCCATGTCGAGTCTACAAATAAGCCAGTCAAAGGTATTCATTTCTGTTACTGTCTTTTTTATTTCTAACGTATCCTATTGATTCTTAGAACTGCCATGTCTCCTTCCATGACTCATCTGTGCTTGTATGTTGTCTGCCTTTACAAAAGATCTTTTTTTTTTGAAATTTTAATATGTTTATTTTATGGTTTAAATAACCACAGTTACTTACTAACAGAATATGTATGTTCAACAATGCACAGCTTCTCAAACCCTGAAAACTGATTGGACATCAACACTTATTTTTTTGTTCCACATTTATTTTCCAAAGGTGATTGCTTTTGCTTGTTATGACAGCAACCACTGCACCCCCAGTTACAACGAGACATACCCTCATTAAAAGAAACGCAGTGCCAGGACTTCTGTGGTGGCAAAGTGGTTAAGAATCCGCCTGCCAGGGACTTCCTAGGTGGTGCAGTGGGTAAGAATCCGCCTGCCAATGCAGGGGACACAGGTTCGATCCCTGATCCAGGAAGGTACCACATGCCGTGGAGCAAGTAAGCCCGTGCACCACAACTACTAAGCCTGCACTCTAGAGCCTGTGAGCCACAACTATTGAGCCCATGTGCCACAGCTACTGAAACCCACATGCCTAGAGCCCATGCTCTGCAACAGGAGAGGCCACTGCAATGAGAAGTCCGCGCACCACAACGAAGAGTAGCCCCTGCTCACCGCAACTAAAGAAAGCCCATGTGCAGCAACAAAGACCCAACACAGCAAATAAAAATAAATAATTAAAAAAAAAAAAAGAATCTGCCTGCCAATGCAGGGGACATGGGTTCAATCCCCGGTCCGGGAAGATCCCACGCACCACAATAAAGAGTAGCCCTCACTTGCCACAACCAGAGAAAGCCTGCATGCAGTAATGAAGATGCAACACAGCCAACAAATAAATTAATTAAAACAAACTAAAAAAAAAAAGAAATGTAGTGCCATCAGATGTTGGAACTGCGGGCTACCCTGAAATAGTTGTTCACACAGTACCTGACAGTTGTCAAGTATCACTGTCCCTGGAAATTTCAAAATATCTTCTGGCACCCTTAGGAGTTCACTGCAGTGCCTCTGGGCTCCAAAGAATATATGATAAAAACCATGGAGTTAAGAACAAGACTTCTGTACCTGTAGAGAAACCTGACCAATCAATGACCTCTCTGATGGAACACTAAATTCTCACATACAAGTTATTTACTAAATGAATGAAAATAACTACACATGTTAAATTTTGTTTTCCATTTTTTTCTCACTAAATCATTAATTCAATTCTTCAGCAGATACTGTTGAGCACCTAATATGCCAGGTGTGTGTCTCCAAGAAATGAAAACTTATTTTCATGTAAAGTCCTATGTATTAATGTTCCTAACAGTTCATTCACAATAGCAAAATACAGGAAACAATGTAAATGCAAAATACTAGAAACAATCCAGATATCCTTCAATAGGTGAAGGTTAAACAAATTGTGGTAACCTCTGTGATGGAATACCACTAGGAAAAAAAAAGAAATAAGTTGATTAGCAGATACAAACTACTATATATAAAAGAGATAAACAACAAGGTCCTACTGTATAGCACAGGGAACTGTATTCAGTACCTTGGAATAAACCAGAATGGAAAAGAAAAAAAGAAACAAGTTATTGATTCACTGTAGTATCTGTGTGAATTTCCAGAGTATTATGCTGATTGGAAAAAGACAATCCCAAAAGGTGACATACTGTATGACCGCATTTAAATAATATTCTTTTTTTTTTCTTAAGCTCTTGGAATATAAGTGCTTTATGCTGTTGTGTCTGTTTCTGCTGCACAACAAAATGAATCAGCTGTATTCATACATATATCACCATATCCCCTCCCTCCCATATCTCCCTGCCACCCTCCCTATCCCACACCTCTAAGTCATCACCCGTCATCCAGTTGATCTTCCTGTGTTATGCAGCAGCTTCCCACTAGCTATCTATTTTACATTTGGTAGTGTGTATATGTCAGTGCTACACTCACTTCATCCCAGCTTCCCCTTTGCCCCCCTCCACCCCATGTCCTCAAGTCTGTTCTATACATCTGCATTTTTATTCTTGCCCTCTCACTGGGTTCATCAGTACCATTTTTTTTTTAGATTCCGTATATATGAGTTAGCATATGGTATTTGTTTTTCTCTTTCTGGCTTACTTTGCTCTGCATGACAGTCTCTAGGTCCATCCACCTCACTACAAATAACTCAGTTTCATTCCTTTTTATGTCTGTGTAATATTCCACTGTATATATGTGCCACATCTTCTTTATCCATTCATCTGTTGATGGGCATCTAGGTGGCTTCCTAAATGTCCTGTCCTGACTATTGTAAACAGTGATGCAATGAACACTGTGGTACATGTTTCTTTTTGGATTATGGTTTTCTCAGGGTATATGCCCAGTAGTGGGATTGTTGGGTCATATAGTAGTTTTATTTTTAGATTTTTAAGGAACCTCCATACTGTTTTCGATAGTGGCTGTACAAATTTACATTCCTACCAACAGTGCAGGAAGGTTCCCTTTTCTCCACACTCTCTCCAGCATTTATTGTTTCTAGATTTTTTTGATGCTGGCCATTCTGACTAGTGTGAGGTGATACCTCATTGTGGCTTCAACTTGCATTTCTCTAATGATTAGTAATGTTGAGCATCTTTTCATGTGTTTGTTAGCCATCTGCATGTCCTCTTTGGAGAAATGTCTATTTAGGTCCTCCGCCCATTTTTGGATTGGGTTATTTGCTTTTTTGGTATTAAGCTGCATAAGCTGCTTGTATATTTTGGAGATTAATCCTTTTGTCCGTTGCTTCATTGGCAAATATTTTCTCCCATTCATAAGGTTGCCTTCTTGTCTTGTTTATGGTTTCTTTTTCTGTGCAAAAGCTTTTAAGTTTCATTAGGTTGCATTTATTTATTTTTTATTTTATTTCCATTATTCTGGGAGGTGGGTCCAAAAGGATCTTGCTTTGATTTATGTCATAGATTGTTCTGCCTGTGTTTTCCTCTAAGAGTTTTAGAGTGCTTGGCCTTACATTTAGCTCTTGAATCCATTTTGAGTTTATTTTTGTGTATGGTGTTAGGAAGTGTTCTAATTTTATTCTTTTACATTTAGCTGTCCAATATTCTCAGCACCACTTATTGAAGAGGCTGTCTTTTTTCCATTGTACATTTTTGCCTCCTTTGTCAAAGATAAGTTGCCCATATGTGTGTGGGTTTATCTCTGGGCTCTCTATTCTGTTCCATTGATCTATATTTCTGTTTTTGTGCCAGTACCATACTGTCTTGATCACTGTAGCCTTATAGTATAGTTTGAAGACAGGGAGCCTGATTCCTCCAGATCTGTCTTTCCTTCTCAAGATTGCTTTGGCTATTCAGGGTCTTTGTGCTTCCATCAAACAAATTGTAAAATTTCTTGTTCTACTTCTGTGAAAAATGCCATTGGTAATTTGATAGGGATTGCATTGAATCTGTAAATTCCTTTGGGTAGCATAGTCAATTCCACAATGTTGATTCTTCCAATCCAAGAACATGGTATGTCTCTCCATCTGTTTGTATTGTCTTTGAGTTCTTTCAGCAGTGTCATATACTTTTCTGCATACAGGTCTTTTGCCTCCTTAGGCAGGTTTATTCCTAGGTATTTTATTCTTTTTGTTGCAATGGTGAATGGGAGAGTTTCCTTAATTTCCCTTTCTGCTCTTTTGTTGTTAGTGTATAGGGATGCAAGAGATTTCTGTGCATTAATTTTATATCCTGCTACTTTACTAAATTCATCAATTAGTGCTAGCAGTTTTCTGGTAGCATCTAGGATTTTCTACGTATTATATCATGTCATCTGCAAAGAGTGACAATTTTACTTCTTCTTTTCCAATTTGGAGTCCTTTTATTTCATTTTCTTCTCTGATTGCTGTGGCTAACACTTCCAAAACTATGTTGAATAATAGTGGTGAGAATGGGCACCCTTGTCTTGTTCTTGTTCTTAGAGGGAATGCTTTCAGTTTTTCACCATTGAGAATGATGTTGGCTTTTGGTTTGTCATATATGGCTTTTATTATGTTGAGGTAACTTCCTTCTATGCCCATTTTCTGGATAATTTTTATCATAAATGGATGTTGAATTTTGTCAAAATCTTTTTCTGCATCTATTGAGATTATCATATTTTTTATCCTTCAATTTGCTAATATGATATATCACATTGATTGATTTGCATATATTGATGAATCTTTGCATTCCAGGGATAAACCCCACTTTGTCATGGTGTATGATCTTTTTAATCTGCTGTTGGATTTTGTTTGCTATTATTTTGTTGATGATTTTTGCATCATATTCATCAATGATATTGGCCTGTAATTTTCTTTTTTTGTGACATCTTTGTCTGGTTTTGGTATCAGGGTGATGGTGGCCTCATAGAATAAGTTTGGGAGTGTTCCTCCTTCTGCTATATTTGGGAAGAGTTTGAGAAGGATAGGTGTTAATTCTTCTCTAAATGTATGATAGAATTCAACTGTGAAGCTATCTGGCCCTGAGCTTTTGTTTGTTGGGTGATTTTTAATCACAGTCTCAATTTCAGTGCTTGTGATTGGTCTGTTCATATTTTCTATTTCTTCCTGGTTCAGTCTTGGAAGATTTTACTTTTCTAAGAATTTATTCATCTCTTCCAGATTATCCAATTTATTCACATATATTTGCTTGTAGTAGTCTCTCAAGATCTTTTGTATTTCTGCAGTGTCACTTATTACTTCTCCTTTTTCATTTCTATTTCTGTTCATTTGCATCTTCTCCCTTTTTTTCCTGATGAGCCTGGCTAATGGTTTATCAATTTTGTTTATCTTCTCATAGAACCAGCTTTTGGTCTTATCAATCTTTGTTATTATTTTCTTTTTCATTTATTTCTGATCTGATCTTTATGATTTCTTTCCTTCTGCTCAATTTGGGGTTGTTTTGTTCTTCTTTCTCTAATATCTTGAGGTGTAAGTTTAGGGTGTCTACTCGATATTTTTCTTGTTTCTTGCGGTTAGACTATATTGCTATAAACTTCCCTCTTAGAACTGCTTTTGATGCATCCCATAGGTTTTGGGTCATTGTGTTTTCCTTGTCATTTGTTTTTAGGTAATTTTTGATTTCTGATTTGATTTCTTCAGTGATTTCTTGGTTGTTTAATAGTGTATTGTTTAGCTTCCATGTGTTTGTATTTTTACAGTTTTTTTTTCTGTAATTGCTATCTAGTCTCATGGCATTTTGGTTGGAGGAGATGCTTGATACAATTTCAATTTTCTTGAATTTACTGAGGCTTGATTTGTGACTCAAGATGTGATCTATCCTGGAGAATGTTCCGTGTGCACTTGAGAAGAAAGTGTATTCTGTAGTTTTTGGATGGAATGTCCTGTAACTATCAATTAAGTCGAGATGGTCTAACATGTCATTTAAAGCATGTGTTTCCTTATTTATTTTCTGTCCACTGGTGTAAGTGGGGTGTTTATATCCCCTACTATTATTGTATTACTGTCAATTTCCCCTTTTATGGTGGTTAGCATTCACTTTATGTATTGAGGTGCTCCTATGTTGGGTGCATAGATATTTACAATTGTTTTATGTTCTTCTTGGATTGATCCCTTGATCATCATGTAATGTCCTTCCTTGTCTCTTGTAATAGTCTTCACTTTAAAGTCTCATGTGTCTGATTTGGGTATTGGTACTCCAGCTTTCTTTTGACTTACATTTGCATGGAATATATTTTTCCATCCCCTAACTTTCAGTCTATATGTGTCCCTAGGTCTGAAGTGGGTTTCTTATAGACAGCATATATAAGGCTCTTATTTTGTATCCATTCAGCCAGTCTGTGTCTTTTGGTTGGAGCATTTAATCCATTTACATGTAAGGTTATTATTGACATGTATGTTTCTATTACCATTTTCTTAATTGTTTTGTGTTTGTTTTTGTAGGTCTTTTCCTTCTCTTGTGTTTCCTGCCTAGAAAAGTTCCTTTAGCAATTGCTGCAAGGCTGGTTTGGTGGTGTCAAATTCTCTTAGCTTTTGCTTGTATGTAAAGCTTTTGATTTCTCCATTGAATCTGAATTTGATTCTTTCTGGGTAGAGTATTCTTGGCTGTAGGTTTTTCTCTTTTAAGACTTTAAGTATATCCTGCCACTCCCTTCTGGCCTGTAGAGCTTCTGTAGAAAGATCAGCTGTTATCCTTATGGGTTTTCCCTTATGTTATTTGTTGCTTTTCTCTTGCTGCTTTAAAAATTTGTTTTTGTGTTTAATTTTCACTAGCTTGATTAATATGTGCCTCGGTCTGTTTTTCCTTGGGTTTATTCTGTATGGGACTCTCTGCTCTTCTTGGACTTGATTAACTATTTCTTTTCCCATGTTGGGGAAGTTTTCCACTATAACCTCTTCAAATATTTTCTGAGGCCCTTTCTTTTTTATTTCTTCTTCTGGGAAGCCTATGATTCGAATGTTGGTGTGCTTAATGTTGTCACCAATGTTTCTGAGACTGTCTTCCATTCTTTTCATTATTTTTTCTTTTTCATGCTCTGTGATAGTTATTTCCCCCATTTTGTCTTCCAACTCCATTACTCACTCTTCCAACTCAGTTATTCTGCTGTTTATGCCATCTAGAGTATTTTTAATTTCAGTTTTTGTGCTGTTCATTGCTGTTTTTTTGCTTTCTAGTTCTTCTAGTTCCTTATTAAATGTTTCTTATATTTTCTCTATTTTGTTTTTGAGATTTTGGATCATCTTTACTATCATTACTCTGAATTCTTTTTCAAGCAGTTTGCTTATTTCCTCTTCATTTATTTGGTCTTGTGGGGTTTTATCTTGCTCCTTTACCTGCAAGGTGTTTCTTTGTTTTCTCACTTTGTCTAATTTAAAGGATTTGCTGTCTCCTTTCCCTATGCTGCCTATGAGTAATTCCTCTTGTTTCTGTTCTCTTCCCCCTGTGGTGGGGTTTGTCCAGTATCTTGAGTAGGCTTCTTGATGAGAGGGTCTGGTGCCTGCTTTCTGGTGTGTGGATCTGACTTTTTTTCCCTCTAATGAGCAGCACCATGTCAGGTGGTGTGTTTTAGGGTATCTGTGAGCTTAATATGGCTCCCTTTAATTCTCTGTGCTGATAGGTGGGTTTGTGTTCCTGTTTTGTTTGTAGTTTGGTATGAGGTACCCAGCACTGGCAGTTGTAGGCAGTCAGGCGAAGCCAGATCTTAGACTCTGATAGAGGGCTCCATGAGAATTCTCTATGGTTAATCTTCCATGTGGCTGAGGACTCTCTAGTGGTCTAGCATCCTGGACCAGTGGTCCCTCCTCAGAGCCTCCGACTTGACTTCTAGTTGAGGAATCCAGATTCCAGAGGTCATTCGTCCCAAGAATAAAGGGGATTAAAAAAGACTATCCAAACCCCAGACTAATGGTAAAATGTTAAGTCAAACAAACAAATACTGAATGAAGGAAAGACATACACACACAAGAAACATAAAAACAGAACCCAAGAGAACATAAAGCACTAGAACAACCTGACAGAAGAACCCCAGAACACAAGCAGACAATTAAAGAGAAAACCAAAAAACATTCAAAACAAACAAACAAACAAACACACACACACACCAGGCAAATTGTGAAAATGAGGACCAAATATAACAGGGACCAAATAGAAACAGGGAGCAAATATAACAAAGAGCAAGAGAACCACCAGATGGACTGAGGATCCCCAAAATTAAACCAAAGAATTATAATTAGAACTAAGATAAAAACAAAACCTAATAACAAAAACCAAAGCAGTGTGTCATCTGAAGAATAAAGCAAGGAAACAGAGCAGACCAATAATATTAAAAGTATAAGATAAAATAAAATAAAAAGGGATAGAACACAGAGCAACAGAAGAACATAGTATGACTGGAAATATAAAAAGAAAAGGAAAAAATAAAATAGAAATATATTAACAATAAAGAAGAAAAGAAGATAGGGGAGGTAAACTCAGCACTACAAAAAATCTAGCTAGAAAGAGAAATATATAAGAAGGCTAAAAATAAAAATAAGATAAAAATAGAATAAAAATATGTAATAAAACATGAAAATCCCTTAGGACTATGGTCTTAATTAAAAAAAAAAAAGCTAGAACTGACTACAGAATGGATCAGATCAATAGAATTAATAATAATTCTGTTTCCTTGGCGTCTCAGTTGTTAGTGTCCTTGTACATGCCTTCAGCCTCAGGCCACCTTCACCTCCCCAAGAGGCCCACTTCTGTCTCTGGGTTGGACTCTGGACCTGCTGTGGGTCCTATGGGGTCCACTTAGGCTCTGATCTCTCCCAGTTCCTTTGTGTGCTTGCACCCATAGTCCACAGCTGCCAGAGGTAGACCTTTCCCATTTGTAGGAACATTCATTGTTCACTCAGATATCCCAAAGACATAGGGTCTACTTAGCTGATCATGGGGATTTACTCTGCAGCGTGTATATCTGATGGAAAGATTTTAGAACCTCTTCCTTAGTCCCCCTGTCCCTGGTGTTCAGCTTTGGTTTTGTCCCTGCTTCTGCATGTGGTCTAACTGCCAGAGTTTGGTCCTGAGGCTGCCTTGGAGCTCTTCAGGTCTGCCTCAGTGAGGGTTTCCTTTATTGTTCATCTGTAGATGCAGGTGTGTGGGGAGAGAGAGGCTTTGATAGTGGCTCATCTCCCTGTTTGTGACTCAACAGTAGCATCCTGCTTGGATCATGGGAGCCCCAGGGGTGACGCCAAATGTACAGGGATGCCAGCATCTGTGGTTACAGGAAATCTGGCCTTAATGTGGTTCTTTACTGGTGCCTGGCACAAGGCGCCTGATGGACAGCCCTCTGGGGCTTTTTGTATTACTCTGCGACCATCAGAGCCTCCTTTATTGTTCATCTGTAGGTGCCAGTGTGTGGGGAGAGAAAGGGTACAATATTGGCTCCTTCCCCTGCATGTGAGTCAGTAGCAGCACCCTCCCTGGGTCATGAGAGCCCTGGCAGCAGTGGTGTTGGTGCCTATTGCAGAGGGAAGCCAGCGTGCTTGGGTATAAGCAGAATATCTCCAAAGATGGCCCACTCTGTGGACTTCTTCTGGTTCTAGCGGCTGGCACAGCAGGTCAGCCCCCCCACAGCCCCACGCAGGGAGCTTTTTCTATCCCTTGTCAACTGTGACAGCCAGGCCCAGAGGGCACCTCCCTTTGTTCATCACAGGCACTGAAAGAGAGGCTACAACAGTGGCTCCCCCCACCCCCGTGCTTGTGAGTCAGCAATAGCAACCCGCCACCATGGCCGCACAACTTTCTGCGATAGGCATTCCCCTCTGCAGATTCTTCCCTCCTGTCCCCTCAGTCCATCTCCCCACAGCCAACAATGTTTCTCACCCTGAACCAGTTCTCCAGTCCCCATGTTCCAGCTCCCAGACACCCTGTATAGCTGTGAATCCATGTCACAGTCCAGAACATGCTGAGCTGGGGCGCAGATCCTCCGTGTGTTTCTCACTCTTTCCCATCTGCCACAGATAGGCCGCTTCACCCTCTTTGGACAGTCCCAAATGCCTCCCTTCTGACCCAATCAAATTCCCCATTGGAGGGGTGTTTCCCCATCAGATAAGTGGGGTTTCCCTGAATTCGGCAATCTCTCCTCTATTTCAGCTCCCTTCGCCCCAGGGTGTAGGACCCTTCCCTTTCTTTTCTTCTCCTCCTTTTTCTCCTTTTTTTTTTTTCCCCTCTGTCCTACCCAGGTATGTCAGGATCTTTGCAGTCCTTTCTGATGTCACCAAGGTCTTCTGCTAGTGTTCAGCTGGTTTTCTGTGGGTATTATTGCATCTTTTGATGTATTCCTGATGCACCTGTGGAGAGAGATGCACTCCATGTCCTTCTACTTTGCCTCCATCTTTTTCCTCCTGTACAATAGATCTCTTAACAAGTTATTCATGGTTATTTTAAATTTCCTGCCTGATAATTCCAAAATCTGTGTCATATCTGAGTCTGAATCTGATGCTTGCTTTGTCTCCTCATAGTGTGCCTTTTATCAAAGCGTGTAATTTTGCTTTTTGAAAGCCAGACACGTTGTACCAGGTAACAGAAATTCCAGTAAATAGTCCTTTAGCCTGAGTATTATGTTAGTCTTAACAGGAGTTAGCCTGTGTTTAATGCTTGCTGTAGCTGTGAGTGTCTGAGGCTTCAAGTTTCTCTAAAGCTTTTGTTGTTGCGTCTACTCTTGGCTTTGGGATGTTCCAAGTATTCTTCCTCAGAGAGAGTCTGCAGCTTGCTGTCCTTTCAGCTGTACTTCATTATTATTGTCCTGGACCCCAGTTGGTGTGGTGGTCAAGTGCAGGAGGAGGAGGAACATTCTCTAATCTCCTTAGTCTCGGCCATTTAGTGGGCCTGTGTCTCTGCACTGTAGACTTCAAAAGTGATTCCCCGCCCCCCTTCCATTCATACAGCTGTTTCTCCTTGCTGACTTTCCTGGCTACAACACTTCCAATCTATTTTCTTGAAGTCCTACCCCCTGTTGAATGCATTCCTCTTCCCCGTCAGGTAAGCCAGGAAACCCTGAGTAGCTGGAGGAGGGAGGAATTTCCTTCTCCCAGCTGCGATAATGGTTTCAGAATTGAGTGCAGGTAAAGTGCTTTCACTCCTTCCTCTGCCACAGGCCATACTCTTGGGAGTTGGGCAAAGAACACGCTGGGCTTCTTTCACATTAATTACCCTTCCCCTCCCCCAGTCAGGGCTACCAGGGGGATGTGCTCGGGTCTTCAAAGTGAAAACTGTGTGAGGGCTCTCCTGAGAGCCTGAGGAGTTTCTAACTCTCACTCAGGTCCACACTGAGTCTCTGCAGTTAATCAAAATCACCCTTTATTTGCTCCTACCAGGTTATGACTTTGAAGGATTCTGCTCCAGCTAACCAGATCTGGGTTTCTTTCTGTGGACGTGCCTGGGGCATCAGTCTGCCCTGTGACTTAAGTCATTTGGTAAGTAGAAAGCTGTCAATTTTCATTTTGTCCAACTTTCTTGTTGTAAGGATGAAAATAGCAGCTTATCAAGCTCTTTATATACAGGGGCTAAAAACATTCTTATTTTTATCTTAAAAGTTTTCATCCAATTGGAATTTATATTGACATAAAAATTAAGTAGAAAATTTATTTTATTTTTATTAACCTTGGCTACACAGTCTTTCTAATATCATCAATTAAATTATCCATTTTATTGTCAGATTTATATTTCACCTTTATTATTCTCAGAATTCCTATTTGGATTGACTCAAACATTTTTAATACAGTAAGTTCCTTACATATGAGACTTCAAGTTGCAAACTTTCAAAGATGTGAACATGTCCAATCATGTAAGTTAGGTCACATGTCTGGTGTACATTGTCACGTGTGCATCCTCTACAAGTGGTTGTGCTTTTGTGTACTTAACTGTACAGTACTGTATAGAGTACAGTAGTACCGTGTGTTTACTGGAGATACTGGAAGAGGATGAGAGCTACTACCCAGACATCATTGGATTGTTTTTTCAAGAGGGTAGATAGAATTGAATTCAGGAACCAGAACCTGTCCATCAACATCAGGCATGAGTGAAATTGCAGCTTGTCCTCCATGTCCTATTACTGATGATCTTTCAGCTCTACCATCTCCCACCTCCTCTCCCTCCTCGAGTCAGTAACTCTTCTTGCCTGTTCACTTGACGCCAGTCCCTGTATGCCAGCCATTGTGCTGTACTACTGTCCTTTTCAAGGTACTGTACTGTAAGATTAAAAATGTTTTCTTTATTTTTTGTGTTTGTTTCTTTGTGTATTATTTGTGTGAAAAGTATTATAAACCTATTACAGTATAGTACTATAAAACTGATTGTGTTAGTTGGGTACCTAGGCTAACTTTATTGGATTTATGAACATATTGGACTCACATTTGAACTCTTGGAATGGAACTCATTTGTAAGGGGACTTACTGTATTAGAAAGCATAAGCTCTACCAGTTTTTTTTTATTGCTAGTATATCTGATTTTGAAAACAGAATTGTAATAGAATCATGATCATGGGAAATAATATATCTAGTGAACTAAATTAGTGCCATCATGAAAATTATCTTAACTGGTAAGACAGTGGTTACTAAATGCTTAATGAAATGGTAAGGACTTAATAATTAATAGAAGATAATCATTTAATCTAACACAACAAATACTGAACTTTGAGAGATGTGGCAATTATAGATCACAGTGATAAAACAGATTCCCTGATTAACTTCAGACAACTCTTAATTTAACATTAGCAGTTATTGATATGAACAACCTTGGCATACCTTCCATCCAAAAGACTGAGTATGTTTTCAAACTGTAATTGGTTTTTAGTTCACTCATTTGTTAAGTCAGCAGTGTACCCAGTTCTAGTCTGTTAGAGGCTAGTCCAGAAAGTTATTCTTTTTCAACACCCAAATCCAGAGTTTATATATTTAAGCTAAAACAGTGGTTGTTAACCTATCTTATCTGACACAATTATAGGCCAGACAAAGCTTCCTTTCTTAAAGATAGTTTCTACTTGATTTTATTTAATATCCTTACATATCCTGCGTGAAAGCAGAGAAAATAATCAGGCATTGTGTTATGAGCCATTAAAGTCAATTTGAATAATGGAGTTAGCTTTGAAGATTTAAGTGCTATTGGAAATATTCTCGATTTTATGTGACATTAAAATGCTGAGATATAATCACACTCAACTCATAGTTCCACATAGGTTTCATACTGTCAGTTATTTCGTATATATTTAAATCATTAATTAGGAAGATTTCCTTTTAACACGTTTTCACTTTTACAAACACGTTCAAATTATTTTCTTTATCGCAGCTCCCTTTGTGTTATAGGCAATGATCACAGAGGCACTGTATTCTCTGACAATACAATGTGAGACAAAACCAAAACCTCCAACTACCCTGTTTCCTTTTGATTTCTGACTTTTTTCCCAAGCTCTTTATTGGAAAATAATTGCTTTACACTCTTGTACCAGCTTTTGAGGTACACCAAAGTGAATCAGCTGTATTTATACATATATTCCCATATCCCCTCCCTTCTGTGACTCCCTCCCACTCGATTTCTGATTTTTTATCTTCTCATAGCTAAATTTTTAAGAGTGGTATATGTTTGTCTTCATCTCTTTATTTTCTCCTTACCTTTCATCACTGGCCACCAAATGGAGTGGTTTCCTATCAGTATTCATCTTGGTTTTTCTCTCTCTCTACAACTCAGCAGTTTTGACCAAGGCCTCCTTCATCTTACGCTCTCTTCCTTTGAGACTTTCTTATCAGTTGTAATTCCAGTTTTCTTTCTTTAATTCCTTCCTTTTTTCCCCTCTTTCTTATCTCTATGGCCTCTCCTAATCTTCAGTTCCCTCATCATCTTCCCCTTTCTGACTAAATATTGAAAGATAGTGACTTTTTTAGACATTGATCTTTGCTTTTTCACTCTTACAACTGTAACTTTCTACTCATCCCTTAAGACTCATCTCAAATCACTTCCTCAAAGATGTTTATCTGGCCCTTTAGATTATATTTCAATGTTTTTCTGATATATGCTTTCATCTGTCCATTCATAGTTAATTTGGCTAAAGTCTGTCCTGCTTCTTGGATTCCATGATTCATGAAGCCTAGAATACATTGAATCTTTCTGACCTAGCACAGAGCCTCACATATTGTTTTCATTTATTGAGTAAATGGATGTGGAGTCTTATAAAAATCCAGAATCTATTTAGAAATCATAATTCAATATTCATGCCCAACATTATGTTGAATTTTTTGCACTGCAGTTTCAAGAGGACATATAAATGCACATTCCATTGTCTTGCTAAATATTATTAATAGACTTTCAAATATTAAAACTATCAAAATAAATTTAGATCATACTATGCTCGTTGATAAGTGCAAAAGTGAGTAAAGTATGTTTCAGGGTTAACCTCATATATTTGAATCTCTGAACAAGACTTCCTAGGCTTCTTCTGTGAGAAAACCTATAGAAAGTGAAGACTGTTCAAATACACATTTTTCTATTTATCCTTTATGATATTCTATTTAGTTGTTTTTATGTCCAACTCACCTCATTTAATTATTTGGAAATAATAAAAAATTTAAGACATTTAAGGTAAAACAAAATAGAAGCTATAGAAATTTCACATGATTTTAATCCTTTACTACAGCTGAGAAGGAATTTTTTAGTAAAAACAAAGCCAAATTTGTTTAGCTATATTTCATCATTATCTGTTTTTTAAAAGGGAATTTAATCTTTGAGGTTTTTTCTCCCGAAAATAAGAATTCACAAATTTCTCATGAAGACATTTTAAAAAATAACTCAAGGACCAAAGTAAATATCAGCTCCAAAACACATCAAAGCATTATTCACATGAATGGTTTTAATATTTATTCTGCCCAAAGCAGAGGGAATATTATTAATATATAGTAATGTAATTAATGTTGTTGTGCTAAGGAAGGTGATTGTGAATCAGTCTCATATATTTATCCACATAAGGAACAAATGTATGACTTATCCATATGAACTCTACGTCACTCTCTCTATACAGCTTTTATCCACAGCATCTTAGACCTCACACCTAACCCTGATCATAAACACTTCAGTATCTGCATACATGTGTATGGCCATGGTGTTCTTCATGCTTCCAGTCCCAAAATTTTAACTCCTAACTGGATTACCATAAGATGTCAAACTCCACCCAAAGCAAGTACAGATTTAATGTGATCCCTTTCAAATTACCCATGACTTTTTCACAGAACTAGAACAAATAATCCTAAAATTTATATGGAACCACCCAAAAGACCCAGAATTTCCAAAGCAATCCTGAGGAAAGAGAACAAAGCTGAAGGCATAATCCTCTCAGACTTCAGACAATACTGCAAAGCTACAGTAATCAAAACAGTGTGGTACTAGCACAAAAACAGACATATGGATCAATGGAACAGAATAGAGCCCATAAATAAACCCACACACCTATGGTCAGTTAATCATAGACAAAGGAGGCAAGGATATACAACAGAGAAAAGATAGTCTCTTCAATAAGTGGTGTTGGGAAAACTGGACAGCAACATGTAAAAGAATGAAATTAGAACATTTTCTAACACCATGTGCAAAAATAACTCAAAATGGATTAAAGACCTAAATGTAAGACTGGATACTATAAAACTCCTAGAGGAAAACATAGGCAGAACATTCTTTGATATAAACCACAACAATATTTTTTTTGATCCATCTCCTAGAGTAATGGAAATAAAAGTAAAAATAAATAAATGGGACCTAATTAAACTTAAAAGCTTTTGCACAGCAAAATGAAAAGACAGCCCTCAGAATGGGAAAAAATATTTGCAAACAATGCAACTGACAAGGGCTTAATTTCCAAAATATACAAACAGCGCACACAGCTCAATATCAAAAAAACCCAAACAACCCAATCAGAAAATGGGCAGAAGACCTAAATAGGCATTTCTCCAAAGAAGACATACAGATGTCTGACAAGTACGTGAAAAGATGCCCAATTCACTAATTATTAGACAAATACAAATCAAAACTACAATGAGGTGCCCACTCACACCAGTCAGAATGGCCATCATCAAAAGTCTACAAATAGATGCTGAAGAAGGTGTAAAGAAAAGGGAACCCTCCTACACTGTTGGTGGGAATGTTGATTGGTGCAGCCACTATGGAGAACAGTATGAAGGTTCCTCAAAAAACTAAAAATAGAGCTATCATATGATCCAGCAATCCCACTCCTGGGCATATATATGGAATAAAGCATAATTTGAAAAGATACATACACCCCAATATTCATAGCAGTGCTATTTACAATAGCTAAGACATGGAAGCAACCTAAATGTCCATGGGCAGATGAATGGATAAAGAAGATGTACTACATATATTCAATGGGACATTACTCAGCAGTAAAAATGAATGAAATAATGGCATTTGCAGCAGCATGGATGGACCTAGAGATTACCATACTAAGTGAAGTCAGACGGAGAAAGAAAATATCATAGGATATCCCTTATATGAGGACTCTAAAAAAATGACACAAATGAACTTATTTATAAAACAGAAATAGACCTACAGACATAGAAAACAAACTTATGGTTACCAAAGGGGAAAAGGGGAGGGGGAGGGATAAATTAGGATCTTGGGTTTAACAGACACACAACACTTTATATAAAATAGATAAAAATAAGATCCTACTGTGTAGCACAGGGAACTATATTCAATATTTGTAATAAACTTTAGTGGAAAAGAATCTGAAAAGAATATTTATGTATATATAACTGAATCACTTTGCTGGACACCAGAAACTAACACAACATTGTAAATCAACTATACTTCAATTTACAAAAGATGTCATAGCTTTCCACTTCATTAGATGTACTGGAAAAAACTACTCTGGAAATAATACTAAAAGTGCCTTGGATGATCTACCAGGATTGCCCCCTTTCCACCATAGTCAGTATCTCTCCCTCACACCCAGATTCTTCCTTCTTTTGGCTCTTTGTTTCTCAGTGACCACATATCACACTCAAGGGCTACTGATATGCAGCAAGAGATAACAAAAAAAAAGTAAAGTAAACAAACCAAAGAGTCATTCTGCCTAAAACTGAGGAGCAGATTTTTTTATTTTTCTTTTCTTTCTTTTTTTTCTTTTGACTGCATTGGGTCTTCATTGCTGCACGTGGGCTTTCTCTAGTTGCTGCACGCAGGGGCTACTCTTGTTGCAGAGCACCGGCTCTAGGCACACATACTTCAGTAGTTGTGGCACATTGGCTCAGTAGTTGTGACTCATAGACTCTGGAGTGCAGGCTCAGTAGTTGTGGCTTACGGGCTTAGTTGCTCTGCAGCATGTGAGATCTTCCCAGAGCAACGATCAAATCCGTGTCCCCTGAATTGGCAGGCGGATTCTTAACCACTGTGCCCTCAGGGAAGTTCCCTGATATGTTTTTTTTAATTAATTAATTAATCTATTTATTAGCTGTGTTGGGTCTTCATTGCTGCACATGGGCTTTCTCTAGTTGCTGTGAGTGGGGGCTACTCTTCATTGTGGTGTGCAGGCTCCTCATTGTAGTGGCCTCTCTTGTTGTGGAGCACAGGCCCCAGGCACGTGGGCTTCAATAGTTGCGGCACATGGGTTCAGTAGCTGTGGCTCATGGGCTCTAGAGCACAAGCTCAATAGCTGTGGCGCACAGGCTTAGTTGCTCCACGGCGTGTGGAATCTTCCCAGGGCAGGGCTCGAACCCGTGGCCCCTGCATTGGCAGGCAGATTGTTTACCACTGCGCCACCTAGGAAGTCCCCCTGATATGTTTTTGATGTTAAAAAAGGGCACTGATGTCAAATCTGAACATAAATCTCATCACCCACAACTTTATTCAACATACTTAGATGAAAATTCTTCATAAATTAACATTTTAAGACAAAAAGATAAAATTAATTAAGAAATCTCATTGACAGTAAGTCTTGCTGAATAAATGAATATAAAGGATTGAGCAAGAGAGTATATATGATTTGTTGGATGCTGACCTTGGGCCAGCTATCAGGCTGGGTATTTTGTAAATGTTCATTCATATTTTACTTAACTATCACCACAACCTTATGCGTTTTGGTGCTCTGTGTGCTTCTGAGTTATGTAGGGGCATTGCACACATGTGTCCTGGCATTGAGCACTCAGGATCAGGCCAGGGAAAAGGAATTGATAAGGTTCAATGGATAATCAAAGAACCAACCTCCCACCTCTGCCATTGTCCTGTCCTGGGATACAAGGGAGAATGCTCATAGACCATGGATATTTTCCCTTCCAAAATCTGAGATTGCAGCAGATTTCAGGGACCTGTGCTAAGCTATGTTTTGTTGGTACTAGGACCTGTCTTCCACTGTTATTTTAAGGGGAGCATCCCCAGAACCTCAGTGTTTTGTGAACAAGTCAAATCTACATTACAGGTGTACCTGGTTGTCAGGCCTCAGCCCTCCCAGTGTATCCTGTACCACCAACTGAAGGCCTGCCCATCAAAGACCAGCTGTTGTGCATCTCCCCAAGGGAGTAGCCAGTGTCTCCTAAGACTTGCTCAGAGAATTAGGGGTGTGATTACCAATGCTAAACTGCTCTATTTTATTCAGGGAGAATAAGTGTTTCTACAAAGAAGAAATTGCTGTCACCAATTCCTGATGATATTGTCCAGCTCAAAATTATCTACACTTCATTACTCAGAGTAATACATTCTAAACTAAATATTTCCTCTGTGGTTTCACTTTCCCTTTTCTCAAGGTAAAATAATCACAGTCCACATTTCTTAAACATAATGTTAGGTATTGTCATTCCCATTTTGTAGATGAGGACACTAAGATATGTAATCACCATAGGAAAAATAACATAAATGATTAAGAAATATTCAAGATAGCTGGTAAGTAGCAAAACCAAGTCTTTTTGATTTACACCTTAGTGTGGTAAAAAAAAAGCATTGAGCATTATAGGGAAAATATCTAGAAATAATTGAATACAACAAATGCTTTTCGTTTTAATGCAGGAGAATTGAATATATTTAGTACACCTTTTCACTAAGAGAAGACTCAGATTGTTTTTCAATATTGGGGAGTTAGATGAGGAAAACAATGCTATTATCTTCCTTTCCCTCTATTGGCAAATAATCAGGGAGACTTACATATCATTAATTCCCGTGAAATATATTTAACCTTTCTCTAACAACCTAAGAAACAAAAGCAATTAATGTTAGTATTGGTTGAGAGATGAGCTTCTATCTGAGACCTGATAATTCTGACCAAGAGAAATAGATTTGATATCTGGATTGGGTTTCATGGTTTTTGTTTTGATGAGATCAACATTTCACTCCAGTTACCATCTCTATCTCATAAATACTGGGCCTCAAAATTCTTAAAAATACACTTATTCAAAAAAGGCATAAAATACGCTTCTCTTATGAGAGATATATTAAATTTAGAGGGAAGAGTATGGAATAGGTATTGCCTGTGAGGTGTATATTGGAAGGAAAAACTACAGCAGAATATTTGAATAAATCAATAGAAGAGCGATAGAGTACCATTACCAGAAGGATGGGTGAGTAATTGTGATCTCTCTTTTCTTTTCCAATATAAAGTTTGAGGGAGAAATGTCAGTCTCGCATTCTAATCTGGAAAAATTTAGATTTTTTTTAGGACAATTTAATTGAGATTCCTACTTTTGAATGCTGTGCATCTTAATCATCATTTACAAGAAGATTTTAAAAATAGATTAAGCATAGCAGGTCAAAAACTAGCAATAGGAATACTTTGTTTTCAGATAAATTATATGCATGTATTCATGGTTCATGTGTTTTTAATTTTGAGGACATCTTATTAAAATTAAGTTAAGTTGGGAATAGTTGAATTAAGATACATTTTAATTTAACACCATTTGGACTAAATATTCATGGTATTTTTAAATAAAAGGCTGTAAAACTATTTCTAAGATGAAGTTTCCATAACTGCACTAATAAGACTTGTTATGTTGAACTCTGGCATTGTTAAAAATAAGAAAGTTCAGGAGCAAGATATATTTAAATAGGCCTGTCGTAGAGTGTTCTCATGGTTATAACCTCATATAAAGTAGTTAGATTGTGTCAGAATTTTTTTTCTGATTTTAAATATATTTTCTAACTATAATGTGATAGAATAAAAGAATTTTAGAAGTTATAGTAATTTCTTTAGTAAATATGCTTATATTAGTTAGTTTTTGCTGCATAACAAATTACCCCCAAACCTAGCAGCCTAAAGCAATAAATATTTATTTTATCATGTCTTCTGTGGATAAGGATTTGGCAGTGGCTTATCTGGGTGGTTCTGGCTCAGGACCTCTCATAAGGTTGTGGTCAAGACGTTGGCCAGGGCTGCTGTCATATGCAGGTTTGACTGCGCCTAGAGCATCATTTCTAAGGGGCTTGCTCACATGCCTGGCTAGTTGGTGCTGGCTGCTGGCAGAGGAATCTATTCCTTGCTACAGAGATCTCTCCAAAAGGCTGTTTGAGTATTCTCAGCACATGGCAGCTGCTTTCACACAGAGAAAATGATCCAAGAGAGAAAGGTAGAAGCTGAGATAATTTCTCCAGTTTCCTACTTGTTTCACAGGTCATCCCTATTCAGTGCAGGAGGGGAAGACAACAGGGATACACCCCAGGGGTGAGCATCACTGGGGTCACAATCAAAGCTGGCTGCTACACCTGTATGTCTTTACTTTATCACCATCAAAAAGCTTTCTTGGGTACCCCCAAATAAACAGAATAATAAATAGAAAAGCATTGGAGATATGCTCTCAGACTTTATTCATTCCATTTATAGCATTATGTCCTAGATTAGCATTTCTTCAATGGAATTTTGTTTTTATGACAGCCTTACTGTTGCCTAAAGTTCCATGTTAAAGATTCATTAACATAATACTATTTATAAGAAATAATATTTCTCCTCTATCAGGTGACACTCACTCCTCTAGGAAGGAAGTTACAAAAATATTCTTAAAAGATCTCATATATGGGTGGTATAGAGCTACTTGGAAAAAACAAAAATGTACATCAGGGAGAAAAAAGTATAAAAGAGATATGCAAGCATTTCTGGAGGGCTCAACGAATATAAAGAAATGGAAAGGGTAGTCAAAGTTGTAGTCCCATAGATGACTGAACTTATCCATGATTTCCTCTCGTTTTCACCCTTCTCTTCTGAACTGGGGATCTTGATGTGGTAGGGGTGAGAAATGTCTCAAAAATAAGGTGATGACACAGATAAGAATGAGAATGGAAATACGACATAAAATCAAGAGTCATGTCTTGGTCCTATTTGTTTATCTGATTCAGGGCCTTTGGAAATTATAATCAAATTCTAAGGTCTGTTCATGATATTTTAAATGGCATCCTTCAAATATTTTCTGTTTTATACTTGAAGTCTTTGATTGCTGTCATTTACTTGAATTAGCACATTTCCATGCTGAAGAGTGAGAATTGTTTAGTGTTGCATTTATTCTAGAGGGTGAACACTTCTATCTTTCATGGTACTCCCCATTATATAGGAGATGGGGTTGGGAAAATATTTCTTCTTATATCATCTCTATTCTGCATAAGAAAAAAAATAAATTTCTTACAGTTCTCTCAATAGCTCACATAAATTAAATTTAATACTTGGAAACCTCTTTTGAGGATATATTTGCTTGACATATCCCCTTAGAAGCTTACTCAAAATTTTAATACCTTTATTGTTTTCCCTGAATAGAAAAAGCCACACATGCTTGTGAAACTTCAAACAGTAGTGGGATGTATAAAACAGAAAGTGAAAGTGCTCTGTAATTGAAGTGGGAATCAGGGTCAAGGAGATTTACACTGAGCATAATCCTTGGTAATATTTTTTTAAAGAAACTCATTTGTATATATTTTGAAAAATCTGCTTTGAAATAGAAAAAAAAACTCAGTCCTTTTAAAATGTGCTTTGATAAAGGCAAGAGAAGCCACATGGAGAGATGACAAACTAATAAAAACAGGTTGTTAACCAGAGTTAGGCAGGAATTGGTGGTGGCTTTGAGGATGCATGCATATTCAGAATCCCTGGGAAGACAAATAAAAGACACTCATTGCAGCAAAATGACCATTACGGACAGGCTATACTAGTGCGAAAATATATAGAACAGACATTAAAGGGTTGTGCAAATGGTATGGAAAGAGGGAGATGAGTCTGGGTGGACTACTATAGGAATTCCTTGAATGCAAAAGTTTTATCCCTTTTATTCATCATTAAATCACCACTGTATAGAACAGTTTCTGGGCTCTGGTGTTCACCCTACAGATGTCGGTGAAGTAAAACAGTGAAATAATGAATGAATTTGAATTTACAAGTACATTAAAGATTACTGTTTGATGCTCAATGCCAGAATTGAAAGAAAACTTGTCTCTTATTTTATTTTAGTTTTGGCTGCATTGTGTCTTAGTTGCTGCTCACGCGCTTTCTCTAGTTGTGGCAAGCCGGAGCTACTCTTTGTTGCAGTGCATGGGCTTCTCATTGCAGTAGCTTCTCCTGTTGCGAAGCACGGACTCTAGGCAAGTGGGCTTCAGTAGCTGTGGCGCATGGGCTCTAGAGGGCAGGCTCAGTAGCTGTGGCGCCCAGGCTTTGTTGCTCCATGGTATGTGGGATCTTCGGGGACCAGGGATTGAACCCATGTCCCCTGTATTGGCAGGTGGATTCTTAATCACTGTGCTACCAGGGAAGTCCCAGAAAGCTTGTCATTTAGACAGAAGTTCCACAAAACAGCATAAGGTTCTTAAATAAACCTACTTCTACTGCTGTGGTTTAAAACTTTTTTGTTTTTTTAATCCATATATTATTCTCTGGACCCAAACCAACATTGTGGTGGCTCTTTGGCAATATCATTAAAGCAAAAATGAAAGTTCATAAAATGTCTTTGGAGATATACTTTTACATCAACTTTATCATTGAGTATAAGACCATTTTCCATTTATAAATAATGAATTAATGTTAAAGAATTATTAGATATGAAGTTCCAAGAAAAAAAAGTTAGTGTACTCAGAACTTGGCTTCAGTGGCTTTTAAATTTCTTGAAGGCAGCTGGTGTGTCTTTTTCACCTTTGTAATAATAGGACCTAATCCTTCGTTGATGGAAACAATGCATATAATGGTTTAGGAAGCTTTTAATATTTTACAAAAACAATTCTTTACATCCACCACTATATCCAATTCTGAATGATTTTTCTTCCATTATAATTTTCACATTTTATTTCCTAGGAAAGAATCTATTCATTAATTTGTTTTCATTGAATACCTATTATTTTAGTTGATAGAGTTACAAAAAGATGCACAGTTTTTACCCTCCATGAGTTTATAATACTGGAAAAAAAATTGCTCACAAGTGTAATTTCAGATCCAGACTGTTCCACTTTGAGGAGCTGGCCTGTGATCGCCCATCACTTAATTGTCTCTGTCCTGTCGTGGAGACTGAACACCCCCCAACCCTTTACCTCCCTTCTCTCTCGTCCTCCCCCCACATCAACAAGCACCCAGGGAAGCCACTCAACTGGCAAATACTAAAAAAACGCATTTTGTTCAAACAAATCCAACATAAACCCTGCATTTTAGCATAAAATAGCAATTCATGTTTATTGCCTGGCCTCCCCCAGTATACGAGCTTCCAGATGTCTTCGCAACAATTGGCTTAATGAAGTTTAGAGCAACCATCTTCTCTCCCACACGCAGAACTATTTTTAAGACATGTTAATGTGTTGTTCTGCTCACTTTTACTGAATTTTTCCCTCTTTAACATTCATTTTGGCAGTGATATCCTTAAGCGACAACAGTAACAAAAAAAGTGTGATTTTCAGGAGAGTACATTTCTCAACACCATTAAATAATTCTGTATATATTAGCTGAAATGCAGAATAATATTCATATTTCTTTTCATTGCATTCACGTGTCTCACTCCAAAAAATTTTCTAACCTGAAGTAAATTTTACATGCATATACATATTACTATTGACAGTTATTTTCTATTTATGGAAAGCTTTGTCACTATCTTCATTTCCCAAGACTTCTTCCTCCCCAGGCTTTTATACCTGGCATTTTTTCCCCCTATTTCTTATGTGCCTTTGAATCACTCCAAGGTCTTTTCAAATTGGATCTCTTCCTATTTATTTAGTAATCTCAATTATTAAGAACATATCTGAAGGACAACAAAAAAGAAAAAAAGTGGCCACCTGAGCAACCAAAATATAGACCGTGGGCTGAAGTTTATGAAATTTAGTTACAGAATCACACACAGTCCCTGGCCTAAATCACAGACTAATCACTCATATTTGACATTATTTTTAATAACTTTCACTGTCTATGTTCTCAACTCACACCAGCAATTTTAGTTCACTGAAGAAATTTGGACACAGCCAAGCGATATATTGGCTGGAGGTATAAGTACAACTGAGATGGAAAACTGCCAAAGGTAAACCTAAGAACTCTCACAGCCTAACAGCTCTGGGCCACTTAATGGAGGTGTGAATTGGCTTAGGTATCTTTAGGGCCTCTGTGGCCTTTCAATATTAGAACAACTTGTATAATTATGAGCATCTTCATAGAGAAGGCACACAAGTATAGCCATCGAGTCATTCACCCTCTTGTTCATTGCCTCACCAAGTGCAACACATGGCACTGATTTGTCTAGTGATGTCCTTGATCTGCCCAAATGGCAAGCACACAAGGCGATTGGGAATAATAGTCTTTATAGGTGGGAGAGAGAGCTCACGAGACTCTACAGTGGATAATTTAAAAATATAGGACTCTCCACTCTTCAATCATTTCAGCTAATCAGACCCCAGACTCTCTCCTGAATCTAGGTACCCTCAATGGCACCCAACTCCTGTATGTTTGTTTTCTTCTTTTGCAGAAAGCTTAACCATTTTGTCCTAGTCTACTTCAAACTCATTCCATCAGACCTCTCCTTGGAACTTCAAAGAGATTCATTAAGAGATTTTACTCAATAAAGACTATTCTTTCTCTAAGAAGAATTTCTGGCTTCAGCTAGTAAAGACAGGAATTTTCATCATGCCTCTACAAGAATAGTATATTTAAAAATATGTTCATATAGTGTAGATAAGTTTTAAAATGTTGCAGTTCTCTATTTTCTGGAATTATCCACTAGGCAAAGACAGATAAACAGGACATATTAACAATATGTTACTATATTGATAGCAAGCAAAAAGACTATTTATTTGTTCAGGTGTGCTGAGTAATGTAATCTATGATAATTGGCTTTTGTTTTGTTTTGCTTTGTTTTTCAGAATCACTGTAGTCTCCAAAATTACCTTTAGAGATTTCTTCCATTGGCTAAGCATTGTCCTTTTCAGGCAAAGTTGCCTAGAGTATCAATACTAGACAAATATACTTGGGTCCATCAACATCAACATGAATTTAATTTGTAAGATCACAAACTCTGGGTCAAGCATACACAAACCAAACTCTGGGAAATGATACAAGCTTTGCCTACCTCTGGGTAACTTTTAGGTAAATTACTGAGGTTTTTCACCTGTTTGAAAGGCCAAATATGTATTTTTTTAACTCTCTGAAACCTCATGAATTATAAAGCCAAAGAGAAAGAAAACAGTACTTTAAAACATGCAATTTGTCAACTCATTAGAAATTATTTTGAAAGTATTAGGTCTACAGTGTCCAAAACTGTTTTCTACTCTTAGTTATATAAGAAAATAGTAGAAAACAGCAGGGTGCTGTCAGAAGGTATTGAAATGAGAGCAAATTGAATCTTAGATAACTACATTCCTAAACATTACTTAATTAGCCTAGAGCATTGTTTTAAAAACTAAGAGCATTTCAAAGTCTGGTGAAAGATCCAGTGTTTTCAACTCTATTTAGAAGAAATGCTATGGTGGTTGAAGTCCCACTCTACTGCTTTCTTCTTCTTCTTCTTCCTTTTTTTTTTTTAAGCTACTGCTTTATTCTTAAAAAGAGTCTGTAAGTTGCCAGGTACATTGCAAGCTTCTTTCATAGTTTTTATTTGAGTCGGTGATTCTTTTCACTGTAGGCACCATTGTGGGAACAAAATGACCCTGTTAATTGCTTGTTGATTCCCATGAAAATTTATTAGTGTATCTATACTTTTCATAAGACTACTTTGTATTATCTTGTTATAAACTTACATATTCTATTCATTCTGAGCATAAAATTTTTTTACATTGCTTTCATATGAATCCCATGGTATCTTTGGACTATAAATCTATATTCATGACTCAGCAAAGAAATTCAAGCTATGGATTCTGGGAGGAAAACCGGAATGCCTCTCAAAGTGAGAGAAGTCAATAATGACATTTGAAGAGAGAACATGCTATGTGCCAATATTTAAGGCAGACATGCCCCCAAATATAAAACTGGAGTCAGCTGTCAAAAGGTAAATAAAAGGATGGAATAATTGTGTCAGAAAATATTTCTGCAAATGCAGACTACAAAAATCAGCAAATTACAGGAGAGAGATGTTAAATTGAACATTTTAAAAATTACCATTATTAGAGTTTGGTTTGAATCATATTTCTGATAAATTATATATTAATTTGAATAATTTTTGTTATATAAAATGGGTAAAAATTAATCTACACACGAGAACTAATTAAAACGTTATATTATATAAAGCTAATTTGAAGTGAGTAGTAGGTGGTTGAATATGTACTTTGACCAGCAGATGCGCAGTGAAGAAACCTAAATTTGGAATAGAAAGTGCTGGATTCAATTTATATTTTCTTTAGGAACCCACATAGGGCAGTTTTGAGTAATGAAACATACAGATATTTGAAGCCAGACATTTGGATTAAAACATTGTTTCTGTTCTTTAGATTGTTTTTACTAGCCTAGACATTTGCTTCTGAGTCTCTGTTTCTTTATCTATTAACAGAGATGTACTTCTGATCTCTAGAGAGTGTTGTATGGATTCTTGCACACAGAAGTTAGGTTCTACATCATAGCACTGACACAAATGTTCAGTAAATGCCAGTTCTATTTGTGTCTTCTTCCCCTTCACTTTTGGAATCATAGTTTCCTTACCTCTAGAATAGAAGCTATAATAAAGCTAATATAAATAAAGCTAGTATACTATTACCAATGTAATTAGTAAAATGAATATAAATTTTTACATGAAAATGTTTTGCAAACTTTAAAGCCAAGTCACTCTTTAGAATTTATTAAGATGGGGGATGATCATCATGCAGGAAAAAGGAGAGTTCCTTGCTTGTCCATTACAGCCCAAAGCAAAGGGCATAGTACACATGTATATTTCTAAATGTAGAAGAGGATTTATTACTCCACCACGGAAATACCAAATTCAGAGTACGGAGGTCTATTTTATTTACGCTATGCTCAGCAAATTTGTTCTAATGGTCTCATGAGTGGACTCCAAATAGGGGCCAAGTCCTCAGCCAACCAGCTTCAATGATCAGGCCAAGTCTACCCATCCTTGTAAAATCTGTTAGTCCATATTTGTATTTTAAAATCTGTTTCTTACATGTCTAGTTATGTGACACAATAGTAAAACAATTCATAAAGTTGAGCGTCTGACACTAAATTGTGAAAATTTGATATTACAACAGCTTGAAAGGCAGAATAAAATCCTCAAATTTTAAAATGGAATTCAACCCCTTGCATTACCTGAACTTACATGTAATTCCAAATATTTGTTCCACTATTTTTCTCACTCACAATCCAGATCCTGTATTCCCGGCTATTTTTTATATACTTTATTTTTCATTAAATTTTTGAAATATAATCTACATACTATAAAATGCATCCACTTTATGTGCACATTCTGATGAGTTTTCACAAATACCTGTGCGTGTACATTCATGCAGGTATCACCATTAAAAAGATACAAAATATACCCATCACCACAAAATGTTCTCGTGTGCTTATTGCCAGTATACCATTTACCCAACCAGCCATCACCACCAACTGCTCTGCTTTCTGTCTTTTCTAGTGTTTAATTTAAATGGAAATACACAGTATGTATCCTTTGGTATTCTTTTTTCACTCATCTTGCTATTTTTGAGGTTTATTCATGTTTCATATATCAGTTGTTGCTTTGTTCTTATTGCTGAGTAGTAGTCTATATAAGAATACATATAATAATACCCTGGAGTGTGTTTATCCACTTACCTTCCAATGGATAAACTGACTCCTATTTTTGACCATTCTAAATAACGCTTCTAAAAACATTCATATACCGATATCTGTGTGGTCAAGTTTTTATTTCTTTTTGACAAACATGCCTAAGGATATAAATACTTACAAGTGTTGTTTATGTTTTTAAAAAACTGCCAAATCAATTTCCAAAGTCATTGTATCAATTTACATTTCCAGCAACAGCGTGTGGGATAATTGAAATCTTAATAATACTGAATCTTCCGATCTATCCACATGATATATTTGCCTCTTCATTTATGTAGATCTCTTTTATTTTCTCTCTGCTTCATTTTGCAATTTTTTATTTCCATTCTTGCACATATTTTTAAAAAGTATCCCTAATTGTTTTATGCTGTTATAAATAATAATTTTTTAAAATATTGAGTACCAATTTTCATTGCTAGTGTGTAGAAATACGATTAATTCTACATATTGACCTTGTATCAAATAACCTGGGTCATTCTTGTAGTTCTTTATAGATTTCCAAGAATTTTCTGCATATATAATCATATTGTCTATTAATTAAAAATTTTACTTTTTTTCCTAAAGTGTATGATTTTTTTTTTCTTTCCTTAGTGTGTTCTTCAAGATCTCCAGTGTGATGTTCAGTACAAGTGGTGAGAAGAACATCCTTGGTTTTTCCCAGTCTCATGGGGGGAGTGTTCATGCTTTTATTCTCAAGTATAATCTTAGCTTTGAAATTTGAAGATGTCTATTTTCAACTTGAAAAGTTGAAATTTTTTGATTTGCCGAGGCTGTTATTAATGAATGTTGAATTTTTTCAAGCATTTTGTTTTGCATTTATTGAGACAATCATATATCTCCTTTGTTTTATCTCCTCTGTTAATAAAGTGCATTGAATGGTTTTCAAATGTTGAAATCAAGTGGGACAGATCCCACTTGGTCAGGTATGTTATTCCAATATATTACGAAAATTGATTTGCTGATATTATGAGAAAGATTTTTGCATTTATGATCATAAAAGATATTGGACTGTGGATCTCTTTCTTGTCGATGTCATTGTCTGGTTGTGATATTAGAGTCATGCAGGCTTTATAAAATGATTTGTTTCTGTCTCCTCTTTCTGTATTTTCTGCCTGAGTTACATAGAATTGATATTAGTTTTCATTAAATGCTTCGTCAAAATTAGCAGTGAATTCATCTGGGCTTAAAACCATTGCCGTGACAAATTACTATAAATTAAAAATAATTGATTTTATTGAGTGCTGTATTTCTTTTTGAGTCAGTTTTGGGAAGCTGTGTTTGTCTGTTCCACCTAAGATATTCAATAAACTGGCATAAAATTGCTTACAATTGTCCCTTAGGATCCGTTTAATGTCTGTAAAGTCTGTAGTGATGGGCCCGTTCATTCCTGGTGTTAGGAATTCATGTCTTCTCTTTTTGTTTTTTCTTGACAACTAGACTTTTCCCCCCATTTTAAAAACCTTTCCATATAATAATGCATTTAGTTTAATTGTTGTTTTTTATTGTTTTTCATATTTTATTTTGCCGTTTTCTGATTTTAATCTTTATTATATTTACTACCTCTTCCCTTCTAATTACTTTGAATTTAATTCACTTTTCTTTTCCTCCTCCCTCTTCTTTCTCTTCCTCCTTCTTGTACTTCTTCTCTCCTCCTTCTCTTAGATCATTGAATTTTAGATAAGTCCTCCTTTTTGATAACAATGTTTACAGCTATAAATTTCCCTGAAATTTCACTTCATTTGTATCACGTAAGTATCACACAAGTTTTTATATATTTTGTTGCCATCCTCGCTTAGGTCAAAATATTTTCAACTTTTTCTTGTCATTTCTTCAATTATCTATAAGTTATATAAAAATGTGCTTTATAATGTCACCAATGTTTGGCAATGTCTCATTCTTTCTGTTATTAATTGCCAGTTTAATTCCAATGTGGTCAGAAAACACATTCTGAATTAACCTTTATTCTTATGAATGTATTGAGACTTGTTTTGGGGATGATCATAAGGCCTGTCTTGGTGAATTTCTATGTGAATTACAGAACATCTATTTTTTAAGCTGTTTTATGGAGTAGTCTATAAAATTTATTAGACCAGGTTGGTTGATAATCTTTGCGTAAATTCCCCTGTCCTTAGAGATTTCTCACTACTTGTTCTATTGTGTTAAGCTCTGAGTGTTGAAAACTCTTACTCTTATTGCAGACTTCTCTATTTTTTGCTTTCAGCTCTGCAAGTTTTACTTCATGTATTTTCAAGCTATATAGTTAGGACTGTTTTTCTTCTGGATAAGTTAAATTCTTTATAATTTTGAAATGTTTTCTTCATCCTTGATTCTGTTCTTTGTCATAAAGTCTACTTGTTCTGAAATTAACACAGTCACTACTGCTTTATTATTATAATTTAGATGATTATATCACTTTAAAATTATTATTTTCTTTAAAAATGTTGGTATATTTGTATTTAAAACTTCTGCTTTAAGCTAGAATAATTAGATTGTTTAATAAAAATTTTAATACGATTAGGGTAAATTAACCCTATTCCAATTATTTTCTATTTCTCTCATCTGTTCTTTTCCTTTTCCTCTTTCTATGCCCTTTTTAAAATTAATTTTATATTTTCTTATAGTCCATTTTATCTCCACTATTAGCTCATTTATTTTACTGTGTACTCAAGTTCACGGAATATTTTCTTCTGCAATGACTAATCTTATAATTCTATCAACTGAATTTTTCATTTTAAATGTTATATTTTCATCTCTAGAAGTTTCCTTCAGCTCTTTTTTCCCATGTGTTTCTTTTCTCCCTTTACTCTTGTCCTAATTTCCTTTAATCCTTAAATATACTGAGCACATTTGAAACATATTATTTAGCATCTTAGCCTACAAATTCTATCATCTTTATTATTTCTGGCTGATTTTATTGACTAAATGCTATGGTAAGAGGTCACTTTTTTCTATATCCTTATATGCTTACTATTTTTTTTAATTGAATGTATGATATTTTGACTATTATATTTTTGAGTGTTAGACCTTGTTTTCTTCCTTTAAGAATTTTGGTGGCTTGGATTTGTTTTTGTTCTTTCAGAGTTTTAAGTTTGTTTTCGCAGGCAATCAAGTTACTTGCAAATCAGGTTGATGTTTTGCAGGCTTATTGTTAAGCTTTTGCAGGGAAGATTTATGGCAGCATTTATTCAGGACTAAATTAGCCTTACTAGTAAGTATTGACCCATCTTGGGTCTTTACTGATTGATATTTAAATGTTGTCCAAAGTGTCTCCACACTGGCTGGAATTCAAGCATTTCCCAGTCCTGTTGAAAGCCAGGAATTGTGGACTTTAAAGATTCCTGGTCTCCCATCTTTTTCATGAGTTTTTACCCTGTGTGAGTGTAGATAGGTATTCCGTGAGAGTGTCAATGGGAGCCCTACTCTGACTTCTGGAGCTCTCTCCTCATGGTGCCCTCCTTTTCAGTGTTCTGCCCTCCAGATTCTGCCTGCAGCAGTTTTCCTGAACTTTGATCTGTCTCCTCAACCAAGCAAGGCTCTTGGCTCTGCTTCGGTTCCTCTTCCTGCACCATGATTCAGAAATAGATTCTGGAAACCTGGTACCGTGATGGGGTCCACCATGTTTGTTTCCCTTTGCTTAAGAATCAGTCTGGCACTACGTATTGTCCCATATTTGAAAACAATTTTTGTTATGTTTTGCCATATTTTATTGTTTAGGGTAGGAGAATAAGCCTGCTCCCTGAATCCCAGCATGTAGAGAAGTAGAGGTGGTTACTCATTCTTCTTTCTTTTTCTTCTTTTCACCCCTTGAAAGAGCCATGCACTGTGTCCCTCAGAGCATCATCAGAGGTCATGTGCTTTTCTTTTATTCTACACAATTACACATCTCTCCTCCCCAGTCTCTCGAATCTTCCTTCTTAACTTCAATGGTAAACTACCCTACCTTTTGCCTAGGCCTTTGTTAGAGCTTTAATTTTGTTTAGCTCTTGTGGCATCATAAACAACCCCAAAGTTTAGTGGCTTGCGAGTGGCTTTTACAATTCCATAGGTTCACTGGGTTCAGCTGGAGAATTCTGTTCCCAGGGATACCAGCAGCAGCCTCAGTAACCTGGAGTTCCGAGATGCCGCACTCGCAAGTCAGCTGACATAAAGGATGATCTTGAAGGCAGGGCTCAGCAGAGATTCTGGGATAGCTGAGTCTCTTTCTCTTTCTTACTGTCTCATTGCTCCATATCATAGCTCAGTATAGTCTCTCTAGCTGGGAATACTTACTTGGAGACTCACGACTCCTAAAAGTGAAAAAGCAGGATCTGATGGGCCAGCTTAATCCCAGAACTGGTAAAGTTTACTTCCTCCAGATTGAATTGGTTAAAGCCTTCAGAGTGATCAAGGATTGCTATACAGCTTCAGTAATTAAGGCACTGTGCTATCATTGCAAATGGTAAAAAACTAAACCAAATAAACAGAATAGAGTCCAAGCTGACCTGACTTCTGAAAAATAAGCTTTTTATTTTGGAATTATTTCAAATATAGAGAACATTTGCAATGATAATACAGAAAATGTCCATACACTCTCATCCAGTTTTCTCTAATGTTAACATCTTATATTACCATGATACATTTGTCAAAACCAAGAAGCCAAAATTGATACATTATAGTTACCTAAGCTACAGACTTTACTGAAGAATCACCAGTTTTTCCACTAATGCTTGTTTTATTTCTTTTTTTTTTTTAAAATATTTATTTGGCTGTGTCAGGTCTTAGTTGTGGCATGTAGGGTCTTTAGTTGCAGCATGTGGGATCTAATTCCCTGACCAGGGATGGAACCCAGACCCCCTGCAGTGGGAGCATGGAGTCTTAGCCACTGGACCGTCAGAGAAATCCTACTAATGCCTGTTTTCTGTTATAGGAGCCATTCATTGCATTTAAAGACCCACTTCTATACAGTTATCTGATTATGATGAAAACACCACTGCAATTTATAGGGCATAGGATGGGCTTTCCAAACATGATACTGAGCCCATTGGATATTATAGAGAAACATGAACCTTGACCTTCCCCCATGACTTATACAAAATTTAATTTGAAATGGATCATAGCCTTAAATGTGACATGTTAAATTATAAAGCTTTTAGAATAAAACATGGGATAATATCTTCATAACCTTGGAGTAAGCAAACATTTCTTAAATGTTTAGGGCACAGAAGTCACTGGACACAAAATCAAGATAGATAAGTTGAATTCTGTAAAACTTAATCTCTTCTGCTAAATAGCAGACAGCTTTAAAAGATGGAAAATGCAAATCTCTCCCTGGGAAAGATAATTTCAATACATATATACAATAAGTGAGTCATATCCTGAATATATAAAGAAGTCCTAAAATTCTTCAAATCAATAAGCTATAGATCAAAATAAAAAGTAAAATGGGCAAAAGATACAGATAGATATATCACAAGTTATCTAAGTGGCCACAAACCATGAAACATCAATACTTACCATGGAAATGCAAATTAAAACTACAGGGTAGCACTACACATCTAAACAAATGACTTAAACTAGAAAGGGACAGTACCTAGCGGTGATGCAACTAAGAATGGTCAGGTATTGGTGGTAGCACTGTAAAACGATAGAGAAAAACTTTGAAATATTATTTGGCAAAATCTACTAAAAACAAAACAAACTTCTTCCGTAAGACTCACCAACTCAACTTTTACGCATATTCCTAAGAGAAATGAAGTGTGTAACTCCATGAAAAGACATATACAATATGTGTAGTAGAAAACACAGTTTACGTCATAATATCCCCAAAATGGAAAAATTAAATCAAATACCCTTCAGTGGTAGAATGAATTTTTAAAAATATGGTATATCCACATGATACAATGTATCTAACAATAAAAAGGAACAAATTATTCATACCCAAGAATATGACTCTATTGCAAAAACATTATGTTGAGTAAAAGACTTCAGAACAAAAGTCAATATTGCATGAGGGTAATGTCAGCAAAGAGAGGGCTAGGAGGTCTCAGTACTTGTTCTCCCCACAAAAACAACAAAAGTAGTAAATAAATAATCACTAACTGAAGAAAATGTCTCTGGGAAAGCTCTGGACTACAGCATAGAAGTAGCAAAAGCCCTCTGAAGCTCCAAAATGCAAGGGTGGCTACAAAGAAAAGCATTTCACCTGCACCATCCCATCCCATAGTCCAGAGGAGCTTGGGGCCAAGAGAGACACCCTCCCCTGGGGGGAGTTCATGCCAAAGGGAAAAGGACAGCAGGAGAACGTCAGCAATCCTTACTGCCAGTGACTTTCGCAGACTTTGCTCTTCAGAATCCCCCAATTCTTTACCAATATTGAGCCCGGATGATGGAGCTGCCTCAAGTCCCTGGCCCTGTGTCTCCTCCCTGGGGCTGGAGCTCTCTCTGTGGTGAGACCCCACTGACTACTATGCCTGGCTCTCCTAGATCACGTCACCAAAGCACCTCACCATCTACAGGACCAGGGCTGCTGCTGCTTTGCACCACACCCCCTCTGTCCCCAGGTCCCAAGTCATGTCATTGACCTGCCAGGACTGAGGCCAAGTTGCCGCTGTTGTATGCCCCACACCCTGGTCCCAAGTTGGGGCTTTGACTTGCCATCACCAGGCTGCTCTGCTGCAGCTCTCCCCCATCCCCCAAGGTTCTATGTCATGGTTTTACCCACTATTACCAGGGCTCCACTGTTGCTGCTCTGCAGCCCACACTCTGGACTCTGACCTGCCAAACTTAAGCTATGGCTGTTCTGTGACTACCCCCAGGGGCCAGAGTTGGGACTTGTACTCATCATCCCCAAGGCAGGCTACTTCTGCACCCGGCCTTCTGAGCCCAAGCCCCTGCAACACTCTTTCAACCCGGGGACCATTCCACTCTTTTCCCCTCACCCTTAGCCTGAGTCAATGCGGCAATCCCTGAGACCCAGACCAAGGTTCCACAGATCTGCAAGTGCCCACATCTCAGATACCAGCACTACCATCACAACAAGCATACCCGGAACCAAGGTGCTATAGTAGTTCTAACTGCACTTGATCCCAGGACCTCAGCTCAGCCGCTGCTCTGAGTGTTAGCACACTTTAACTGGCACCAAGAGGAATCTTCTCAGCTACATCTTCTTCCCACAGGCAAAAAGGGGAGAACAGGTATCTAGGGGCCTTTACCTCTGAATACCCTGCCCCTTATAGGACCATTGTAGCCTTGACCACAGAAGAGCCCCACAGTCTCTGTGGATGTTGCCTCCAGAGCTGCATGGAGACTACTGCCACCTTGTCTCCCAGGAACCAGAGACACTGCACCCCACCCAGCCAGTGCCTTTACAGACAACCACAGATGAAAGTCTGTCTCCAAATAAGCCAGTCCGAAAAGGCTGGAAGAAATGGCAGCTCCCTCAAATTCTCAAATATCAATGCAAAACCATCAGAAATGTGAAAAAGCAAGAATACATGACACCATCAAAGGAACGATAATTTCCCAGTAACTGATCCCAAAGAAATGAAAATCAATGAGTTACCCGACAAAGAATTCAAAATAAAATGCTCTGGTAAAGGTAACTATATAGTCAAATTCAAAATACTCTAGTACTGAAATGCTGGTGCATAAGTCACTTTGAACTCTAGTTAGGTTAAAAGACAAAAGTTATAAAAATAACTACATAGCTATGATATTTTGTTAATGGATATGCAGTACATAAAGATGTAGATTGTTACATCAACAATGTAAAATGTGGGGGGAGGTTGGGTAAATATGTAGAACTTTGATGCAATTGAAGTTAGGTTGTTATCAGCTTGAAATAGACTATAATGTGTCTATTATAAGGCTGATGGGACTCACAAAGTAAAACCTATACTAGATACACAAAGGATAAAGAGAAAAAAAATCAAAGAATACCATTACAAAAAGTTATCAAAAGACAGCAAGAGAGGGAGAAAGGAACAACAAAACAATCATAAAGCAATGAACAAAATGGCCATAGTAAGTCCTTAGCTATCAATAAGTACTCTAAGAGTAAACGGTTTAAAGACTCTAATTAAAGACATAGACTGGCTGAATGGATAAAAGCAAGACCCAAACATATGCTGCCCATAAGACACTCACTTAAGCTTTAAGAACATCCATAGGCTGAAAGTGAAGGGGTAGAGAAATATATTCTGTGCAATTGGTGACCAAAAGAGAGGAGAGGTAACTTTACTCATATTAGAAAAATAGACTTTAAGTCAAAACTATAACAAGACATAAATAATGTTATTATATAATGATGAAAGGATAACTTTATCAAGAGGATATTACCATTGTAAATATATATGCATCTAATATCAGAGCACTGAAATATATTAAACAATTATTAACAGATCTGAAGGTAGAAAGAATGCAATAAAAGTAGCGGACTTTGATACACCGCTTTCAACAAAGGATAGATCAGCCAGACAGAAAATATAGAAGTCTCGCTAGTTCTACATTAACCCAGAGATCAAATGTAAAATAACTGATAATGAGAAAACCTGCACGATGCATTATATGCCTCTTGAAAGGAGGCAAAAGAAAGTACACAACATCATCTATGGAGTGAATCTTATCCAGTCTCTAGATTTAACTTCGTTTACAAAACAGACAGGGTATAGAAAAATGACTTAAAACACACCAGAAAAGAAATGATTGAGACAAATCCAGAAGGTAGAATATTGCTAAAGCCAAAGTTCCGTTCCACGTGTGCATACACACGCATACACATTTGGGTTGGGCAGTGGCAATGTTATAGATGAAGAGAGAGAAACGCAATGCATGGCCATGACTATAGTCTGATTATTAAAGAAATAACATTTTTAAGGGAGCAATTTGAGAAGATTGAGTATGGCTGAGAAGTGTATAATATTAGGGAAATGTTAGTACCTTCTTAGCTTTAATAATGCTTTTAAGATTATATACAAAATGTTCTTATATTTTAGAGATGCCTACTAAAATCTTTAAGTGTGAAATGCCAATGTCTATAATTTACTTTCAAAATTTAGCACAAAGGGACTTCCTTTGTGGTCTATGGTTAAGACTCTGTGCTTCCAATGCAAGGGGCACAGGTTCGAGCCCTGGTCTGGGAAGTTCTGCATGCCAAAGGGTATGGCCAAACAAACAAACAAAACAAAAAAGCCCCCACAAAATTTGCATCCCAGAAAAAAGGATGCAATAAATGACAAAATATAAACAAATTTTTATATCTAACTTAATTAAAAATCTATTTATCAGATGGATTTCTCTGCTCCTCCATTCTGAGTCGACAAAGTAAGGACCTATGAAAACAGTGGCAGATTTTTTTTTTAAATTTATTTTTGACTGTACGCAGGCTTTCTCTAGTTGTGGTGAGAGGGGGTTACTCTTTGCTGCGCTGTGTGGGCTTCTCATTGCAGTGGCTTCTCTTGTTGTGGAACACAGGCTCTAGGCACATGGGCTTCAGTAGTTGCAGCACACAGGCTTAGTAATTGCAGTGTGAGGGCTCTAGGGTGCTTGGGCTTCAGTAGTTGTGGCCCATGGGCTTAGTTGCTCTGTGGCATGTGGGATCTTCCCAGACTATGGATTGAACCTGTGTTCCCTGCACTGGCAGGCAGATTCTTTTCCTTTTATTTTTTTCTTTTTAAATTTATTTATTTATTTATTTACTTATTTATTTATTTACTTATGGCTGTGTTGGGTCTTCGCTGCTGCGCACAGGCTTTCTGTAGTTGTGGAGAGCGGGGCTACTCTTCGTTGAGGTGTGTGGGCTTCTCATTGCAGTGGCTTCTCTTGTTGCAGATCATGGGCTCTAGGCACGCGGGCTTCAGTAGTTGTGGCTTGAGGGCTCTAAAGCGCAGGCTCAGTAGTTGTGGCGCAGGGGCCTAGTGGCTCCGTGGCATGTGGGATCTTCCTGGACCAGGGATCGAACCCGTGTCCCCCGCATTGGCAGGCGGATTCTTAACCACTGTGCCAGCAGGAAGTCCATGGCAGATGTTTTTGATAACATTTATCACAATTATAATTATTCACTTATTTAAAGTTTGTATTCAATGCTAAGCAGTAAGGCCCATCCTATTTTATTAAACACTGTTTGAAAATGTTCAATAACTGTTTCTTAATGAAAAAATGAAGGACATGATAATTTTCAATTCTCTGATCGTTTAGGTTCTTACTTTCTTTTCACATTTTTTCTCTTATGTTGGACAACCTACCCTACTAAAATCAGCTTTATATGCTGAAATTTTGTAAATCTCTACTCCCATATTACCTCTTCCATAAAGTTTTCTCTTATCTTGCCGGTCAAAATCATTCCTTTTCCTCTGTATGACTATTACTCTATTGTAACAAAAATAATATGCTCAGTCTCTGTATAACTAGTTATTTACTTGTGCCTGTAACTGCACTCTGTATTTCCATAAAAACAGGGGCTGTGCCTTTTACTCTGCCTCTTTCTCCTAAAAACATGATTACTTTGTATGTTATATAATAAACGACCTTTGGTTTGGGCTCATATCAATATGTGCACCACACTCCTTTTACTGTATTACTTTTTTAAAGTTCTAGTATTCTTTCGTGACAAAATATATTGAGGGATTTTTCCAAGTGTTTTGCAGTATTTTTTCATAAATATTTCATAATGTTAACTAACACAATAGGATTAGCAACTTCCTTAGACAAATCCAACCTTCTATTATTGATGCTCAGTCCCAGACTGGATCTCTGCCAAAGCTTAAACCCACAGAATGTGAAAGCAGGAAGCCAAGAAAAAAAAAAAAAAAAAAGGAAGCAGAACTTTAATGCATGAGACTTCGCCTGTCACATTGGCTGTGTTATCTTGGAGACGATAGTAAGAGATCAGGAAGTCTTTGAGCCAAGGAACTCAAAAGCACAGGAGATGAAAGGAAAACCTGTAGACACTGACGGACAATCGCAGACCAATACTCAAAACGAACAGGGTCATTGCTGTGTTTTTGTTGGGTTGACAGCTAAAGGAAAGCTTTTCCAGTTATCATCTGTCTGTTAATCTGTATTGTACGGGTTATGTGAGTGTGTAACATGTATTCTACAGCTTTCTCATGCTTGCTTTTGGTTACTCCTACCACCTATCTACCACTAGAACTGGACACAGAAAAAAGAAAGGAGGAAAAGAGGAAAAAATCTTCTCAAATGGATTTTCACAAGACAAGTAGTAAAAGAAGGCAAAGCGCACTTCCCCAGTCTCCGCCTGCTGGGGTACATGGCCCTCCTTTGCACAATGCTTTATAAGGCCATGGGGCTGGGATGGAGATCCCAGCAAGCACCTCAGGCAAGGTAAGTGTGACTCAGACAGTTTTTCAGGGAAGTAAATACATTCTCAAATTAGTGCCTTGTTAACATGGGAAGGTCAATTTCTTCATTCTTGTTCCTAAATTATTACCCTTGCTTTTATCTTAAAATGAATAGAAACCCTTCTATTCTATAGGTAGGAAGCATCTACATAGTAGAATTTTGTGCTTTTTGCTAGGTATCACTATTTTATTATTCAGTTTTCCTAGAAACATATGATTTCTCAATTGAACGTTCTTTTTATCATATTTTGTACATCCTGAAAATTATACTCTCAACAAAATTGAAGTGGTTTGTTAGACGTGCTTAGACAACTGTTTGTAGGGGATCATACTTTTCTTATACTATATTTTATACAATATCCCAACAGATGTGTTTTGGAAAGAATGTGATACTCCACAATATCTGTTAAGTATTTTATAATGTGAGTGTTTAGAAAATGAAAACCAAGAAAGAACAAACTATGAACCAAGACTAGGCCAGAGTAGTTACGCAGAGTAATTGCTTTATAAATGTTAAATCAGATTGGAAGGAGGATTTAACCAAAATGAAAACACACTACAATGCTAATATCTTTCTTCAGGTTAACCGTGTGGCCATCTCTATAAAATTAACAATTATTTGGAAGCCAAAAGCTTTCATTCACGTTAAACAAATTGGATGATTGATCATTTGCACATGAAAATATTGGAAGCACTTACACACTCTGACAAATCTAATTTTGTACTTGGAAGTCATGATGATGAGAACAAAATCCACAATGATTTCTATACCACTATGATGTTAAAGAAATAGTGTTTTCTTAAAACAAAACCTCATTGTTTTCTCAGTAAAAGCGTTAGATGGCGGTTTGGAATTTACCATGATCCTTAAGCACAGATTTAAGCACTTATTTGTTTGTTTTTTAATTTGAGGTATAATCGACATATAACATTATATTAGTTTCATGTGTACAACATAATGATTCAATACATGTATATACTGTGAAACGATCACCACAACATCTAGTTAACATCCGTTAACCGCGGGTAGTTACACATCTGTTTTCTTGTGTTGAGAACTTCTAATATCTACTCTCTCAGCAATTTCCAAATATACAATATAGTGTTGTTACTACAGTCACCATAATGTATGTTACATCCCCTTGGCTTATTTATTTTAGAACTGGCAGTTTGTACCTTTGGATCACCCTTGATTTTAAATTATTAGTTATTAATTGTGGTCCAATCTAACATTTACCTAGTATTTTGTGGTTAAAATGTGCTTTCACACACACTTTGATTTGCATTTTATAGGAAATATCTTTGAGGACAGTGTTGTCATTGTTCTGTTCTTCGACTTTCATAGAGCTGAGTAATTAACTTGCGCAAGGCTATGGCTAGTCAATATCAGACTCTTCACACTCTCAAGTCTTTCTGATTGACATTACACACCAGGCCTAACTCTTCAGACTGACTTCCAGACACAGCAACACACAGGCCCAAAGTTGGGTTTAGATTCTTTGAAAGCTACAGTTCAATATTCAAAATAAACATATATTATCACTCCTACTCTCAATTCACCTTCCTTAATCACTACAGCAGTAGAGAACAAGAAGGTAAAAGCCAAATTATTCAAACTTTGTGTGAGATATAACCAACCTGGCTTGCTAGAGAAAGATCTGTTCAGGTTATTTAGCAGATAAAAAATGATCTTCTGTCTGGTATCCTAAAAAAAGTTGCAAGGATACTGTAGTTATTTCCCAGTGTCAAGATAATTTTATTCTTGATTTCTTGCAGAAAGTTGGAATGGAAATACAGGATTTTAGAAGACAAGGCCCTGAATCAATATATAGCTCATATGCACAGTGCAATAGCATCAGGTCATGTCCAGTCACTAATAAAACAAAGCAAAGGACAATGGAAGGGGGAGAATTTAATAGGGCTGTAACCTGACAACATACCACATATAGAATTCTTCTCTTTTAACCAAGTGAGTTATAACTTCAATTCAAATTTATACATGAGGAATGATGCTGTTTGTCTCCTATTACAGGAAAATTCTCATAGAATTAACTGAAGCATGTAAAATCCATTTCATTACTTAATTCTATAAATTTTGCAAAAATAATACATTCCCTGTTAAAAAAAATGAAGATGAAGGGGAGCATTGTTAGCTCTCAAAACTTCATCTGGCACCTCTCTGCTCCTGAAATCACTGGAATGAGAAAACATGCCTTTCCTAGTCAGAGGACATTCTAAGATCCATGGCTTGAGATTTGTGAATGGAACCCACACCGTGGACTTTGTTTATCAGTTTTTTTAAGACTGTGCGCTGTCCCTAAAGGAAAAGCAGGTTTTAATGAAAAGAACTTCGTTTTACACTGGGTATGGGATGCTAACAGCATACCATTTTAAAGGTTTCTATGCAAAATCAGAACCCTGAATGAATTGCCACTACAATAATTTAACTGTGTAAAATAAGAGAATATCTTGAGCATAAGGTTTGAGATTTTTATTGAATCAATCATGGTATTTAGAGTTAGGTGAAGCACAGCTCTGCTGCTTTAGAATATGATGGAGTCGCTTGCCAAAAAACCATGCTCCCACTGTGAACAACCAGAAGAGCTGGATAAAATACAAAATTAGTTTGAATCCACCGCAGAGTTGCTGAAGAAACTGGCATTGGAGAGGCCGAGATCTGGGAGGAAAGGGAATCCCAAAAATGTGAGCTAGTATCTTGTGAGTTGCTTTTCTATGCAGGATATTTGCTAATATATAGCATAGAACTAAAGGCTGATAAAACAGTCAGGAATGCAGCAAAGAATCAGCAGAGCAAGGCAAACTTTTGTCAACCTCACAAGGGCAAGGTGAGATAAACTTTGCCTCTGACCAGTCATCCATGATTCAACAAGCCCACATCTTGAGAGGGAGGTGTAGGGAAGGAATGTCAAACTCAAGGGGCTCCGTCCTTGATGCATTTGCTGAAATTTTAACCAGGAAAGAGCAAGATGCTAAAAACTAAGCATAAAGCCACCAAAAAATGTAGAGCAGAGTTATCAGTAGCCTCAAATTGATTAAGAGATGAAAATGAGATTATGCTAAATAGGACTCCTATAAAAAAGTTGCCATCCCTGGAAATTCACACCTTACAATATGGGACAAAGCAGAGGTAGAAAAAACCATACCAAAATTTTGAGTTAAATGCCTGATTGGATTAAGGTGATCCCAATGACTCCTACTACTTTTCCATGTTCAACTTTTTCTATTTTTTCTATATGTTTCTATTTCCTGTATTCAATATTTCCATTTCAACTGGCTCCTTCTCCATCAGCATTCCAGCATACTCAACTATTTCCCATCCAGGTGGGGTACACAGGGCAGGACAGCTTTGCTTATCTTCGCATTCCTCTTTCCCACTCCAACACTAACCTCATTCACTCTCTCCCTTTCCTCACATTCCACTTACTTCTAAACCCAAGGCAATCGTGTTTCCATCCTACCATGCAGTCACTAAAATTGCTCTTGTCAAAGACCCCAATAATGTCCATGACCCTCCATGTTCCTAATAATGACCCCATTTTTAGTCTTTATCTCACTAGCTTTTCATATCATTGCAATTTAAAAATTGCATTTCCTCCACCTTTCTGCTTCTTCCTTCTGGTCACTTTCAGGCATCCTCCTTCTTATTCCTCAAAATAGTACTGTAATTTTCTTTTCCTTCAAATTTCTACATGATTCTGATTAACTCTTCCACTTAGTTTCAGATATCACATGTATGATGTTGACTCCTAATCTAAACCTCTTGCTCAAGACATATGCTTCACTTCCAGTTACACACACCCAACTACTATTTTGAATCTTCATTTGGACAATTCAAATGCTCTTCAAATTCAATACAACCAACACAAAATACCCCATGGCAATTAACTGACGGCTCTTCAAATGTTACTATCACATTCTAGCACCTGCTATTTTTGCCCCCGAATATCTCACAAATCTGTCCTCTTTTCACCATCTCTAGTCCTACGTACTATCATTTTTTTTTTTTTTTTCTTGGCTATGGCAGTAGTCTGTTAATAGCCTCTGCACGTCTACTCTTGGGAACCAGTAAACCATTTTCCAGACTGAAGTCATAGAAGCCTTTTCCATACTACAAATCTAACCACGCACTGCTCTGTTCAAATACTTCAATCAATAATTTCCCTTAGCTTTAAGGACAAAATCTGGTCACTGTCAACCCCTCTGACATCACAGTGTGCAATTCTTCCTTCTCTTTATTCTAGTCAAATTGTCCAACTTTCAGCTCCTTAGATGAACTGTACTCCCTTGTGCCTCAGGGACTTTTGCCCTTCCCGAGTCTTTTGTCTACTGAGTCTTTTGTCTTATTAACTCCTACTCATCTTCCTAGTCTTAGTTCAAATGTCACTGCCTTTGGGAAGATTTTCTCGACATCCTCTGGCAAGATTATGCTTGTTCCAGTCTCCACTTTCTGTATGTTTTTCTGAAAGGGAATTTTATATTTTTATATTTGATTATTCCCTACTCATCACACATCTAGCACCCCAATCCCAATCAGATTGATAATTCCATGAGGGTAAGGACCATGTCTGTTTTGTTGCCATTGTATCCCCAATACCAAGTTAGTTCCAACAAATCATAGATACTCAATAAATACATGTAAAATAAGTGAGCACAGATGAAACAGATGGCTAATATGAACAGATGGCTGAGAAGATACACTATGTCAATTATTTGGGTACCCTCTGATAGCCAGCATGTCAAGGTGCTTATTGGCTCTTGGTTGACTTGGATAGGCAGCTTTCTTCCACAAACACTAGGTCCTCTCCTTCTTATACCCACACCTGCCCACACCATCATGGCACACTGGAAACAGGTTAGAGAGCCCCAACATAGCTTTAGGGATTAATCCTCTCCCTCTCTTACCTCCAGTGCACATATATGTGCACATAGGCTTACACACACACATACACAGGCACACACACACAAGGTAAACTTCTGGGGAAAAAAATACACTGTTGTACTTAGGATGTAATTTTCCCAGAATCCTCCAGTTTCCTAACGATATTTTTTTCAAATTAGTATGCAACCAATAAATGAGTTAAAATAGAGACTGTTTTTAGAATCTTACATTGACTCATTATTGAACTGATTCATTAGTTTCCTGGAAAGAACCAATTCAAACTATTGTGCTTTTTTCCTGTAAGGTTTTTTTTTCTTTCCTTGCAATTTTTCCTCTTTCTTCTTTCAAAAATAAAATAAATGAAAAAATTAAAATGAGATGTTAGAAAATGATACATTTGAAATATTGCACTTTTAAATCCTCAATTTTCTAAGCACTTCTGTCTTCTAAATATTTCCTAAGAAAATGCTGACCGCCATTCAATCACCAAGTGACATTAATGTTCCAGAGTGATTTATGTGCGATGCTTATTTTCATAAAGGGAAGAACAGGGAGGAAACAGAGAAAAAACAGGGAAATATTACTTTATTATTTTTCATTGTAACCAGTGCATATATACTACTGCCTCAAATTATCTGGGGCAGGATGTGGAACGTATAAATATTCTATATATCTGGCTTGATAAAGTTAACATTCTATTACAGATGATTGGCAGCTGACGAGCTTTTTAATACAGTTCATCATCTTGTGCTATTGAAACAAATATTCAGAAAGTATACAGTAGTCCTCCCTTATCCACAGTTTTGGTTTCCATTGTTTCTGTTACCCATGGTCAAATGTAGCCAGAAAATATGAAATGGAAAATTTCGGAAATAAATAATTCATAAGTTTTAAATTCCACGCCATTCTGAGCAGCAAGACGGAATCTTATGCCATTCTGCTCCATCCCACCTGGGATGTGAATCATCCCTTTCTCTAGCACATCCCACCCGTTAGTCCCTTAGTAGCAGCTGGGCTATCAGGTCGTCTGTCGAGGTCTCACAGTGCTTGTGTTCAAGTCACCCTTATTTTACTAAATGGCCCCAAAGCACCAGGGCAGTGATGCTGGAAATTCTGATATGCTAAAAGGATGCTGCAAATTGCTTCCTGTAAGTGAAAAGTTGAAAGTTCTCCACTTAATAAGGAAAGAAAAAATCATCATATTGAGATTGCTAAAATGTATGGTAAAAATGAAGCTTTTACCTTTGAACTTGTGAAGAATGAAAAGAAATTCATGCGAATTTTGCTATCACACCTCAGACTGCAAAAGTTATGGCCACAGTGCATCATAAGTGCTTAGTTAAGATGCAAAGGCATTGCTTTTGTACAACATATTTTGAGAAAGATATGGACCACATTCACATAATTTTTATTACAGTGTACTGTTATAACTAGTCTATTATTAATTATTGTTGTTAGTCCTTTTACTGTGCCTAATTTATAAATTAAATTTTATTATGAGCATGTTCCTATAGGAAGAAACATAGTATAGACATGGTTTGGTGCTCTCAAAGCATCCACTGGGCGTCTTGGAACATACGCCCCGTTGATAAAGGATACAATGGTTCTTCGGAGGCAATCTTTGGAAAGTACAGAAAACATGGATATTGCTTCCTTTGTAGGTAGTTGCTGTCTTTTACAATCTTTGATACTCTAACACCAAAGGGATTGCTATTAAAATGTTTTAGTGGCAGAAGGAGCAACACCTATGTGACTTTTTTGTGGTTCTAAAAATCTCTTTTTCCTATAAAATTAATTTGACACTTTTACTTTTATCTTGAAGACCATAAAGTCCAATATCAGAGTCCTCACTCATGGTAGATAACTAATGTTATTTGAATGGATGTGGAGTTCCCCATAAATCACAATGTTTATTTTCTTATTATCTACACAATTTCTTGTAGTCATTGTTTAAAAATAGCATCTAACACTCCCAGTAACATTAATGCCTTTTGCATTTGAATGCACCTGGTTATTTCATCTACAGTATAATTTTTAGACTAATGTATGTGAAGTACATGAAAATAGAATTTGTATAATTAATTATTATTATTTCCAAAGTGAGAGCTCATTGCTTTAATACTTAATCAATTTGGAAGTTGCTTTAACGTTTTTATCTAATTATGTTTCCTTCTTTCAAAACCTGTTCCTAAGCAAATGCAGAATCAGTGAAGTATGTTTGTAGTGCCCTCAGCAACTAGCTTTGTACCTTCTATCCTATTTCGAGGAGCCCAGTGCCTGTCTGCTATATATTACCAAAAGCAATCTCCAAACTGCACTAAAAATTGTATTTCTCTTACCAGGTAACTGACTGACAGCCTAAAGTGTGCCTCTTCTTAAGCCTAATTCCACTTAATTAATGTCAGCAATAATAATAATTGATTTTTATTCATTGCTAGGCAATCTAAGTCTTTTCAAATAATAGAAATGTGAGCACCTTCTATTCTTTTTTCTGTGTTTCTCCAGATTAAATTTCATGAATTGTGAATTAGTAAAATATTTTCAGTGATTTAAAGATGTACAACGTAATATCACTTCTGAACCACTGGGATATAAAACTGGTCGAAAGTATGTTATATTCTCTACGAAAGCTTACAGCTGTGGTTGGTGCTTAGTTTTAGAACGCTCCAGTGCTGTACCCAAGATACATGTTTTATTTTTCCTAATAAAAAATTCTGAAGAGAAAAAAAATAATAAATGATTTTATGTTGACATACATAAAAGGAAAAGAGACAAGAAAACAAAGCAAGAGTGAAACAAATAAAGGATTAAAAAATAGATGAACAGGCAGCCACATTTATCTTGGAAATTTAACATGGAGGTATTCTCCTTTCCACCTAGTCTTATCAAGCCTTACAAAAATATCAATGGAAATAGGAAAAAAAATATCAAAGATGTGACAGGATTTTAGAGCTAGAAATGTGCTTAAGATATAACCTTATCCAGCCCAGGTCACTTTCTGAGTTACACAGAGGTTAAGTGGCCGTGGTCACAGCAGAATGGAGCTGAATTCCAGGCCACATTGCATTTTTGCCATCGCGTACTGCCTGCCTTCTTCTTCTTCTTTTTTTTTTTTTTATAAATTTATTTTTTATTTATTTATTTATTTTTGGCTGCTTTGGGTCTTTGTTGCTGTGCACGGGCTTTTTCTCTAGTTGTGGCGAGAGGGGGCTACTATCTGTTGTGGTGCACGGCTTCTCATTGAGGTGGCTTCTCTTGCTGCAGAGCATGGGCTCTAGGCATGTGGGCTTCAGTAGTTGTGGCACATGGGCTCAGCAGTTGTGGCGTACAGGATCTAGAGCGCAGAATCAATAGTTGTGGTTCACAGGCTTAGTTGCTCCGCAGCACGTGGGATCTTCCTGGACCAGGGCTTGAGCCCGTGTCCCCTGCATTGGCAGGTGGATTCTTAACCACTGTGCCACCAGGGAAGTCCCTGCTTGCCTTCTTTTTAACACTGAGCTCCTTTTAGGCATTTTATAGTAAACTGATTATTACTCAGAGTCTAATAATCTGACTTCTGAATCTCTTTCACATTAAAAATATGATCAAGACAAAGGCATTTCACTGGGAAACATAAAACCCTTTGCCTATAAAATGTTATCAAAGATATTGATTCCAGAAGACTGTTTTGCTGACTACATGAGATAGGTCTGCAAATGGCTTTTACAGGACTTTGTAATAACGATAACAGCTGACACTTATTGAGGACTTACTATGCGCTAGACACTGTTCTGATTTATCTATATGTAATAAATTATTTAATTCTAACATCAGTCTGAAGCATATACCTCACCCAATTAGAAGGTCTTTTACTGGAAATTGATAATGCCAGGTAGTATATGTATTAACACAATACACATGCAAAATATTGTATACAACAATGATATGATAGTTAAGAGCAGCTGTATAACCACCTCTACACTTAATACACAAGATATTGCTAGTAGCTTCCACGTGTCTTTCCTCAGTGCAGCCTCCTCCCCTACACCCTGAGTTAACCACTAACCTGAATTGGGGTAATCATTCCTTCACTTTCATTTATGGTTTCTCACATACATGAGAAAAGGAGAACTGGGAACACACATATTGTCTTCGTTTGTGATTTATCTTTTTAACCTTTTTTAAGGTCACCTTTGATGAACAAAATATTTTAGTTTTATGATAGGCACAGTACCAAAAGTTTCATTATGGTCAATGCCAGTCTGGTAACCCATAGATATAAACAGATGTTTAGCATTAATATAATGACACACTCTTATAACCACTTTAGTTTCTTATCTAGTTTCTCACTTATGATACATTTATATTATTATATTACATTGATAATTATATTATTACATGTGAAGTCATCACCCATAACAACAGCTAGGACCTGAACAAGAGCCTTTATCTAACCAACTTATCTTCTTACTCCATCTCCCCTACATTTGAGTTAACCTTAATTGTGAATGCTGTGTCCATTGTTTCCTTGCTTTCAACTTAATATATATTTTACTTCTATAGTTATTGTTGAAAAACTTTGCATATGTTACATATACATATGCATATGTAAATTTTAGTTTTACATAGTTTTCAATTATAGGAACAAGGTATTTATTGTATATCATGTTTTGGAACTTGTTCTGCAGATTAATCCATAATGTTACACGTTACTTTCATCCATTTTAATGGCTACATCATATTTATTGTGTGATTATAACAGTTTTTTCATCCATTTTCTTGTTGATGGGCTGTAGGATTATTCTCAGGTATTTGCAACTGCCACATTTGCTATTGTCAACTCCCTTTTAGGTCACAGGGTAACCTGTATAGTAAAGAATGGATCATAAAGTAAATAAAAATTCAACTTTACACAATAATGTGACATAGCACCTGCAAAATAGTAGTATTAGTTCACGATCACTGTCAGTATAACAGCAGTTCTAAGGGCTATTATTCTCTCCAATCCCCAGTAGTGTCACACTCTTCAAATTTACTAATTTGCTATTTAGGTGTAAAATTATCACTCTTTATGGTCATGTTTTGCATTTCCAAATTGATAATGACATGAACAATTCTCCCCAGGTTTATTGGTAATATGTAATTTTGTTTCACTGACAAGCATTAAACCATTTTTCTATTGAAATGTTTGTCCTTTTCTTATTGATTTATAGATATTTTTACACATTCTTAATGCCAATCATTTACCAGCTGTGTGTACTGAGAATATTTTCTCAGTCTCTATCATGTTTTCTCACTGTTGTCTTTTGAAGCAAAACAAAATTAATTTTAATAAATTATATTGATCTGAGCACTGTTCTTTATGTCTTAGATTTATCTTTAACTCAGGTTTTAATAAGACTGTCATGTTTTATTTTCTCCTAAGATTTACAGTTTTCCTTTAACAGTTAAATCTTTGCTATATTTAGTTATTTTATAATATGGTGGGTAAGATGCCCTCAAGCAAACATTTCCCATATTGACAATCATTTTTTTCTAGCCTCATTTATCGAATAGGCACCCATTTCTTGCTAATCTGATACGACATCTGTAGCATTTACTGCAGTTTTCTACGTGTGTCTGTTTCTGTGTTCTCTACACTATCTCATTTGTCAATTTATATGTCTCTGTGACAATACCACATTCTCTTCATGGTGACAATTTCAGAATAAATCTGGGCATCTGGTAGGGCAAGTCCCCTCACTTTGATCTTCATTTGCAAAAGTGTCCTAGCTATTCTTCCTTCCCTTGATCAGGTAATTTTTTTAGAATCATATTATCACATTTTATGAAAATGTGTGTTGGGAGTTTTAGTAATATTCCACCATATATGTGTACCATATCTTCTTTATCCATTCATCTGTTGATGGAAATTTAGGTTGCTTCCATGTCCTGGTTGCTGTAAATAGTGCTACAATGAATTTTGGGGTGCATGTGTCTTTTTGAATTATGATTTTCTCTGGGTATATGCCCAGTAGTGGGATTGCTGGGTCATATGGTAACTCTATTTTCAGTTTTGCGAGGAACCTCCATACTGTCTCCATAGTGGCGGTACCAATTTACATTCCCACCAGCAGTGCAAGAGTGTTCCCTTTTCTCCACACCCTCTCCAGCATTTAGTGTTGTAGATTTTCTGAGGCTGCCCATTCTAACTGGTGTGAGGTTATACCTCATTGCAGTTTTGATTTGCATTTCTCTAATAATTAGTGATGCTGAGCAGCTTTTCATGTGCCTCTTGGCCATCCATATGTCTTCTTTGGAGAAATACCTATTTAGGTCTTCTGGCCATTTTTTGATTGGGTTGTATGTTTGTTTGTTTTTTTGATATTGAGCTGGATAAACTGTTTATATATTTTGGAGATTAATTTTTTGTCTGTTGATTCATTTGCAAATATTTCCTCCCATTCTGAGGGTTGTCTTTCTGTCTTGCTTATGGTTTCCGTTGCTGTGCAGAAGCTTTGAAGTTTCATTAGGTCCCACTTATTTATTTTTGTTTTTATTTCCATTACTCTAGGAGGTGGGTCAAAAAAGATCTTGCTGAGATTTATGTCAAAGAGCATTCTTCCTATGCTTTCCTTGAAGAGTTTATAGTGTCTGGCCTTACATTTAGGTCTTTCATCCATTTTGAGTTTATTTTTGTGTATGCTGTTAGAGAGTGTTCTAATTTCATTCTTTTACATGTAGCTGTCCAGTTTTCCCAGCACCACTTATTGAAGAGGCTGCCTTTTCTCCATTGTATATCCTTGCCTCCTTTGTCATAGATTAGTTGACCATAGTTTATCTCTGGGCTTTCTCTCCTGTTCCATTGATCTATATTTCTGTTTTTGTGCCAGTACTATATTGTCTTGATTACTGCAGCTTTGTAGTATAGTCCGAAGTCAGGGAGTCTGATTCCTCCAGCTCCATTTTTTCCCTTCATGATTGCTTTGGCTATTCAGGGTCTTTTGTGTCTCCATACAAGTTTTAGGATTTTTTTTTTGTTCTAGTTCTGTAAAAAGCACCATTGATAATTTGATAGGGATTGCACTGCATCTGTAGATTGCTTTGGGTAGTATAGTCATTTTCACAACATTGATTCTTCCAATCCAAGAACATGGTATATCTCTCCATCTATTTGTGTTGTCTTTCATTTCTCTCATCAGTGTCTTATGGTTTTCTGGGGATTTTTAGTGTAATTGTACTAAATCTATAGATTAACATGGAAGAATTAAAGTCTACAAAACCTTCATTCTTTCTGTTCCTATACATTGCAAATCTCTCCTTATCTCTTTTCATTAATGTATGAAATAGTCTCTCTGTAAAAGCCTTGAGCCTCTTTTGCTAAATTCATTTCTACATACTTCACATTTGCCTATATGGTTATAATTTGTTTTCTTTTACATTTGGGTTATTTGCTAGTGGTGTATAAAAAGACTTATGACCACCAGTCTTGTATGCAGCCATCTTACTAATCTCTTCTTATTAGTTCTGAGAATTTGCCTGACAATTCTTTGGGATTTTCTAACTCAGTGATTATAGCATGTTCTTTTTTATTTCTTTTTTATTTTTTTTATTTACTATTTTTATCCTTCAGTTTATTTATGTTTGTTTTTTGGTTTATTTTCCTAAATTCCCTGGCCAGGATCTCTAGAATATTGATGGGCATAAGTAATGATAGTGATCATCTTTTACACTTGATTTTAAAGAGATTGCTGCCCTTTAAAGAAATCTCAATTTAGGATGATGTACTTTGCCCTATAATCATCTATAGATATGATTTATTAGCATAATGAAGTTCTGCTCTCTTCCTCATTTTTATTCACAAGATTTTTTTTCTTTTCTAACCAAGAAGAGTGTTTATTTTTAAAAATACTTTCTACTTCTCTTGATAATATTTTTCCTCTTTTGATCTATGTGCATATATTCCTAAATATTAAATTATCTTTGCATACTTAAGATAAATCCAATTTTACCATGGCATATTAGTTTTTATAGACTATTAAATTCAATTAGAAAATACTTGATTATAATTTTTTATTTTATTAAAATATACATAACGTAAAATTTACCATTTTAACTATTTTTAAGTTCAGTAGCTTTAAGTGCATTCACAGTGTGTACAACTATCAGTACCAGCCCTCTCCAGCATATATTCATCTCCCCACAGTGCAACTCTGCACCAATTAAACACAAAGTCCCCATTCTCCCTCCCTCCAGCTTCTGGCAACCACCATTCACTTTCTGTATCTATGAATTTGACTGTTTTTTATAAGTGGAATAATACAATATTTGCCCTTTTGTGACTGATTCATTTCAGCTGGTATAATATCTTCAGAGTGTATCCATGATGTACCATATGTCTTAATGTCTTGCCTTTTTAAAGCTAAATAATAGTCCTCTGTGTGTGTGTGTACCTCATTTTGTTTATTCATTCATCCATCAACGGACATTTGAGTTGCTTCCATCTTCCGGCTGTTGAGAATAAAGCCGCAATGAACACGGATATACAAATATCTGTTTTAGTCACTGGTTTTGAATTCTTTGGGCATATACCCAGAGTGAAATTGCTGGATCACATGGTAATCCTATGTGTAATTTTTTTGAAGAATTGTCATACTGTTTTCCATACTGGCTTCACCAAATTTGTTTATTATTTTGTATCTACATTAATGATTCATAGTGTTAATACACTTTCTTTTAACATCCTTATTTTGTAAGAGAGCAATACTGGTTTCATAAAATGATTTAGTATTTCCTCTCTTTCAGTTTTCTGGAAGAGTTTGTATACAAATGTGCATTCTATAGTTAGTCAATGAAAGGTTGTATATAAGTTTATTAAGTTTGTTATATATGTTAAAAAAATCACCTGGATGCATACTGAATTTTTCTCTGCTTGATTCAACAGTAATTGAGATTGCTGAATTAAAATATTCTACTATGGCTGTGAAGTTTTCTATTTTCCTTCTTATTGTGTCAATATTTGCTTATTGGGTTCAGAAGTCATGTTATTGACTATACTGGTGAGGTATTGATAGACTCTTGAGGAACTAAGCCTTCTATTAGCATTTGGTTATTCATCACTTAAAATGTTTTGCTTTATATCTATTTTGACTGATATTAATTAGGATTCATATGGAATAAAATTTACTAATACTTTTACTTTTAAATATTTATGTCCTTATGCTTGAAGCATGTCTCCTGTAAACAACAGGTAACTGGATTGTTTGAAAAGTCATCCTGACAATATTTGACATTTACTGGAGATTTTAACCCATATAAGCTTGGGTTTATTTCTACCATCATATTTGTGAACTCAAACATTACATTTTCCTGTATTTCTTTTCCCTCTATCCCCTTTTCTTTTTCTTATTTGTCTCTTTTTCTTTTCTTTTAGTTTTGCCTGTACTGTTATGAAAATTATATACTGTATGTCTAATCTTCAAGGAATACTTTAAACAGTTTAAGAAAAGAAGGACTGGATCAATCCCACAAATTTCAGAGTGATTTTTTATTGTTTTATTCAAAACATTTGGAAAGATTTACACACAAATATAATTTTATCATTTCTTTTACACCTGATGCCTTCCTTTTGGAAATGTTTTCTTCTTTCTGAAGTTCATCCTTTAAAAATTCCTTTTTTTGAGGGTGTGTAGTTAATATTTTTGAGGTTTATTTGTATAATATTGCCTTCATTTTACCCTCATTTTTGAAAGATAATTTCTCTGGATATGTAAATCTAGCTAGGTGAATTGCTTTTTTTCCTCTCTCTCTGAATGTTGAAGAACTTATTTTAATGTCTCTGGCATATTATTTCTACCAGGCAAGTAATTATTAATTTACTAAAAATCTGTCCTTTATCTTTGATTGTAAAGTGTTCTATTTGTTGTCAATGTGTTTCAGTTTTACTTCTTTAAATTTTTGAAAGTTCATATTAGTACTTTTACAAATCTGCTTGGTCAGTTTTTAAAATTTCTTATTATTTTCACATGTTTTTAATTCTTTATATACTTCAAAATATTAAACATTATTTTATATTGTCTCTAACAATTCTACTACAGGCATACCTTGGAGATATTGAGGGTTTGGTTCCAGACCACTGCAATGAAGTGAACATCACAATAAAGTGAGTCACATGAAGTTTTTGGTTTCCCAGTGAATATGAAAGTTGTTTATACTACACTGTAGTCTATTAAGTGTGCAATAGCATTATGTCTAAAAGAGCAATGTACATACTTTAATTAAAAAGTAATGCTGTTGGGAGAAGAAGCAAGATGGCGGAGTAGGAGGACGTGTGCTCACTCCCTCTCGCAAGAGCACCAGAATTACAACTAACTGCTGAACAATCATCAACAGAAAGACACTGGAACTCACTAAAAAAACCCACCCCACATCCAGAGACACAGGAGAAGCTGCAATGAGATGGTAGGAGGGGCGCAATTGCGTTAAAATCAAATCCCATAAATGCTGGGTGGGTGACTCACAAGCTGGAGAACAGTTATACCGCAGAAGTCCTGAGGGTTCTGAGCCCCACCAGGCTTCCTAACCTGGGAGTCCAGCAACAGGAGGAGGAATCCCCAGAGAATCAGACTTTGAAAGCCAGTGGGATTTGATTGCAGGACATCCACAGGACTGGGGAAAACGGAGACTCCACTCTTGGAGGGCACACAAAAAAGTGTGCTCACCAGGACCCAGGGGGAAGGAGCAGTGACCCCATAGGAGACTGAAGCAGACCTACCTGCTGGTGTTGGAGGGTTGCCTGCAGAGGTGGGGGGCAGCTGTGGCTCACTGAGGAGACAGGGGCACTGGCAGCAGGGGTGCTGAGAAGTGCTCATTGGTGTGAGCTCTTCCAGAGTCCACCATTAGCCCCACCAAAGAGCCTGTAAGCTCCAGTGCTGGGTATCCTCAGGCCAAATGACCACCAGGGTGGGAACACAGCCCCACCCATTGGCAAACAAGCAGATTAAAGTTTTACTGAGCTCCGCCCACCCAGCCCAACCCACCATCAGTCCTTCCCATCAGAAAGCACCCACAAGCCTCCTAGACAGCTTCCTCCACAAGAGGGCAGACAGCAGAATCAAGCAGTATCAGCAGTATTTCATCTTGTGGAACTGAAAATCACAGCCACAGAAAGACAGAGAAAGTGAAAAGGCAAAAGACTTTGTACCAGATGAAGGGACAAGATGAAACACCAGAAAAACAACTAAATGAAGAGGAGATAGGCACTCTTCTGGAAAAAGAATTCAGAATAATGATGGTGAAGATGATCCAGGACTTTGAAAAAAGACTGGATGCAAAGATCGAAAAGTTGCAAGTAAAGTTTACCAAAGACCTAGAAGAATTAAAGAACAAACAAATGGAGGTATGCAACACAATAACTGAAATGGAAACTACAGTAGAAGGAACCAATAGCAGATTAACTGAGGCAGAAGGACAAATAAGTGACCTGGAAGACAGAATGGTGATAATCACTGATGCGGAAAAGAATAAAGAAAAAAGAATGAAAAGAACTGAAGACAGCCTAAGATACCTCTGGAACAATGTTAAACACACCAGCAGTCGCATTATAGGGGTCCCAGAAGGCGAAGAGAGAGAGAAAGGACCTGAGAAAATACTGGAAGAGGTTATAGTTGAAAACTTCCCTACTATGGGAAAGGAAATAGCTACCCAAGTCCAGGAAGTGCGGAGAGTCCCAGGCAGGATAAACCCAAGGAGAAGCATGCCAAGACATATAGTAGTCAAATTGACAAAAATTAAAGACAGAGAAAAGTTATTAAAAGCAACAAGGGAAAAACAACAAATAACATACAAGGGAACTCCCATCAGGTTAACAGCTGATTTCTCAGCAGAAACTCTGCAAGCCAGAAGGGAGTGGCACCATATATTTAAGTGTTGACAGGGAAGAACCTACAACCAAGAATACTCTACCCAGCAAGGATCTCATTCAGATTTGATGGAGAAATCAAAAGCTTTCCAGACAAGCAACAGCTAAGAGAATTCAGCACCACCAAACCAGCCCTACAACAAATGCTAAAGGAACTTCTCTAAGTGGGAAACACAAGGGAAGAAAAGCACCTACAGAAACAAAAACAAAATTAAGAAAATGGTAATAGGAACATGCATATCGATAATTACCTTGAATGTAAATGGACTAAATGCACCAACCAGAAGACACAGACTGGCTGAATGGATACAAAAACAAGACCCATATATATGCTGTCTACAAGAGACCCACTTCAGACCTAGGGACACATACAGACTGAAAGCGAGGGGATGGAAAAAGATATTCCATGCAAATGGAAATCAAAAGAAAGCTGGAGTAGCTATATTCATATCAGATAAAATAGACTTTAAAATAAAAAAATGTTACAAGAGACAAGAAAGGACACTACATAAAGATTGAGGGATCCATCCAAGAAGAAGAGATAACAATTATAAATATATATGCCCCCAATATAGGAGCACCTCAATACATAAAGCAAATGCTAACATCTATGAAAGAGGAAATCAACAGAAACACAATCATAGTGGGGGCCTTTAACACCCCACTTACACCAATGGACAGATCATCCACACAGAAAATTAACAAGGAAACAAGCTTTAAATGATAAAATAAATCAGCTTGATTTAATAGATATCTAAATGACATTACATCCAAAAACAGCAGATTACACATTCATCTCAAGTGCACATGCAACATTCTCCAGGATAGATCACATTTTGGGTCATAAATCAAGCCTTGGTAAATTCAAGAAAATTGAAATCTTATCAAGCATCTTTTCTGACCACAATGCTAAGAGATTAGAAATCAATTACAGGAAAAAAACTGTAAAAAAAACACAAACACATGGAGGCTAAACAATACGCTACTGAATAAGCAAGAGATCACTGAAGAAATCAATGAGGAAATCAAAAAATACCTAGAGACAAATGACAATGAAAACACAATGATCCAAAACCTATGGGATGCAGCAAAGGCAGTTCTAAGAGGGAAGTTTATAGCAATACAATCCTACCTCAAGAAACAAGAAACATCCCAAATAAACAATCTAATCTTACACCTAAAGAAACTAGAGTAAGAAGAGCAAACAAAACCCAAAGTTAGTAGACGGAGAGAAATAATAAAGATCAGAGAAGAAATAAATGAAATAGAGACAAAGAAAACAATAGCAAAAATCAATAAAACTAAAAGCTTGTTCTTTGAGAAGATAAATAAAATTGATAAACCTCTAGCAAGACTCAGCAAGAAAAAGAGGCAGAGGACTCAAATCAATAAAATTAGAAATGAAACGGGGAAGTTACAATGGACACCACAGAAATAAAAAGCACATAAGAGATTACTACAAGCAACTATACACCAATAATATGGACAACCTGGATGAAATGGACAGATTCTTAGAAAGGTATAACCTTCCAAGACTGAATCAGGAAGAAACAGAAAATATGAACGGACTAATCACAAGTAATGATATTGAAGCTGTGATTAAAAATCTCCCAACAAACAAAAGTCCAAGACCAGATGGCTTCATAGGTGAATTTTATCAAACATTTAGAGAAGAGCTAACACCCATCCTTCTCAAACTCTTCCAAAAAATTGCAGAGGAAGGAACACTTCCAAACTCATTTTATGAGGCCACCATCACCCTGATACCAAAACCAGACAAAGATACTACAAAAAAAGAAAACTGCAGACCAATATCACTGTTGAATTTAGATGTAAAAATCCTCAACAAAATACTAGGCAACAGAATCCAACAACACATTAAAAGGATCATACACCATGATCAAGTGGGATTTATCCCTGGAATGCAAGGATTCTTCAATATACGCAAATCAATCCATGTGATACACCATAGTAACAAATTGAAGGATAAAAACCACATGATGATCTCAATAGATGCTGAAAAAGCTTCTGACAAAATTCAACATCCATTTATGATAAAAACTCTCCAGAAGGTGGGCATAGAGGGAACCTACCTCAACATAATAAAGGCCATATATGACAAACCCAAAGCCAACACCATCCTCAATGGTGAAAAACTGGAAGCATTCCCTCTAAGATCAGGAACAAGACAAGGATGTCCACTCTCGCCACTACTATTCAACATAGTTTTGGAAGTCCTTGCCACAGCAATCAGAGAAGAAGAAAAAAAAATAAAAGGAATCCAAATTGGAAAAGAAGAAGTAAAACTGTCACTCTTCGCAGATGACATGATACTATACATAGAAAATCCTAAAGATGCCACCAGAAAACTACTTGAGCTAGTCAGTGAATTTGGTAAAATTGCAGGATACAAAATTAACACACAGAAATTTCTTGCATTTCTATACACCAACAATGAAAGATCAGAAAGAGAAATTAAGGAAACCATCCCATTCATCACTGCAACAAAAAGAATAAAATACCTAGGAATAAACCTAACCTAGGAGATAAAAGACCTGTACTCAGAAAACTACAAGACACTAACGAAAGAAATCAAAGATGACACAAACAGATGGAGGGACATACCATGTTTTTGGCTTGGAAGAATCAACATTGTGAAAATGACTATATTACCAAAAGCAATTTACAGATTCAATGCAATCCTGATCAAATTACCAAGGGCATTTTTCACAGAACTAGAACAAGAAATTTTATGATTTGTGTGGAAACGCAAAAGACCCCAAATAGCCAAAGCAATCTTGAGAAGGAAAGACGGAGTTGGTGGAATCAGGCTTCCTGACTTCAGGCTATCCTACAAGGCTACAGTGATCAAGACAGTATGGTACTGGCACAAAAACAGAAATATAGATCAATGGAACAGGAGAGAAAGCCCAGAGATAAACTATGGTCAACTAATCTATGACAAAGGAGGCAAGGATATACAATGGAGAAAAGGCAGCCTCTTCAATAAGTGGTGCTGGGAAAACTGGACAGCTACATGTAAAAGAATGAAATTAGAACACTCTCTAACAGCATACACAAAAATAAACTCAAAATGGATGAAAGACCTAAATGTAAGGCCAGACACTATAAAACTCCTGGAGGAAAACATAGGAAGAACACTCTTCAACGTAAATCTCAGCAAGATCTTTTTTGATCCACCCCCTAGAATAATGGAAATAAAAACAAAAATAAATAAGTGGGACCTAATGAAACTTCAAAGCTTCTGCACAGCAACGGAAACTATAAGCAAGACAGAATGACAATCCTCAGAATGAGACAAAATATTTGCAAACGAATCAACAGACAAAGGACTAATCTCCAAAATATATAAATAGTTTATCCAGCTCAATATCAAAAAAATAAACTACCCAATCAAAAAATGGCCAGAAGACCTAAATAGGTATTTCTCCAAAGAAGACATATGGATGGCCAAGAGGCACATGAAAAGCTGCTCAACATCACTAATTATTAGAGAAATACAAATCAAAACTGCAATGAGGTATCACCTCACACCAGTTAGAATGGGCAGCCTCAGAAAATCTACAACACTAAATGCTGGAGAGGGTGTGGAGAAAAGGGAACGCTCTTGCACTGCTGGTGGGAATGTAAATTGATACAGCCACTATGGAGAACAGTATGGAGGCTGCTTGCAAAACTAAAAATAGAACTACCATATGACCCAGCAATCCCATTACTGGGCATATACCCAGAGAACACCATAAGTCAAAAAGACACATGCACTCCAATGTTCACTGCAGCACTATTTACAATAGCCAGGACATGGAAGCAACCTAAATGTCCATCAACAGATGAATGAATAAAGAAGATGTGGTACAAACATACAATGGAATATTACTCAGCTGTAAAAAGCAATGAAACTGGGACATTTGTAGAGACATGGATGGACCTAGAGACTGTCATACAGAGTGAAGTGAGTCAGAAAGAGAAAAACAAATATTGTATATTAACACATATATGTGGACTATAGAAAAATGGTACAAATCAACCAGTTTGCAAGGCAGAAGTAGAGACACAGATGTAGAGACCAAACATATGAACACCACGTGGGGAAAGCGGGGAGGATTGGCAGGGGGGTGAAATAGGAGATTGGGATACCAAATTGTACACTCTAAATATATGCAGTTTATTGTAAAAAAATAAAGAAAAAAAAAAGTAATGCTGTTGTGATAGGGAACTGATAAGAGGATCAGACTTGGGCAGGAAAACGGGTGCTAATCAAAGATTCTGCTTATATATAATGTGACATATTTTCAGATATATAGTTCAGGGTTTGTGATAAAGGTTTGGGAGTTGGCATAAAATTACACTGTATTCAAAGCTATAGAAGTGAATGGGATTGCTTTGGCATGCATTGATAAGTAGAGAGGAAGAGAGAGACTTGGAAATGAAAATATTTCAAGTGAGAAAAAAGAAGAAGATGCAGAAAAGAATTATTTGGTATTGTCAATGAAGTAGGAGGAAAACAAAAGGAATCGGTGTCTTACAAATCAAGTGAATGGAGATTGGTCAAGAAGAAAACAGTAAATATTTGTATCCATTTCTATTGAGCATTTAAACATAACAAAGAAATAAAATTAATCATTGGATTTTATAAAAAAAAAAGAAAAAGTGATGCCATTGTAAAAATGGCGCCAATAGAGTTGCCCAGTGCAGGGTTGCCAAAAACCTTCAGTTTGTAAAAAAAGTAACACCTGTGTAGTGCAACAAAGCGAAGCACAATAAAAGAAGGAATGCCTGTTTTCACAAGCTTTTTGAAAGTGATTCTGCTGATTTATTTTCTGTTGAATCATTTGCATTATGTTTTGTTTTATAATATTTTCAGTGATTTTTGAGTTTGGGCTTATTTTTCTTTGACTTTAATTTTGGAAATCTCTGAGACCTGCACTTAAATTGAGTTCTTCCGCAGAGAATGTGCAGTGATTTCTGCCAGATGCCTAGTAGCATATTTAATGCAAATCTTGAATTTAGATTTTAGAGTTTCAGTAGATGATGGGAAGGATGGCTTCGATCCCATGATTTATTAAGGCTTTGTAAGTGAGAATTTTCTTCACTTAGAAACAGGGCTGGGAAAGACATGTCATTTTCCAAAGCATGCATCGTTTGTTTTGTACAAATGGAGATGAGATGAAGATACTGTCCTTTGCTGTCTCGGTCTTACTCAGGGGATCTCTCATCTGAGTTTCCACCCTGCTCAGGCCAGACGCGATCGCCTTTATCACAAGTTGGTAACCTTAACACTCAAACATCAAAACACTTTGGTCTGACACATGCAGTTGGGACAAACTTTGCTATAAAGATCTCCTAACCTCTGTGGCATTGTGCTTTATTGTATTTCGGTCACTGATTTGTACTTATTTTAAATTCCATTCATACATTATAAAACTTTTTAAAATAAATGTTTTACCTAATGTTCTTAGGAGATGCTTCTTTAAATGTCTCCTATATTCCCAGAAACTAAACTCCAAGCCAACACCGGCATAGTCTATGTCTTGAACAGAGAAAATATACGTTTGTGATTCAATATGTTGTCAGTCACAAACTGTGGATCTTGAGGAAGGCATCAAAACAAATGTAACTCACAGAAACCATGTTAAAATTGTCAACAATCACAGGACAATACAGAAGAGCACTGCAAGATGTGAGTTCTGTAAGTTAGCAAAAGACATAAACCAACTACACTGAGATTTTTCCTTCATGTTTTAGTCACATTAAATCTCTCAGTAACTCCTGTTCAACTTTATCAGAGTCTTGTTGTGAATCTCAGGCAATTTACAGCCAGTTCTTTTTTTCCTAGAGTTTCACTTCCACTTTTTCACCTGGAGAATGTTTATTCACCCATAAAAAAATATCTGCTCTTAAATCACTTTTTCTCTGAAGTTTTCATATATTCTAATGAAAGAGTTAGTTATTCTGGCCTTCAATATGATCATGTTTACATATTAATTAAACCATTCATTTTGCACCAGATTATGGGCAATTTTTTAAGTTGGAATATATTTTTATTGAAATTGGACACAGTTTTCAGTGGCTTCCTTAAAGATACTATACAATTATCCCTTTCTTTTGCCTCCTAGAATCATTTATATTGTTTTTATATATTTTTTAAAAGCACACAAATCATGTCTATACAGCTTTAATTAATTAATTAATTAATTGATTCCACTGATTTAATCACTTTTGGATCAAGAATTAAACACCCTAGTGACAACCCTTGAGGCTTCTCCAGTAGCTGCTGCTCCTAACTCTGTAATTTAGCCGATATGTGGGGACTTTCTAAGCACTGATTCGCTATGTAGGTAATCGAGAGCGTGTTCAGCATGTGAATTTCTGGCTGCTCTTGCTCAGTATCCTGACTGTGAGATCCATCCATGTTGATTCATTTGTCAGTACATCATTTATTCTTGTTGCCATTTAGCGTTTCTTCCTTTTTAGGAATATACTACACTTAATTTATCTCTTCTGAGTTGAAGAATATTTAGGCCATTTCTATTTGAGGACTCTTATGAACTGAGTTGTGTCCCTCCAAAATTCATCTTGGAGTCCTAGTCCCCAGCACATCAGAATTTGACCTTATTTGAAGATAAAATCTTTATGAATGTAATCAAGTTAAACTGAGATCATTAGTGTGTACCGGATTCAATATGACTGGTGTCCTTATAAAAAGGGAAAAAGTTCAAGACAGATATCCATCTAAGAACAGCATGTGAAAGTGGAGCAAACCACCAGAAGCTATGGGAGAGCCATGAAGAGATTCTCCCTCACCATCCCCAGAAGGAGCAACCTTGCTGACCTACATCTTATTCTCAAATTTTCAGGCTCCATAACTGAGACAACACATTTCTATTGTTTAAGTCATCTACTGTGTGGTGCTTTGTTATGGCAACCTAGAAAACGAACACTAGGACTATTGAAATACAGCTGCAATAAACATTTTTACTCATATTTTTTTATTGAACATATATCTAAGCATTTCTATTGTATATATGCCTAGGAATGGAAATTTGGGTCATGTGATACATGTTCATTTATCTTTTTCAAATATTTCCAAATAGTTCCCATGGTGTTGATACCAATTTACAGTCTTAGGAAGAGTACAGAGAACTTAATATGAAGGAAATGGCAGTTTCTGCAGGTTTTAAAGAATTTACAGTGAAAATAGTACCACGAAGCTAGCAAAGATTATTCATGCTACTTATGTATAAAGAGTCACACTGGGGAAGTCTGTTAGTGAATATAGATTGTTGAACTCATGGATTAATCACTGCAGTTTAAGCACTGACAGCATAAAAGTGCTATGCCAGCCTAGAAAAGATATTCCACAAGATTCCATTGCTCACACAAACATATGTTTTCCAAGAGATCTTCAATTACTGACCTTTCTGATAGGGCTCCTTCTCCCCTACATTCAGAGACACATCGAATGTGATGTTGTGAAATAAGATCTCTTCTAGAGCAGCCTAGGGAATTTTGTATTCATAACAGGAGTTTATCCCTGCTTCCTCCCACCACCCATATCCTGTAGAGAGATTTTCCATTCTGGCAAATTACTAAAGCTCTAGAATCTGTTCTCTGTTATCTTTCCCAAAGGTGCTTTCAAGAATAATGGTATATCAATACTTAGGGCTATGAAGACTCTTGCCCAGAATACAAGTGGTCAGTGTAGGCATTTTAGATTGATAATATCCCTGAATTTTCCACTTCATTGCAACTTAGAATTTCATATGAGGTGGTCCTATCTTGGACCCTATACAAGAAATTTTAGTTATTGAACTAGCCAATATATAGTATTACAAATAATCACATTAAAAAATTAATTCTTAATGATGCCTTAAATAAAGTTCTTTAAAGCTTATGCTAAAATTTTAGATTTAATATTTATCTACATGCCAAGAAATACTGTTAGGTGTTTCGATGACCCAGAAGGAATTTATGATCAAATGGGAAGCACACTTTTTGAAATAGGACTTCACACTCAATTAACTTTAGTTCCTTATGCTCCCCAAAGTACATATATTCTTTTCTTATTTATAATTATTTTCCATTCTCTTCTTCTTTAGCCCATGCCATCTGAAAAACCCAATGAAGTTGAATTTTAAAAAGCCATCTTCCTTAACTGAGAGACATCAGATATAAACCATGACTACAGCCAAGAAAGGGCAATATTCTGCCTTCACTATATCAACAACCATAAGTTTAATAACATTAGAAAAGCAATAATATGCATTCCTGTCCACATGCTGGCAACTGGCACTATTAAACTGCAAAATCCCAAAGACCTAATTAAAGCAGTAATAGCTTATTCTCCTTGTGTAGCATCTGAGTGACAGTTTAATGAGTGTTTTTGTGATCCTGTAAGTCAGAACTAAACTCCATCCTAACAAGATACACATAGCACTTTCAAGACATTTTTTCAGAAAACTTTTTCCTTAAATGATTTCATGGTTCCCCACTTATATAAGGAAACACATTTTACAACTCTCTGCTCTTGGTGTTAAAAAAAGACACTTTCAGAAACAAGTTTCTTTTCATTTTATTTATAAAAATGATGTTGCTGTGAAAAATATGACATTTTGAGAATTGTTGGAAAAGAATGATGTACTTAACCAAAAAATGTAAGTCAAAGACTTTAAATGACTTCAACAACCCCATTATTAATGCAGAATGCTCCTGCTGTATAAGATCCTATGTGCTGTGTTTACTATATTTCTTTTAACTTTGCTTTTTCCCCTATTATTGTGAGTCTTAGCAATAGACATTTTCTGCCCTTATTATGTAAAGCTATTAACTTCTCGGACCAAGACTTGGAAAGGATTAGGAATCAGAATAAATCACGCAATAAGACTCCAGTCAGAAGTACTAAAATTTAGAGTTATTGGAATCATTTTTAGCTTTTTATTTTCTCATTTGGGATGAATAGTTTACCTATTTATCTAAGGCAAGCTGACATTTGAGAGGTTTTTTCGGCCCAACTGGAAATCATTTTGTTTTGTTTTGAAGGTGGTATTACCGTAGGTGAGACTATGGAAACAGATGGAATAATTTCCAGTGTTTCAGTGCAGTGACCTCACAGAAGTTCATCAGTCTAAAGTTTAAAAGGTCTATTAGACAAATCAAACTATATAATGGACATTTGTACGTCATTCATTTCTGATACATTTTATTTAGAATCCAGTCATCAACATTCATGGAGAGAACTATACCGTGTGAGTGTAATTAAATCATTTAACAACTGTTTATGAAAACCTACTACACTCAAGAAACTCTACTAGTCATTCTAGTTCAAACTCGGTTACTTCAAGAAATCTTAAATTCTAAGAATAAAAGCTACATATAGAGTTCTTTGATGTCAACTAAAAGTTTATAGCAGCATGATAACTAGATTAATGGAACATTATATGGAGCTAGAGAAAAGCAGCCTCTGACTGTCTGTCAGGAGGCTGGCGGGCACACGGGGAGGCGTTAAGCTCTGCGCTTGAACACAAACACTTTCACGGATCATCAGTGTCAAACAAAGCCATTCTGTGACCATGATGAATGGAGACCAAAAGGATGACCACTCTGTAATCATGAACACTGTCCATGTTACAAAAATGACTAAATATCACTCTATCTTGGAAAATATAAGAGACTACTGCCCTTTACCAACTACAGGTTAGCCTTGATCTATACCTCTCATCTTCTAGAGGAGATTAAATGAAATACCCAGGCATTGAATTACCAGCAATTCCTGATGGCATCCAGTGAGGAACAAATATCCACTTTTATACCCTTCCCCAAATCTGTAAACATAAACTCCAATTCTGTAAGTCAATTTCAACACTGTTTTACTCCTGGGTGCCTTCTCTCTCCCTGAAATGAATAGTAAACACAACTTGGTCAACTCCAGGTGTGTTTCTGGTGGTCTTTCACCAAAAATTGTCAACAATGTAACATAACAAAATGAGCTAATTCTGTAATTCCTCAAGTGTAAGACTACAAATTGCAAGACACATTCCAATTTCACAGATATTGACATACAAAAAGTACATCTTAGAATTGTTGCAATACTGCATTGTATTTACTTTCTGGATTTAGGTATGCACTTACCACCAATGTTAAATTTGAGCATTGAGGAAAATCTTTTATTTTTAAGGCAAAGCACTACTTTACAAAGGTTGGTGAAATATTCTCTGAGAAAAATGAATTTATGCAGCATAGGAAGTAGGAGCTCAGTAAATTGTTTCACCTTAAGCATAAGTGAACATATAACGGATTTTAAAAATATATTCTGGTTAAGAAATTTGTAAATTATGACCCATGGACCAAATCTGGCCCCCTTCCTGTTTTTATAAATAAAGTATTGAAACAGTCACATCATTTATTTATATATTTTCAATGACAAAATTCATTAGTTGTAACAAAGATCATATGGCCAGCTAAGCTTTAAATATTTATTATCTGACTCTTCAGAGAAAAATTTTGCTGACTACCCATCTTTGGAGACAGGCAAAGTGAAATTTAATCCTAAAAATAGGATTGAACATATTTCAGCTTCATAACATTCATAAAACATATCGCTGTTTATATGTAAAATGTAATTATGACATAATAAACACAATATTGTGACTCAATGTCCTCGCCTACAAAATCAGCATTAAAATTATAGTACCTAAATATTCACATAATTGTTTTGAAGATCAAATGTAGTAATATCTCCAAAGGGCTTAGGGCACTACTAGCATCTAGGAACTGCCAATATAAGGATTTCCTATTTTTGTGCTTGCTTATAATTGCTAACAAAACCAGTAGCACCCCCAGACAGCTAAATATTAAAGCTCATTTCTGGAAAACAAAACAAACAAAAGAAAAAAACAGTGAGCGCAAAATTAGCCAAGTGATGGCAAAGTTGACTTGTATTCTATGGCCAAAACGTGAAAAGCAAGAAAGAGAGTGAGAGAAAGCGAAAAGGAAAAAAAGGGGATTGCATAAAAAGCAATGGCAATTATTCTATTGAAAACTAGGAAACAATTAATAAAACTGATTAGAAGCAACAACATACACGATAGCTTTTTTGGAGTGTTCCACCATTGGATTATGAACAGATGTGAGTACAATAGGGTTCTGAAACTCCCACACACTGATTAAATAGGAGAAACCTAAATATCCAGCTTCACACCCAATTGCTGCAGAAATATCAGTGTGGTAATTAGTCTGTCCTCAGACAGGAATTTAATTTCTGTGCCTTCCATTCTTATTTCATGGTGTTTCTTGGAGGAAAAAACCACAAGTGGAAGTGAACCAATTGGGCAGATTAAAAATATAAGTATTAAAATACAATTAAGGAAGATGAAGGGTAACATGAAATTCTATTAGAAGGTAAAGTCACATAAGACTATCTTTAAAACAATGTTTACAAATATTTTAAAGGTCATGTATTGAGATTATGTCCTATATCACCTTAATGTAATATAACATTTATTTAATTCCTGTCTTATGAGTTGAATATATTTTGCAAAAATTCATATGTTGAAGTCCTAATCCCCTAGTACTTCAGAACAGGATCATATTCGGAAATAGGTCATCACATATGTTATGACCTATTTAAGATCAGTAGGGTGGGCCCCTAATCTGATACAACTGGTGTCCTTATAAAAAAGGGAGATTTGGATTCAAGACAGACTACATGTAAGGAGGATACTATATGAAGGTCGGAGCTATGATGCCAAGAGCCAAGGAACTACCAGAGGCAGGGAGAGAGGCCTGCACAGATCTGTCCCTAGAGCCTTCAGAGGAAGAATGGTCCTGCCAATGTGGTGATTTCAGATCTTTGGTCTCCAAAAATGTGAGAGAATAAATTTCTATTGTTTTGAGCCACACAGTTTGTAACATTTTGTTACAACAGTGCTAGGAAACCAATACTCTATCCAACTGCCTGCTAGGCTTTTGAAATAATATAATGAATTAGAAACAGGACTTCTTACTGGCTCAGTGGTTAAGAATCCACCTGCCAATGCACGGGACAGGGGTTTGATCCCTGCTCCAGGAAGATCCCACATGCCGTGGAGCAATTAAGCCCGTGGGCCACAACTATTGAACCTGTGCTCTAGAGTTCACGAGCCACAACTATTGAGCCCATGTGCTGCAACTACTGAAGCCCATGCGCCTAGAGCCTGTGCTCCACAACAAGAGAAGCCATGGCAATGAGGGGCCTGTGCACCACAACAAAGAGTAGCCCCCGCTTGCTGCAACTAGAGAAAGCCCGCATGCAGCAACAAAGACCCAACACAGCCAATAAATAAATAAACAAATAAATTTATATATATATATAAAAAAAGAAACAGCCCTGGGACTACAGTCCAGCATGTTATCACAGCCTACAGTACTCACTCCCATTGCTGAATTTTATCTTTCTTGAGTAGATGCTTCACAACTCCATGACATAAAATTAAAAAAAAGAAAGAGACCAAAAAAGGGAGTTAGGTGTGAGATGTATATACATATATATGTGTGTGTATATGTATATATATTTGATATGTTTTATTAATGCTAATAGTGGTACCTAACAAATAGTGAGTGTTTATCAAGTATCGGAAATGATATTCTTAGGTATTTTCAACTATTTAAAAGTCATATCTATCCTATATACATAAGCTGAGAACATCAGTGAAAGTAAGAGATTTGCTCAAATAATGACGTGAACCCACTTCAGAATCAGGGATACATGTGCTCTACTAGTTCAAGATAAAATTGTCCAGGTGGTTAAATTTCTTGCTCTGTGACCTAGTGAAGTTAATAATCTCTAGATGGCACTGTCAATATTTCCCTTTGAAATCCAAAGCGTAAGAATTCCAAAATCTATATCTCTGTTAAAACCTATGCTTTCTGAAGAAAATGATCATAACATTTTCTTCACAACAGGTAAAACCTATTGCAAGAAATGGTGAACAATTACAAAATTTAGCAAGTGACATGCCAATACACACTTTGCATTTCATGAAGTAGCAACGTTAACATTTGAATAGGAAAACTTAGCATATGAGCAGAAGTTTCCTAAAAAATAAAAAGAAATTGCCCCCAAAAGGAAAAAAAGAAGATATGAACTTCATCTTGCCCTGAACATGTGACCTATCCAAGATAATTTATTAAGTAGATATCCTATTACTATTGTGAAGAAAATACTATAAATTTTAACTGTACTTTAAAAGTTTTCAAAGTTTGGATTAGCTTTAGAGTTAAAAAAAATACTATTACCCAGAGATTTAATCTAACTTAAGTCAAGACTTTGTTATAAAATCACTTGACCAGATTTGGTCACATTACAAGTCAATCATGTCTGTGTACTAAATAAATAAAAAGTCTTTTCTATTGAGAAACTTTCTAATGTAGTTTTGTTATCAAATCTAATATGTTCACCTAAAACAAAAAGACTGCCAGTTGTTTTTCCAACAAAAATGGATTTATTTCAGATCAACAAAGAATTGCAATTTGGGGTCTGCAACCATAGACCGGTGTAAGTCCCCTGCAAAAATGGACAGGAAAACTATTTTATAGAGGGGAAAAGGAAGTTGGGAGGACCATGGTTTTTCATTGGCGGAATTGTGACCAGGAAAGAAGAGGGAGTCTTTCTTCTTCCTGTTTGGCTCTGCTATCATTGTAGGGTGTGAGAGGTCCCCAATCTGGTGTTTTATTTAATTGAGATTTCTGTCTATTAATTTTTTACATAAGTAACCAGATAAGCTCCTATTAACAGAGAGATTTTCTTGGAAATTCACAGGAGTCTTAAACAGTCCTGCTATAATTAATGAAATTTTTTAAAAGGTGACATTTTTATACATTCATTTGCTTCATATCTGGAGTTATTTGCTTGATGTATTTTTCTATTATTGGAGGGAAGCATTTGGTATTGGGAAGTTGGTAAATTTCCTATTCCTGAAGTCATGTACAGTTTTTCCAGATTCATGAAGTGAATCTATAAATAAACTCAAAAGTGTTATCTTTCTCTACTTCGTTTATCAGGAATGTGCACGAAACATGGCCAAACAGAGGTTTGGCGCCTAAAAATCAAGTAAGCAAAAAACCACAGTTTTATTTACTTAAGCTAGAGACACAATACAGAAACAGCCCTCTAAGTGCTATGAATCAACAAAGTATTCAAGGTGCAATGCTTCCTTTATCCCCTTGTCATAGTTTCAAAAGATTTGACTCAAATATTTGACCCAGAAAATGTCTACGTGTTTTCTTTATTACTAAGTGATACCAGCTCTATACTTATTTTCACAATACTTAATAGTTCTGTTAGTTTAATATAATTATTAACGTTTTCAGGTTTGATTTCATTATGGTCATATAATATGAAACTGAGAATATTGCCAGATTTTCATTCTCTCCACTGTGTTGAATCAAACTTTGCAGGAAAAGATATAGTAAATGACAAGTAACAAAAGCTTTGTCACTTTTATTTCTCCATGAATTTTAGTATGGAGAAGATGATAAGAATTTCTTAAAAACAGTTCTGTGGAGTAAATTCAGTACAATTTGCTCACTTATATATTAGAGATTTAGGAAGGATTAATCTTTCCTTTCACATCGCAGTTTTCTTTATAAAATAGCACTGATCAAGGACACGATACACAGAAAGAGTTTTTATAAATAAAAATAAAAGCAAGTCATTTTAAGAAAAACATATATCTATGTATGCTTATATAAAATGATTGTCAAAATATATCATTTAATGGGAAAAAATGATGTAGAGAATTTATAGTGGACAGACTCTAAGATGGTCCTGAATGATCCCTGCCTCCTGGTGTTCACATCCTTATGTAATTCCCACACCTTGAGTGTGGGTGGGACCTGTGACTTGCTGCTAAGAACAGAATATGACAAAGGGAACATGATGTTACTGAAATTTAGGTTACATAAGGTTGCCACGTCTATCTTGCTAGCAGATTCTGTTTCTTTTTGGCTTGCATGCTTTGACATAGCAAGTGGCCATGGTGGAGATGTCCATAAGGGAAGGAACTGAAGGCAGCCTTGGGCCAATGTCAGCTAGGAACTGAAGCCCTCAATCCAACAGCCCGCAAAGGGAGAGTATAAGTGGACTATTCCCTAGTCAAATGTTCAGAAGAGACCCCAGGCCAGAATGGCACCTTAATTGAAGCCTTATGAAAGACATTGAACTAGAGGACCCAGCAAAGCCATACCTGAATACCTGACCAAGGGAACCTGTAAGATAGTAAATATGTATGCAGTTTCAAACTGCTTATTATGTGATAATGTGTCACACAGCAATAGATTGCTAATATATATTTTGGTACCCAGAAGTAGGATGCTTCTATAACATTAAAGTGTGGGATTGGCTTTGGAACTGGGCAATGCTGAAAGACTAGAAGAATTTGCAAGAGAATAACAAAGAAACCCTGAATTGTCTTGACCAGTCTGTTAGTAGAAATTTGAACAATGAGGTCACAGCCCATGAGGACTCAAAAGAAGTGAGGGACATGTCTTTGGAAGCTGAAGGGAGGAAGATTCTTATTATATAGTGGCAGGAAGCTTAGCAAAATTTTCATCTCAATTATGTAGGAAACAGAATGTTTACATGATAAACTTGGTTATTTAGCTAGAAATTTGCAAGCAAAGTGTTGACAATGTCACCTGGTTTCTTCTTGCTACTTATAGCAAAGTGCAAGGGGAGACAGATTAGGAGTTACCTGTGGTGTCAAACAATAAAGGAACCAGGACCAATGATTTGCAAAGTGCTTGGCTTCTTCATAGGGCAAAAGATGCTAAAATTAAGGAATGACTTCCAAGAAAAATGTCAGAAAAATGTATTCTAGTGATGAAGTCTGGTCTAGAAGTAAAGTTGAGTGTGTAACTGGACAAACCTTTTGTTAAAACTTTATAAAAAGATAAAGTATCAGAGTATACTGGCACAAAAAGCCATTTAGAGAGACGAATCGTGTGGCTGAAAGAACCCTTCAGTCACAACATAGGGCATCTAGGAAAATTTAGGGGATTGTCCTCAGTCAGCTCTGCAGGAGCCCAAAGCAGAAAAGGGTTTATCTAGAAGACATTTCTGGGTGTGGCTTTTGTCTAATGAAATAAATCCCAATGAAATTTGCAGAAAGTCCACAAAGTTTTGAGAAAATCATGTCACCTAAACCACTGACAGTTTGTGCTGAAATAAACAGAGAACAGAAAATGAAAAGACACTGTTGGTCTCCTCTAAATTTCTCCTGACAGTGAGCATATTGAGAAAGCTACTCAGGAACAAACACTGGCTCCTTTTCATGAAAAAGTCAGGGGAGACTCAGAGGATGAAATTAAGACTGTGGAAAGGCAGAGAAAGGAGCTCTAAAAACTGTGACATGAACAATGAAACAAACCAAGGGAAAACATGCTTTCTGCACTTGAGCCCCATCTACCAGTCGCTGTAAAGGTCAGTGTTCTAAGACTAATGTCTCTCAGCTATATACTCAGCTGGTCCAGGATGGATGCTACCAATAAAAGGAGTGTAGAAGAAGGTGGCTGTGGCTGATGGTCATTTTTTATTCCCATTGCCACAGGCAGAAGATTTTAGAGGTAGAAATGAAGTATTTCACTAGCTTTATATATGCAATGATGTGTGTGTCGTAACCTACATTGACTTTTGGGACATGTCCTAAGAGGTGGCAAATTGAATAGCCAGAGCACCAGTCACTAGGAGTTAATTTATTTTTTCCTTCTAAATGTGCTAGCTAAAACCGTGGAGATTTTGAAACACAGTAAATGTATCAGAGCAGTTAACACCTTTGAAAGACTCCTGGGAAAAAATGGATTCCAAACTGGGTGCATTAATCTATACCAAAACCAAAACCGATCCCCAAAAAACAAAGAGAGTTACTCCCAGGCCTTGAAATCTAATCAAGGACCTTCCAACCTTTGCCCACCTGGATTTCAAAATTATTCTGGAGTACTTTTTACCCCCCATTTTCCCCCTTTTTGAATAGGAATGTCTGTAGCTATTATTCTACGCCTCACCCACCACTGTATGTTGGAGAGAGAGACAGGCGATAACTCTTCTCTTTATTTTCACATGTCTGAAGATAAAGAAAAACTGTATTTCAGGAGTTTTATTTAACAAACTACACTCATTCTCACCTACATCTGATTCTGAAGATGAGATTTTTAGACTTGGAGCAAATTCAGTAACAGGTTAGTACTCTAAAGAACTGTTGAGAAGGGGGTTTAATGTGTTGGGCATGTGAAAGGGATGTTTTGGGGTCAGAGTGCAGACTTTGTTAGGCAGTTCCTATGATGACTGCTAACATCCCTGCCTCCTGGCGACCATGAACTTGTGCAAACCCCTCCACTTAAGAAGTGTGTTTCTAAGTAATAGAACGCCTCAGAGAAAAGGGGATATAACTTCCATGATTAGAATTACGTAAGAATTTAACTTCTGTCTTCCTTTCAGACTCTCCCTATTGCCTTCTCAAAGAGGTCCCTGGGGCAAGGAGCTACGTGAGAGTGGCCTCTGGAATTCTACCAGCAAGGAACTAAGGCTCTCAGTCCCATAGCCCATAGGAGACTAAATACTGCTAACAAACATGTGAGGTTGGAAATGGATCATTCATCAGTCAGTCCGTCAGATGAGACCCCAACACTGGTCAAGGCTGTAGCCTTGGGAGAAACCTTGCAGTAGAGGGTACAGCTGATCCATGTCCAGATTTCTGCCTCACAGAAACTGTTAATAATAAATGTGGAGCCTAAATGTCCATCAACAGATGAATGGATAAAGAAGATGTGGTACATATATACAATGGAATACAACTCAACCATAAAAAAGAATGCAATGATGCCATTTGTTGCAACATGGATGGACCTCGAGATTGTCATACTAAATGAAGTGTCAGACAAAGAAAGACAAATATCATATGATGTCACTCATATGTGGAATCTAATTTTAAAAAATGATACAAGTGAACAGATTTCAAAAACAAACTTATGGTTACCAAAGGGGAATGGTGGCAGGGGGAGGGATAAATTAGGAGTTTGGGATTAACATACACACACCACTATATATAAAATAGACAACCAACAAGGACCTACTGTAGAGCACAGGAAACTCTACTCAATATTCTGTGATAATTTATATGGGAAAAAAGGATCTGAAAAAGAATGGATATATATATAACTGAATCACTTTGCTGTACACCTGAAACTAACACAACATTGTACCATAGATCAACTATATTTCAATATAAAATAAAAATTAAATTAAAAAAATAAAAAAATAATAAATGTGGGTTGTTTTAAGTTGCCAATTTTGTGGTAATTTGTTATGTAACAATGGGTAACAAAAATAGTATTGTGCATAAATGCATGGTTTAATATGTGCAGAACATTTCAGAGATAAATACAATAAATGAAACAGGGTGGATACCTCTGAAGAGAAAATACCTTCCGGGATGAGAAGAAGTCATGCTTTTCTTTGAATACACTGTAGGTTTTGAGTTTTTTTCTCTGAATTTTGTGTTACTAAAATATTAATTATTTTTAATAGGCAATTTTATACTTATTTAAAAATTTGCTAAGGATGCATTTTATATAAAGCACCCTATTAATTCTATTTTAGCAAAATGAGACAGCTTGAAATGTAAGGTGGTGAAATTTTAGGATAAGAAACTTTCAAATCAGAGAGCAATCAAGGTGAGGACACACGGCAGTTTAATCACTTGATAGCAAAATTCTTGGAACTGAGAAATCAAATCTGTGATCTTTTCTATGTAATCTTTTCTAAGTCACTTTGTATCAAGAAAAAACAGCTAAGTGTATCAGGTTCTCAGTAAAGATATCAGTGGCAGGTTGTAGAGATTCTGTGTTCTTGTTACAGCTTAGTGCATGCAATGGCGAACAATTCTTATTTAATTTGTTAATAGTTATATCAGTAATGAAATTCTTAAATCTGAGATAAAATTAACCTGTAAAGTATTTTTCTTCTCATGTATATAACATAAAGAATTAGATAGCCTTGTATAATTTACTTCATTATAAAAACATGTACTGAATACATATCATGTGCGAATCACAAATGATGAACAAGGGGATTTCTACTCAAGGAAACTTTCATTCTAATAAAAGAGAGATAAGACTGTCAGTGTGGTAAATGTTATAACAGGTGTGTGGACAGGAAAGCTAATGGAAAAAAACAGAGAGGCACCTATCTGAGTCTATGAACGGGGAGACCTGGGAAACTTTCCGGAAGCGCAAATACACAAGCTGAGGTTTTCTCTCTCCTTCACAACTCATAAAAATTTGAATGTTACTTTCATGTTGTTTGAAATATTACTCTCAACTCGCGTTTGATATTTTGCCTTTTTGCTCGATACTCTTATTTGCAACAATGCACAAACGTTGGCAGAGCTATCAAATTATGCCAGTAGCAAATCCTGAGAAAACTGGACATCTCTGCAATGTTGGGGGTGTGGGTTGGTGATGCTAAGTCATGAAATAGGAGAGAAGGAGCGCTGGAGAATAAAGAGGAGTTACGCCAAAGGATCTAAAAGAATGTCAGAGTGCTGGTGTGAAGGGACTTGGAGGAGAGGCACAGCAGGAAGTGTTCTCACTGGACTAGAGCAGATGGTGGAGAGAAAAAAAATTACACACACACACACACACACGTATATTTTAAAGCTGTAGCGAACAGCCTGAGAAGATTGAGTAGGCTGACAATTACCATACCATATTATCTATTATTTTTAGTTTGCAGATTCCTATTTATTTCACTCAGTGAGTGCTCCTAAGTATACCACATATTTGGAACTGAAGGATTTAGGGAAGAGTGGGTGAGTTTGGGAGAGATCAGAGTGACTCAGTGGAAAATGAGCACAGATGCTATGGCAGACTGCCATCCCATCCTCCTGGGACTGCATGCAGACTGCTTAATGAAATTTTCTGGGGAGCTTGTCGTTGCCCCAAAGCTCAGCTCCGTGGAGTCTACATCAAGGCACATCAACTGCTTCATAGACCTACTCCACCTTTGGGCTCAAGAACAATCACTGCCGAAGTCGTGACGTCTATGGACACCTTCACTGGATTCTGTGAGCTTTAGCATAAACAAAATTATTTCATGATTCTTGCTTTCTAAATGAAAATGAAAAATTATTCTTAAAAACTAAATTGTATGATGCAAATATGGGAACTTTTGCTCCCAGCTGGGAGTAAAAAAATTCTCAAATCATTAGTCCAACAATATTTCCTTATTTGTCCATTCATTATCTTATGCAATGGAATGTATTGGCTAGTATGAAAATGAGGAAAGTCATGGGACTTGTATTGATAAAACACATCACTTACTCATAAAGCTGTCTAGTGGGAGCAGAAATGGTAGATAAGTGAAACTGATGACTGGATTAGGGTTTGGGGGAATATCTTTGAATTTCAGTTTTATATGTCTTTGGTCATTCCTTTGTTTGAACTAACCTCACCTGAACAGGCCACCTCCCCATAATATTTAAATTAGCTTAACAGTATTAAATGTTCTTTTGGAAATAATAAGCAACTTAAAGTGATAAAAATATGAAAAGTCTAAAGACCTTGTCACCAATACATAGTCAGGATTCAGTTTAAATGATAGGCAGGGAAATGCCATGTCGTACAAATAGTTTTGTTTTGTTTTCTATTTCTTCCATTGGCTTAAACTTCCTCATTTTCCTTTGCTAGGAAGTGAGTTATTTTTCTCAAAATCCCATACAGACCAGAATGAGAGTAGAGTGGTATGAATTAACCAAGCCATTTTGGCTAGATTTTTTTTTTTTTCTGTGAACCTAATATAACTAAAAATCCAAACTAACCACTACAGAAGTACTCTTGATATGATACACATATGATCAGAGAAATCACCGACCTGGTCGCTAAGAAGTCAAAACGAGGGTGAAGTAAATTGGAGAAGTAAATGTAGAGTGTGAATATAGTTACAGGTATAAAAATACATATGAAATTTATTTAAATTATTCATTTATTTCTTATAAAGTCATGGAAATTTTGCATTTTCTTCTACAACAGCTATTAATGATGATGATATTTACAACTTAACATTTACTGAATATCTCAGAAGTGTGGGTGCTTATAAACTTTGCATTTTTTATCTCATTTAAACCTTTCAAAACTTCTTTGAAGCGCATACACTCAATATCCTCATATTACAGATATGGAGAAAGAAATGTGAGGAACTGAGGCACTTCACCACAACCCATTTCTAACCGAAATACTTAAAATTAAAATCCAATTCCAAAGCTATCCCTCTCTGTACTTTAATATACATATCATTATCTATCTGTTTTACATTTGGCAGTAGATATAAGTCAATGCTACTCTTTCACTACATCCCAGCCTCCCCTTCATTGCTGCATAGCACAGGGAGATCAGCTCGGTGCTTTGTGAGGATCTAGAGGGGTGGGATGGGGAGGGTAGGAGGGAGGCTCAAGAGGGAGAGGATATGTGTATACTTAAAGCTGATTCACTTTGTTGTACAGCTGAAACTAACACAGCATTGTAAAGCACTTATACTCCAATAAACATGTATTAACAAATAAAATAGATGACATTATTAGTACCACAGACAATGTATGTAGTTAGTATTTATAAGACAAATGGAAATATTCATTAAACTTATATTAAAATAAAAAAGAAATATACACATCATAATTTGCTACAAATTTTAATCAATATTTCAATCCTGCTAAATATATGGTGTTTCTTTTCATAATTCGGGATTAAATATTTTATAGATACCTATATATATGTTGCATATATCGCTAAGTATATGATAAATACATGATGAGGCATCATCTTCTTTAGTTACTGAAAATTCTTTTTTCCCCCTATGTTCCAATTTTAACATTTTTCAGTAAAAGAGTCTGATAGGTGCATTCTTTTTTACTTTTATTGTCATAATAGTACTTGAATAAGATGCTCTTGGCCGGTAGATCATAATTGTTATACCGGGACAGGGTGAAGTACAGTTATGTCTAGCACCCTAGCCTGGATGGCTGCATCAGAGATCCCATACATACAATAGGTACCTTAGCAGGGGGAGCAAGGTTTTGATGCCAAGTAATAAAACCAATAACTGAGGCAGAAAAGAAAAAGCAACAAGGTATCAGACTAGCATTGATACTCCTTCACTGAGTAATAACACTCATTTAACTATGCACCAGTAGAACAAAGTTTCGATTCAGGACTTAGTGCAACAAGATTTATTACTAACAAGGATGAAACTCAGGACTTCCCTGGTGGCGCAGTAGTTAGGAATCCACCTGCCAATTCAGGGGACTCGGGTTTGATTCCTGGTCTGGGAAGATCCCACATGGCTCGAAGCAACTAAGCCCATACGCCACAACTACTGAGCCTGTGCTCTAGAGCCCGAGAGCCACAACTACTGAGATCATGTGTCACAACTACTGAAGCCTGTGTGCCTAGAGCCTGTGCTCCACAACAACAGAAGCCTCCACAATGAGAAGCCTGTGCACCACAATGAAGGATAGCCCCAGCTCACTGCAACTAGAGAAAGCCCTCGTGCAGCCGGAAAAAAAAAAACAAAAAAAACTCAACAAACAAAACCATTATTGTTGGTTCATTATTACTAGAATTAACTGTCAAAATTACACTTCAAGTACTTTAGACCTAAATGAGTTCATCAGCAATATTGGTGTGTGAGAGAATTATAGTTACAATTCAATAGATTTCTAATAGAAAGGCAAAATCAATTAGTTCTTCTCAGAGAAAACAAACAAAAGACTCCAATCAGTATATTGCCTGAGCTGGATTGGTGGATGACAGATTTTATTTTCACAATAAAAATAAGTAGTAAGTATTGCCTACATCCTACTTTATTTCTCCCTCATTTCTTTCTGAGAAGGAAAAAAAAAACCTTCAGGGCTGTGTATCTCTGATTTTAATACAAATAACATCCATGATGACTCAGATGTGATGGAGACAGAATCTGGATGGATGTGGGCTGGGGCGCAAGTGAAAGAGAAGACATTGCTGAATCAACAGTAAGTGACATGTAGGTTTATAGAGCACATTTAAAGGAAAATAAAGACTTATTGACAAGGCAATTTTAAAAGTGATCTGATATTTCAAGTCTAAACTTTGGGTACCAGCACAGGCAGACTGAGAAATTGTTGCTCAATCAAGGTCATAATTATGAACACGCAGCATTTCGGTGCAGACGAGGAAGGGAAAGAACACCTAGGAAAATCAGAGGATTTAACGACAAGAAGAAAAATCTGACACAAGCAGAAAAATTGGGACAGATAAGAACTGGGGTCGTTTTCTTCAGTCACAGATCCTGAGGACTTTCTAACTAATTCCTTTTGAACAATATACATTGTCAATAAAAGGAAAACATACATTACATGTGATAAAATATATATAATACTGTTCAAATAATAATATTATTATGTTATGGTAATTCATTAAAAAAACCAAACCTATCAACCGGCATATCTTACAATTATATTTTACAGAGAAGAAATTTCAGTGAATGCAAATTTACTGTAATGAGAAAAAATTCAATTTTTATTTATTTTATATAAGTACAAAAAGATATATGTTAATAAAACAACTATGAAAAAACTGTTTCCTGAAAAAAGAAATTTTATGTTAAGGATCTATTTACCTAAATAATTATGTATGAAAATGTTACTTTTTAACCTAAAAACCGAGGTCATCCTTCTTGCATAATCAGAAATGATTAAGTTAGGCTGCTCTGTGTTTTAACGATGGGCCCACTGCAGTAAACAGCACAAATACAAATCTATTCAGTTCATGGAACTGTTTACCTGAGATCGGACCTGAAAACTAACATTCTGCCAAGGTCTTTGGTCAGATCCAAACAGTATTTCAGAAATAGAGGATGTTTATTTCAGTTTATATTTCAGTTTATTGTTTTGTATTCCAGGAAAAAAGATAAAGCACCAAGTTTCAGCCCTTAATCAAGACTCCAGAAGTGATCTTATTTAGAGATTTATGAACAGCTATGTTCTCAAAATGCTTTTGCGCCATATTCAAGATTTCATTTTGAAAAAAAAAAACATATGAAAATATGTTCTCAACTCAAACAATACTCAAATGTTCATTCTTTCTGAAACACTGTTAGAACATCAGAATATTTGATTTCTTTACTATAACCTTTATTACACACTTGTACTAGAATGTTATTATACCTCAGTACTGTAATGGCTTTCTGAAGTTTTACCCTGGTTCAACATCAGTCTTATAAATTATGAGCCCAGAGTTTTTTTCATGTCTATCTCAGGAAGATAACTTCTCAGAACTCTGTTAATAAATTAGTTCAAATTTGACAGAAAATATGTTCTTTTTATTTATATGAAGTTATATATTCATCAAGATTCATCTTCCTGAAGTATTTCTCATTAAAAAGGAAGAAATATGTTTGGCTGCAAAGAACAGCAAAACTGGAGAGAATATAATTTTTCGCACGTGAAAAACTTTCCTTTGAGATAAAATTCTACAAACTATTTTTTTCATATGAATTTTTTGGGTTTTGGTTTATGTGCCAGCATCTATCAAATGGGAGTTGTAAAATTTAATTCCTCTTGAACATTTATTTAATGTAAACTATTGGAGCTTCTTTCAAGATTATATTGGTCTATGTAATTTGAATCCATCTCTGATAATAATTAATATTCTTATGTTGAAAATTCCATAGAACATATTTTGAGGTAGAGACACCAAAGGATATTTCAAAATAATACTTTATATATACAATGCAATGTGGTGATGTTATCTTATTCATTGATTTTGTTTGAGATATGCCTAAGACTGATGGCATGAGCATGGTAGTACCTTCTCTTGCCCTTCAGCATCACAAGAGGTTGTTAAAAATATTGATTTTCTACCTCTGTGTACTGTGAGGAACTAGAAATCATAGCACTCCAGTAGCAATTAACATGCTAGGCACACAGATATTAATTTCTAGACACCATTCACTTAAAGTAAGCTTGGCTTCTCAGAAAAATAATTTCAGCATGGGGGCAGGAAACAACACAATGAACTTGGAACAGCTTTTTGTGCCAGAAAGTGAAGAGATGCTCAAAGAGTGACAGGGAAATATCATAAGTATACAGAAGTCAACTCGAAGTAACTCCCGACTACCAAGTCTGTGATAATTTCAATGTGAAAAGAGGTAATTATAGTAAGGGATTATAACACACTGATTAGAATGCAGTGAATGAAATAGGAATTCAGGAGTCCTTGCTGATAGAAATAAGTGAATAAGAAGAAAGGCACGTTCTCCCTTGTAGTAGAGCGTCAACAAATAAACGTAGTAATCAGAATGCAGTCAGGAAGTCACTATTTGACACAAATCTTAGTATAGCCGAGGATGAATCAGAATACAATGATGAGTCATACTCTCAAATATCCTCCTGCAGTATTAATTCCAAAGGGAAAAATAATAAATTTACAGTGGAGAAAACTGTAAGACAGGATCTTAGTCAACCGAGTGACCTAAGTTAATGTCATCAGTAATAGAACAAGCCAATCACATGTGATTCTGGATACAATGCACTGAGGACAAAATCTCTTTTGGTCTATGTCTGCCAAAATGTAAAATCTCGATCAAATCATGAGAAAACATCAGACAAACCAAAAATGAGGAACATTTAAAAAATTTACCTGCCAAATAGTCTCAAGGTCATGGAACACAAGGTAAGACTGAAAAACTTCCAAACTGAGCTAAAAAGACATGACAACTTAATGCAATACATGACCTGAGATTTTCTGTTGTTATAAAGGAAATTTTAAGGACAGTTTGTGAAATCTGAATAAAAGCTGTAGATTATATTGTAGTGTGAATCGTTTAATTTCCTGATTTGAATTTGAAGTTATGTAAAAGAATATCATTATTCCAAGGGAACACGCAACATTTGCATGTAAAGTGGGACATTATAACCTCAGCCTTCAACTTATTCTCAGATGGTTCAAATAAATGTACATTATTTTTATATATGTGTGTGTGTGTGTGTGTGCAGAGAAAACACTATAAAACAAATACAAGTAAATATATAAAGTAGGGGAATTTTGGGGAAGGGTATATGGTAAATCTTTTCACTGTTGTTGCAAATTTTCTGAAGTCTGAAATTACTTCAAAAATAGAAACTTACACAATATTTTTTATCTTATTTTGCTTTGAGGACTCCAGCATTCTAGCACTTTAATTGCCATTTACTCTAGAACAGAGTTCATAAAACGGCAGTCAACAAGGCAGTCTGAGCTTGCAAAAATGCTTCTTAGTTAAGTTTAGGGTAGTTTAGTTTTGCTTCTGGTGTGTATAGAACAAAACAATATAGAATTCATTTCAGTCATTCAAAATAGTAAAATTTCATATGTAAACAAAATTTGGAGCTTCTCTTGAATATTAGAAATTTGGAAACTCTAGGCCCACAATTCCATGAGACAAAAACCAGTAGATGAACAACTTCCCTTTTAGTTTATGCATGTGCTTTCTAGTTCATCATATCTCCCATCCTCGACTTCGTTCATTCACTGTTTATATCTAATCTGGGTAAGCATTTGTGTTTGGAGTGAAGCCCCAGAAGCTATGAGGCAATGTGGAACCTCACCTGTGTTCTGTAACTGAGGGAGATGACACAATAAAATGGAATGGAAGACCTTAATGTAAGTTTCCAGTGTTTGCAATTGCAACCCCCCTATGTAATCCTGTAGCAATCATTTACCTTTCTGGGCCTTGGTTTCCACATCTGCGAAATTGGGATTAAAAACTCTACATCAATGAATTGTTGCAAGGATCAGATGAGATATTATATTAGAAAATTCCAAACTATAAATTGTTACACAAATCTTAACTATGTTCATAGCAATACATTCATAAAGAATTTGGACAAATTCTAATAAAATACACATATTCGAAATTTTGAACTCTATTTAGACAGGGTTTCTAATTTAACAAGTATCCTCACCACGCAGTATTCCTTAAGTAATGTAGTGTTCTAAGAGATCTAAAATGTATACTAATCTCAATAACCACTTGGGGTGCTTAAAACCTAAAAAAACAACTCTATCAAATAGAGGGTCTATAAGCTATAAATTAATAACCAGAAGTTAATAAAACTCTATTACACTGAGAAGGAACTTTGGATTAACAACCAGAAATTGTGATCCTAGAGGGGAAGAAAAAAAGACTGTGAAAATTAGTTTAAATAAAAACCATAAGTATTATGAAACAGGTTGAATTTCAACCGGAGTGTTAATTAAAACAAACCTATTTTGTGCTTTCATATCAATTTCCTCCCCAAGATGCTTATTTGTTTCAGTACCAAAAGATTCCTTTCTCTTTTGCTTTTAAAGACTTGGAGACTTTTCATCAGAGAGTATCACTAATGTGACACTGACATTATGATATTGATGAGATTGTCAATGACCACCTTAAAAACAAGTTTTAAGTTATCCAGGAATGGAAGAAATTATTCCCTATTGGATACTGAGGAAATAAAACAATTCTTCCTGCCTGACTTTTGATTATCATTACAATTTGTCTTCACCCAAATCTCAAAACTTATCTCTGTAGCAGAAAAATAGGTAGCATAAAATTTTCTTATTTGTTAGCTGAAGAAAGGCAAATTTAAAAATTTTAATTATCATTAATTTATTTTCTAATGAAGTTGCCATTTTTATACATTTATCAAACAGGCTATGTCCTTTGTCAGTTTTCTAATAAAGCACTTCACTCATTTTTTTTGATTTTCACTTATTTCTATTTTCATTGAACACAAAGTATTGCATACAATTTTAGAGAATTGCAAAATATAAAGGCAAAACAAGCTAGATTGTGCACAGACAGTATTAACATTTAAAATACATTTCTAGGTGTTTTGCTATATGTAGATAGACACATAGCAACAACTTGTACATAGGAGTCACTCAAAATTCTTTGTTCAAAAAATGTATAAATAAATCATTGGTGACACTGCAAGAGATATGATGTGAAAGTGTTATCAGATGGAAAGCAGGTAAATGACCTAAGGTAGAATCCCTGGTTCTCCAAGGCCTGCCATGGAGTGCAAGGACCCTGAAAGTTGCAGAGTGGCCAGCAAGGTGACACTGAGGTAGTATAGTATGTAGCAGACAACTTGAACATTTGCAGAGGGCAAGGGTGTTGGATCAGAGGCTAGATCTCATTTGCAGTAATGGAACCAGTATGACTAATCCAAGTAGCCAAAGAAATTGCTTCTCCGTGTTCAAAAGTTCAAGTAGTAGGTCAGCCTAGCTCCACAGCAGTCCCAGGAAGGTCCAGTGAACTCTACAGGGGTTTTAGAATCTTGCATTTTTTTCAGCTGCCATGAGATCATATAAGCTAGATCCTTCCCCAAATACACATAGAAATCCTATCAGGGAAGAAAAGAAGGGGAAAGAAGAGGTCTGAAAAGCTATCCCTCTAGCATAGTGGAACAGAATTATCCAGAAAATCTCTCTAATTAAGATATCAAAGTAAGATGACAAAATGAGACTAAATTATTTTTGTAAGATTTTTTCCCCCACCACCATTGGTTGTACCGATCAAATCATTAACAGAGAAAAAACTTAAACTAAAATGATTTAGTAGTGAATAAGTACATGAATTTTCCATACTATTCTCTTTAATAATATGCATAACTGAAAACTCATGTTAACATAGCGTAATAGTGAAGTCCTCACTCTTCAGAACTTTCCTGAAAATGTGCTAGCACATAAGATGCTATTTCTTCTACATCATAAAAACTGGTTACTTGACCCTCTAACATGAATGACCACTTCATATAAATTAAAATCTTCAAAAAGACTATTTATAAGACCCTCTCTGCATCCCAGTAAGGAATCAAGCTCCTGGCTCACAATTATAGGCCCTCAGAAAAATAAATCTTATTCGGAACTAAAGCTCTCTTCTACAGACATCTGGGTCGTCTCTCTGAGGGGAAGCCTTAAGCCTGCTTATTATTTATATGAAAGATCTATTCCCAGAAAGAGAAGAAGGTATTTTTCCAAAGTTAAAGAAAGTTCTTGGGTTTTAACAACCACAAGCAGCTTGATAAATTCAACTGTTGAATAAAGTTCACCTTTACATTGTTATAAAACAAAGTGTCATTTTTTTGCAGCTTGGATTGATTAATATTTTATAATATGAATAATATTTATTATAATCTTGTCTGTTCTTGCTTCCACTGACTAAAGAAAGTAAACTGAAGAAAGTCATGCTGTGCAACATGAATCCTGCATCACAAACGCACCTGAGTTCTACATGTTTATATGACTCCACACCCATTTATTTAACACACTGCAAACCCTATGGAAGTCCCCAGATGTACATTGCTGGAAAGAACAGGGACACGATCCTGGAATTCATGGAGCAGAATCCTAGCAGAGCAGAAAGATATCTGTATGTTTAATACAGAACATGCTGCTGACAGTAATGGTGTATTATATAATGTGCGCCCCCCTTCTTCCTGAGAATGGTAAGACATACTAGGAAGTGTGTTTTTTAAACTATGTTTGAAGACATAGGAATGCTGCAGTGTAATGGGAACTATAAACCAATGAAGTAGGAGAAGGAAATGAAATAGTTTAACCTGGCATTTGGAACATCTTTTCCACGAGGGACATCTGCCACTTCCTGAGGAGGCAGAGGAGAGGCTGAGATACCGAGCAGTGATTGTGGCACACTCCTGGGGCTGAGGGACACAGTGGGATCCAGGCATTTCAAAGAGGGAAATCTTTCTTAACCCCTTATATTTTGTGTTGAGATCATTAAGCGCTGTATTCTAAAAGTGAAGTCAGTAAGCGTTTTCTGCGAAGGACAAGGTAGGAAATGTTCTAGGGTTTGTGAAATGTACTATCAGCAGCAACTACTTAGCCCTGCTTTTCTACAAGAAAAGCCATCATTGACAATATATAAATAGACAGACTTCACTGTGTTTCAAAAAAATCTTATTTACAAAAGCAGGCAGCAGGCATGTTTGACCCATATCTTCAGTGTGACTTCTGCCCTAAAGAAAAGGTGAACCAGAAGTATACCAGGCTGAAAAGGAAATAGAGCTTAACATCAAATTATATTATTTTTTATAATTGGATTAAAGTAAGAGTGGATTTCTGGCATCCATGGCTACCTTTAAAAATCAGTCTTAAATCATGACAAAAGGAAGATGATAATATCTTGACCTCAAATTATTTCTAAAGTTTTTTTCATATAATACCTCATAGTCAGCTGAAAGAAAAACACAGTCCCACGAGAAGATAAAATAAGAAAGAAAGCAATTTCACAAAAATCTCAACTTTTTTTTTTTAGAACTTGATGAATTCAGTCTAAAATTTGTGTAGAAATTTGAAAGGCCAAAGAGAGAAAAAAGTCTCCTGAAAAAGAAGTATAAGGGAGAACATATTCTCTACTAAATATTATTTTTAAAATAAAGTATTGGCTAGAGTCCAGATCAAGATGGCAGAGTAGGAAGATCTGGAGCTCACCTCCTCCCGTGGGCACATCAAAATGACAACTATATATAGAACAATGATCTCTGAGAATGACCTGAAGACTAGCAGAACAGATTTTCCACAACTAAGGATATAAAGAAAAGCCTACATTGAGATGTGTAGGAGGGGTAGGGATGCAATCTAGTCAAAACACCCCCCACTCCAGTGTGACGACTCACAAGCAGGAGGGACATCACAACTGAGTGGGTCCCCCCTGAGGAGTGAAGGCTCTGAGCCCACATTGGGGTCCCCATCCCAGGGGACCTGCACTGGGAAGATGAGCCCCCCATAATATCTGTCTTTGAAAACCACCAGGGCTTATGTCCAGGAGAGCTAGAGAACCATAGGAAACCAAGACTCCACTCTTGAAGGGCTCGCACACAAACCCACTTGATCCAAACAAAAGAACAAGACCAAATTTCAGAAAAAGAACTACATGAAACAGTGACAAGAAATTTACCAGATAAAGAGTTCAAAGGAATAGTCATAAAAATACTCACTGGCTCAGGAGAAGAATGGATGAACTCAGTAAAACCTTCAACAAACGTACAAGAGAGTAAAGGAATTATATTCCAATAAAGAGCTTAAAAAATATATATATATAAACCTTCAACAAAGAGATAAAAGGTATAAAACAGAAACAATCAAAACTGAAGACTAAAAAAACTGGAGTAAAAATTACACTAGACAGAACCTACAGCACACTACACATGCAAAAGAATGATGAGCTATTTGGAAGACAGTTTAGTGGAAATCACCCAGCTGGAACAGCCAAAACTAAAAAAAAAAAAAAAAAGAAAAAAAAATGAGGTGAAATTAAGGGACTTTTGGGACAACATCAAGCCTACTAACATTCACATTATAGGAGTCCCAGAAGCAGAGAGAAAGAGAAAGGGCCAAAAAAACCTACTTGAAGAAATAATGGCTGAAAACGTCCCTAACCTGGCAAAGGGAACAGACATTCAAGTCCAGGAAACACAGAGAGTCCCCAGAAAAATGAACCCGAAGGAACCCACACCAAAACACATTATAATTAAAGTATCAAAAGTTAAAAATAGAGAATCTAAAAATGCAAGAGAAAAGAACTAGTCACATACACGTGAATTCCCCCCCCACCCCCACCCCCGCCCTTAATAAGACTATCAGCTGATTTTTCAGCAGAAACTTTACAGGCCAGAAGGAATTGACACAACATAGTCAAGGTGCTGAAATAAAACAAACAAAACTTACAACTGGGAATATCCTACCAGCAAAGATATCATATGCAGTACATCACCACTAAACTGCCCTTACAACAAATGTTAAAGGGACTTTTTAAACAGGAAAGAAAAGGTCATAACTAGAAACAAGAAAATTATAAAATGAGAAACCTCACTGGTAAAGGCAAATGTATAGTAAATGTAGTGAATCAACTGTCTATAAAGCTAGTATGAAGGTTAAAAGACAAAAGTGATAAAATCATCTATATCTAAAATAATTAGCTAAGTGATATACACACCAAAAAACAAGTAAATTATGATGTCAAAATCACAAAATGTTTAGGAGTGGTAAAAATGTAGTGCTTTTAGAATGCTTGTGAAATTAAGCAACTATGAACTTAAAATCGACTGCTGTATGCATAGGTTGTTATATATGAACCTCATGGTAACCACAAACCAAAAGCCTGTATCAGAGACACACACACGTGCAAAGAGAGTTAGAGAGATGCTTGCCATTAAGTTTTTGGGAAAGTCAGGGGTGAGATCATGCAACATCTTAGACCATGCTGAAATTATTTTCAACAATCATTTCCTAAGTTGAAAATCAGGGAAAGTTTTTACACAGAAAAACATTATTAGATTTGCATGGTTTTTTTGGTTTTATTATTAATTAATTAATTAATTAATTAATGGCTGTGTTGGGTCCTCATTGCTGTGTGTGGACTTTCTCTAGTTGTGGTGAGCAGGGGCTACTTTTTGTTGTGGTGCACGGGCTTCTTATCTGGTGGCTTTTCTTGTTGTGGAACACAGGCTCTAGGGGGCACAGCCTTCAGTAGTTGCAGCCTGTAGGCTCAGTAGTTGTGGTACAAGGACTTGGTTGCTCCGAAGCATGTGGGATCTTCCCTGACCAGGGATTGAACCCATGTCCCCTGCGTTGGCAAGCGGATTCTTAACCACTGCACCACCAGGGAAGTCTCTGGATTTGCGTTTTTGAAAGATGACTGGCAGCATCTGTGGACCTATCAGAGCAAAGCAGGAACACAGTCAGGAAAACAGACCCATCACAGGCTATTTTGATCACGCAAGTGAAGTGGTGATCACTTTTGTTAGTGTGATGGCTATGAACTTTGCAAGTATTAAGATCTCTGAAATCAAGATGTATCTTAAAATTTAAGGTGTGCCATAGTTTAGTTCACAATTTTTTTTTTAAATTTTGGTTTGTTTTGTTTTTAAATTATACATGCTACTCTGTAGCTGGGATTCTTTTGGTGATGTGCTGGAGCTTCCACTGACTGTTCTGGTTCTTTTAAGTTTTTCCTTTGTCGTTGGTATATGCCTCCTGTGAGTTTGGATATGCATTTAAATGTTCGTTATTATATTTGATCCAACATTTTATGGTGTTTTATAATGGAAATGTTTTCAGGTTACCATGATTACTTTGTTACACCCAGGATCATGTGGCATTGTTCATAGCGTGTGCCTGACCCTGGGTAGTTGATGAATAATCACAGTTGCTTCCTATAAGATGTTTCTTTCCATCACAACTAGTTTTTATTTGTTTGCTTAAATCTCTTTTACAAACAACAATTCAATTCAATTCTAATCTTCCATTCCTCTAGGAAATCAGATGTTTATAACTTAGTGTGTTATATCTAAGGGTGAGTTTTATATTGACTGCTAATATTTTGAAGATCCAGCCTTTCTTTGATCTTGTTTTCATTCTTTTTCCTATATGTGTTTTTACCAAAAAGAAGTAACATATTTCTAGGTTTTCTATGGTAAAAGTTAACGTAAAATTGTGGAGAATCTATGAGGCAAAAAGGTAACATATTCTTGTAATAAACAAATTTACATTTTATCTTTATATTGATTCAAACTCTAATTTTACTTTATGTCTTAACCTCAATTTCTCCAAAGTCAGAGCCTGAGAAAAAGGTTTCTTTGTTAACAGTTTACTTGCAAGCGCCATTTAGTGTCTGGGGTAAGAAACAAGGGGATGGAAACAGGGAAAAAGGAAAAGCCAACACAAGCATGTATTGTACCAATCACGTTATGTACCAATAGTAGAATCTAACCAATAGGTAATTGATTGCCTGATCACATGAAATGTGTCTTGGATCAGGTTTTCCTGAAGAGAAAGGGAGGAACATTTATCGCAGTGCCTATCTTCCTTGATCAAGAATTGACTCACATGGTTTTAAATGCCTCCCCCTGCCACCTTCTTTCCTGGAAGTTTGTCCCCACTTGGCTGCAATGGGAGTGAGTTTCCTACATTCCCCACCATTCACATCCTCAAGACATGAAACAAGGAGAGGTTCACAGCATAAGAGAATTTGAAACAGTGCAAAAGAAATGTTCTACTATGTGATAGTGTGTGTTTTTGTGGTAAATTGCTGTAGAACAGTGTTCTGTATTTATTTTCTCTTTGTAGCTTGCATTTATATATTGTATTAGCAGCTCTGTCATTTTTGGCTGCATATATGATATCATTTTTTGATAGGGAGACTTTTTTTGCAATTTCCTACCAGTCTCCGCCTCAAAGTTCATCTCTTTCTCAAGGCAGTAACCACAGTTGTAAGCTATAGATACTGTTAACAGAAATCAAACTGTATATGATTGTACGTGAGTCAATGGATACACAAATATATACATATATTGAATACATATTCTATATATTTGATGATACTTGAAAAAATATAAAATAATAAATATATAGAATAATAGATACATAATATATTTGTATATATTTGGAAAATATATTGCAAGGAATGAAATTGCTAATGTGAAAGATTACCTAAGGTTACTGGTAAAGGGTAGGGTAAGATTAATATGCATGTTAATATATATACATATTTACAGTTGACCCTTCAACAACAGGGGTTTGAACTGTGCAGGTCCAAATATACATGAATTTTTTTCAATAATTTTCATTTTCCGCATCTAAGTGCCGGAGACTGTTTGTATTCACTTAGAGATCACAATACATGGAATTGAAAGTACTAGAGTTTTAGCCCTGATTCCATCCAACCTGTTTCAGCTTCCTGCCCCCGAATGAGTCATTTATCAATTCTTTTGTTTTTGAGGTAGTGATAGCAACATGTGGATTTTCTACTGCACCAGGTTGTGCCCCTAACCCTGCGAGGTTCAAGGGTCAACTGTAATATATATTATTCTTCTATATATATAAAGTTTGACTTCTTGAAATTACTTGAGTTTACTTTTCCAATTACAAAATAAACGATATAAAAGGAAAAATTTTATAGGAAAAAGAAGCCATGGGAATAAAAAAAATACGGCTCCCTATTTTGTTTTTTTACTGTTTTGTTTTGTTTCACATGAGACCACATTCCATGGAAGCTGTGATTAAAAGCAACAAATTCCTAATTAAGGCCTTGAGTGTGTTGCTTGGTAGTCTTCTTAAGCTTTAACAATGTACGTATCTCTTTAAAAAAATAGATGCAAAAGTAGATATATTTTATCATTGAAAATAAAAATCGTTTCATCAATGTAATGCACATGCTTTCTATTTGCAAGGTGCTCTACCCAAAATAAAATTTACTCCATAGTTTAATCAGCATTATTGGAGGTAACAGTATAGGCAAGGAGCTCCTAGGGTGTATTTTGAGCAGCTGCAAGAAAAAAACCAGGGCGCATGCCTTAGAGAATAATTATAAGAAATGACCTCACCAGTCTAAAATCAATACACAAAAGCACTTTGATGGTAAATAATTTGTGCTCTTTAGGAATGCATGGGAAAAGTTCTTAAATGTCTTAACATACTTTCATATACCTGCATGTATACATGTATATAACATAGATAAAAACATATTAACATTTATATAAAAATTTATTTGTTTATTTATTAATATTTACCCATAGATGTTAATATGTTAATATCTATGTTATATTATGTGTATGTAGATACATGATGACCAACAGATAAAGTCATCTAGGCCAACAGCCATGGTATTCTTTTTGCCCCCATGAGTCTAGCAGTTCTTTATTTAGAACTTGATTGTAACTGGAAAAAGTTTACTTTTATTTTGAAAATCAACAAGGAAATTCTAGAATGGCAGGCATTAGAAAGTCAACAAGTTCAGAAAAACCAAGCCAGATTGCCTGATGTGTGTGATTTCTCCTTAGAATCCTATTTCCTCAGGCTATTCTAAGAAATTGCATTACCTCCTTTAACCAGTGGCTTTAACTTAGAAAGGAAAATTAATACTGATTTTACCAATTAAGCCAAACAAAATTACCTCAGTTCCTGATATGTTTTAGCAGTTTATGTTTGGATGACTAAGTTTTCCATATGGTCGTCTAAATACTCCCCTTTAGAATACAACTTCATAAAAAAGAATTTCGGAAAACAAAGTGTGAAATCGTACATAAATAGCTCATTTTTTCATTTGCCTTGAAGAGTAGAATGTAGTTTGGTCTTAGGACTTAGGAAAGTCCTGAGATAGCCACAGTCATCAAGTAGCGGATGAGCAGAAACATTTCAAGGTTTCTAGTTTGTTTTCACTGTGGCCCCTACTGGCAGTTTTAACACAATCATTTTCCCCTTCCTGTTGAGTTGCTTCCCATGTCAGCTGACCCTTGAGTCTTTTAAGAACAAAAGCATCAGCCAGTTCTGCAAATTGCATTTTGGTCAGAAATTGGGATTTAACTGTAGAAGCTGTTTTTGTTTGAGCTCAAGTTTATAGGAGAAGTTTTACTGAAGAGTTCAGCAGAATACAACTCATGTTGACATATATATATATACACTACCAAATGTAAAATAGAAGGCTAGCGGGAATCTGCTGCATAGCACAGGAAGATCAACTCAATGCTTGGTGATGACCTAGAGGGGTGGGATAGGGAGGGTGGGAGGGAGGCTCAAGAGGGAGAGGATATGGGGATATATGTATACATACAGCTGATTCACTTTGTTGTACAGCGGAAACTAACACAACATTGTAAAGCAATTATACTCCAATAAAGTTCTGGAGAAAAAAAAAAGAAAAAATAGGTATGCTTTCACACCCATATTTTTAATGATATATCAATAATTCCACTGTCTGATGTCCTAATGCTCACTCATATTTTTAGAATTGAATTAATAAAAGAAATTATGTGATAAAAATAAAAAAATAAATTTTAGCTTCTAACAATGACAACTTTTCCCCACAAGGGATTATATTTTAAAATGAGGACGTCTAAATGACATAGAACAAAAAATCATATAAAAGCAAAAAGGATTTTAAACTCTGACCAGGCATAACTAGTCTATTCCTCCCTTTTTGTTGACTCAAAATGACCAGATACTACTGACTGTTACCTATTCAGTTAGTTAAAGCACGAGACTGATGAAGCCAAGGTTAAATTTCTTATGGGATCCGGTTATTTTTCTACTTTGCTATAGTCTCCAATCTCTGCTGCCTACTCAGAAAATGGAACATTTAGTCATAAGGGACAGAGTGTTGATGGATTTGCTCTAGCATATTCTGTTCCCATCTATAAAAATGTAATTTTCTATGACTTATAAAAGCTGGGAGCACCATTAATTGAAAAGCAGTATATTACAGTGGAAGGGGTCATTATTTCAGAGTCTAAAGACATTTGTTTTAGCATTAATTCTATCTCAAAACCAGCTGGGGTGCCTAGAATAAATAAAAATTTGAGCCTACCTTATAATTCATTTATATATATAAAATGAATTAGAAAAAAAAGATATAGATACATAAAGAGACTTTTTTATAAGGAACTAGATTATGTGATTATGGAAGCTGAGAAGTCCTATGATCTACCACCTGCAAGCTGAAGGTCCAGGAATGCCAGTGGTGTAGTTCAAGTCCAAGTCCAAAAGCCTGAGAACCGGGAGCACCTAGGGTGTAAGTACTAGTTCAAGGGCACAGGAAGACCAAGGTTCCAGTTCAAGCACAAAACAGAGAGGAAGAATTCTTCCTTCCTCCATCTGTTCATTTTATTCAAACCCTCAGTGGATAGGATGATTCCCATCCACACCAGGGAAGGATAATCTGCTCTACTCAGTCTACGGGTCAAAGGCTAAACTCTACCAAGACCACACTCAGAGACACACAGAGCAATGACACTGAACTATGTATCAGGGCATCCTATAGCCAAGTTAAGTTGACCCATAAGATTAACCATCACAAAAGGAGGAATAAAAATTGTAATACAGTCTATTTTAGTTTTTTTAAGAGTAAATAAAATGAGATAATGTAGGATAAATTATTTTTGTATGTAAAACTTTATAAGATTACTTACCTTTATTAAAGTATGAAAGTACTTTATAATTTTTTTTTAATGGCAGATTCTCAGTCTGAGGCAAGATGTCAATATAACCACCAAGGGATGTGATGATTTCTGCCATTTTGGTTCAATGGTCTAGGTGGGTGAATGAATTATGCTAGATATAATTATAGCAACTCATCCTTTTCTTGAACTAAATATAGATTCTCAAGTTTGACATTTTGATAGATGCGTAGGAGAAAAGGGTGATATGTTTTAAAAGCTTTGAATTGCTTATACCTTTATGTTTAATTGGGTGTAACTGCATTATCAGTACACATTATAATGAAAGATCATAATTTTCCATTCATTTAGAATATATCATTGATTTTACTTCATGGTTACAGCACATGTATTTATTCAGGTAATCTTTCCCTAAAGAACTAAGAAAGAATTTATGAAAATATTTAAAGCATTGTTAAGGAGGGAAATTCAAATTAATATTTTATATCTTAGGTAAAAAAATTTATGTGGAGGTGGTGTGAATCCTATTAAAACTGAACTTAGTGAAATATGAGATGATTTTAAAAATAGAAAAATATATTGGAAGAAAATGGCATATAAGAAGTGAAGAGTAGAATCAACAATGAAGAAACTTGGATCAATGATGTGGGGAATGGCACTGAGAAAATCACATACAAAAGAGAGGAAAGTGAGAAAGATATGGAAGTCATTATAAAGAAGAGATTAATAAAGAATAATAGACAATGAAAAGCTAACACGTAGATAAAATATTTCCTTGAAATAGAGGGAAGACCAAATGTAAAATTTAGAATATAAAGAGCATTATCAGAAATATAAATCTTCCTACACTGTAAGATGGAAGGAGTTCACCACATAAAATTAATCATCAGCAGATAGCACCTAGATTATAATTTAATAGTCACTAAAGTAACATCGGACAGAAAAAGAGAAATACTGTGAGTTATCACTTACATGTGGAGTCTAAAAAATAAACAAATGAACGACTATAACAAAACAGAAACAGACTCACAGATACATAGAACAAACTAGTGGTTACCAGTGGGAGAAGGAATCAGAGAGGAGCAAGATAGAGGTAGAGGATTAAGAGATACAAACTCCTATGTACAAGATAAATAAGCTACAGGCATATATTGTACAGCACAAGGAATACAGCCAACATTTTATAAAAACTTTAAAGGGAGTATAATCTATGAAGATATTGAATCACTGTGTTGTACATCTGAAACTATTATAATATGGTAAATTGACTACACTTCAATAAAGACAAAATAATTACTAAAGTATTCCATACTAAGAACAAATTGAATTATCAAGGGAAAGGGAGAATCTGTTAAATGCAGAGGTTAAAACAGTAAAAAGTATTGAAGACTTCTCCACAAGTGTAAATGCCAGAGATCTATCCTAAATCAAATAAATATGATCAGGATAGACATGTAATCTAGTAATAATATCTAAGCAAAAACTTCTGCTAGTAGAAACTAGGGTGTTTCTCAGAAAGATGGGAGTACTGAAGGTAGGAGCTCAATTACCCCCAAAATAAATCTAAAACTTTAAGATAATCCCAAACTCTCCATCTGATTTTGATGGACCTTAAAAAAATACAGCTTAAAATTATGTGAAAGGATAAATACAAAAGACAAGTCAGGAAATTTCTGAAATTCTAGCTTAAATAAAGGGGGATAAGCCCTATGAAGCATTCAAAGTAGAAAGCTAATTAATCAAAAAAATGTGTTCTTGGCATCATAACAGGCAAACAGATCAATAAATAAAGTCAAGAAGCAGATTCAAGCATATATAAATTTTAATATACAGTAGTCATCATTTTAAATCGAAAGGAATAGGTACTTTTGTCAATGTATTTAACTTACATTGTTTAGCTAGGCTATTCCGGAAAACTACATCATCAACAACAACACCCAAATAATCTCCAGATAGGCTGAAAATTTATATGTAAAATATGAAGACATAAAAGTGGAAGTATGTAAATTTTAAAATATAGTGATAAAAAGGTCTTTTTGAGCATGATAAATAAGATAGAAACAACAAAAACATTTAGTAAACCTGAATAAATAAAAATGTGAAATTTTTTAAGTGTAAAATCCCGTAAATGAAACTGAAGACAATTAAGGTCCTGGTAAAAAGCATACGTCATAGATAAAGTCTAATAACATCAGTAAATCAATAGGTGGTAGAAATCTTCAAGGAACGAACGAGTGCATAATAGAAAACTAAATAATTGTAACAATATGTCACAAAAGAAGAAAAAGAAATAGCCAGTATACATAAAAAGATACATCCATAAACACGCATTGCAATGAATATTATTTAAAGAATGAGGTACTATATTTTCAATTTTCATGTTAATATAAATTGAAAATAATCTTAATGCATAAAAGTGGAACAGGTATATACATATATGAGTCAAGTGTAATTTATTAATAAAGTTATCTTGGGGGTTGACATTTCATGTTTTTTCTTTCTCCTTTTTCTTACTTTATTTTTCCTTTGTTCCTCAGGAAGAGCAAAAATAAAGGCCTTGATTCAAATTATCTGTGTAAGAGGAGTTGTAAAATATTGAATATTAGCCAACAAGCTTTCCAAGAAGACATCAAAAGAATATTTGACATTTGTGATGGTATTTCCTGCCTTTTCCTACTATTGATGAGGAGTATCTTGATTATACTCTTTATAGCCTTTAATAACAATTTATCTAATTCCAGTTGGACCTCTGTGTTGCTTTCACAGCTAGCAATTCTTTGAAATCTTTGGGAACAACATAGTTAACAATGAATATTATCCAGTTAATCATAGGTCAGTGGTAACTTGGTGTGCAATGTCTGATACACGTTTCAAATAAAAACCTCAAATTAAACTTTAATAACCAGAGTCACCCCCATCAAGCTGTTTTCACTGATTTATAGCCTGGGTGATTCTGAAAGTCTCACAATGACATGTTAAGTGGCAGAGTTGTGCATTAGGTTAAAACATGACAGCGGTAAGACTAAGTGTCACACACTCTTCCTGCTATGTTGTGGCAAATTTTTATTCAGAAGGATGGACAAATAATAAGAACAAGTTTTTTTGCATTTCCTGCTGGATGATTTTCACATATTATACTATTTCCATCAAACAGACATATTTTTATTGCATTTATATCTTCAATTTCCTTGAGATTGAACATTGTAAAAATCCATAGATTTTTAAAATCAGTTCTCTATATTCAAATACTGCCAAGTATTTTTAAGTTACAACTTATATAAAACATGTATCAAGAAAAAGATTAATTGGTTCCTTCAGAGATATTCTTTAAGGTTTTATTTCCTTAGTAAAATTTATCTCTAGAAGAGATTTCTCTGTACAATCCCATCTCTTCTCCCCAAACTCTACAAGTTTCTCTGAAGAATGTGAATCAGCTTTCAATTATTTGGACACCATCTACGGAATCACAGGATGTTTAGATCCCCATCTTTCCACATGTTTTTGTGCTACTTCTTCTTCTGGCCATTTCAATATTAAATTGCATTTCTCAAAAGCAGAGCCAGTCAACACAAAGTGAGTCTCAGTGAAAAATATTTCAGTCTTTTGCAATTTATCTTGCTAGACTCATATTTATAATATTAATATTTAAATTTTGTTATTGAATTATATTTGGGTATAACAGTGAACTTTTTGCTTTCAACATTAAAAATCTACAAAACTAAGTATTTAAATGGAGATGTTAATAAAAATGATAGATTAAATGTATATTCCTAAAACACACACACACACACATTGATTAGGATAATCCATTGCATCTATCACCAGCTGTCCCAAACCCTAAGAGCTGTGGTGAGGATTTCTATTTCACATTCTACTATCGTGGGTTATTTGGTAAGAAAAACTGCCCCTTGAAGATGTCTGTACCATAATCTCTGGAATCTGTTAATTGCTTAATTGCAGTGCAAAAGGGGGTTGCAAAGGTAATTAATGGACCTTAAAATAGGAAGATTATCCTGGATTATCTAGGTGGACCCAATCTAATCATATAACCTCTTAAAAGCAGAGAACTTTCTCCAGCTGGAGACAAGAGAAGTGTGACAGAAGGGAAGTCAGAGAGTTTCCAAATGTGAGAGGAAATTGCCCCATCTTTGCTGGATGGGGACAAGACCTTATGGGAAGCATGAGAAGGAATATGGGCAGCCTCTAGAAGCAAAGCCCAGCTGCCGGCTGCCTCCAAGAAGGAATAAGGACCTCAGTTGTACAACCTCCAGGAACTGTATTTGGCCAGCAACTGGAATGAGTTTGGAAGCAAAATCTTCTCTAGAATCCTTAGGAAGGAATGCAGCCAGACAGGGCTCTGATTTCAGGCTTTACAGAGAGTAAGTAGAGGACCCGGTCCAACCCACTCAGATTCCTGACTTAAAGAAACTGTGAATCAATAAATTTACATTGTTTTAAGGCACTAAACTTGTGATAATTTGTTGCAGAATGAATAGAAAACTATTGCAAATTATCAAAGGAAAGTCCTTCCCAGAAAGCAGGTTTCTATCCAAAGCTATTTATTTTGCCCTATTTTATTTTTACTGCAGTATCAAAAACAACTATCTACAATTTACATGTTGCTTTCTAAGAGTTTTATTTTTAATAATAGCCCATTAGAATTTACTCATAAAGTATATTTGAATTTCTCAAGTATATTTTTAGTTCCCAGTCTCCATTTCACACAGCCATCACATAATTTCTCGCCTTTCATCAAAATATAAAGCATGACTTAATCTAATATTTGCTAGGGAATTTTATTATCAATAAGGTCATTTATGGATTTGGTAATTGTTCTTCCCTATTGAACAAAGAGATATGTATGAAAAAGGAGGGATTTAAATGGTTGTAGAACAGTTGATGTAATTCAGGAGCTTCTAGTATGAAATAGCCACTACTTAATTACTAACAATCCTTCAGGCTTGGATTCATTTGGATATGTTTTTATTACTAGTCTTAGAAACATAGTATAAGTTAACATACACACAGCTACAAAAATAATATTAAATAAGAAAACTACAGAATGTGACATATTAATCTAGCAATTGGAAATGATTTATTGAGCATTTACTATATGCTAACGCTATGCTAGGCATTGTCAAAGATATAAAAGGAATATAAGACATATTCTAGAGGCAGAATCATATCAGGGTGAACAAATTCCTACTTAGAAGGATAAAGAAATGTGGATTTATTTATGTATTGAATGATTAATCAGGTACTTATTCACTTATTCAGCAAACATCACATGCTTATTGTATATTAGGCATTGTATAAACAGAAGGGTGGCTACAGGGATTAATACCAAGTCTGTGCTCTCAAAAATCTAGCCAGGAAGTCAGACACTAACAAGAGAACTAACTGCATGAGAGAGAGAGATGAATCGACAGACATATATGCAGCATCACATGGGAACTAGGATACCCATCCAGCTGAGGTCCAAGGGGTTTCAGGGAATTGGGGGTCAGGAAGAGTATTCTATAGCAGAAACCTCTGGAGGGAGTCCTGAAGGATGAGCAGGACTACCCTTCTTAAGGGACGAGAACATTCAAACCAGATAGTGTTATTGTGTGGAAAGGATCAGAGGGAAAGAGAAGAGGTCTTCGTGAGAAAAAAAACACACATCTGTGAGTGTGGGTGGAAAAGATAAAGGGCTGACATTCTGAGCTGGGCAGACTTTATCTTGAAGGTGATAGGATGCAACTGAAGAGGTCGCAGCAGGACAGTCACACAGATAGATCTGCATTTTAGAAAGTTCACTCTGGTGGCAGAGGAAAAATAGCCAGAGAGTGAAAAGGTATTTCATAGGGAGATCAGCTAGGAGGCTGCGTAGAAATCAGAGAGCAGCAGTGCTGTGTAAATTATTATGATATGTGAACACATGGTGTGTTGCCCACAAATCTTATTAAATGAGGAAAAACAGATTGCTCTTTGATATTTAAATTATGAAAGTAATACACAGTGCAAGAACGAGGTCAGTTCTAAACACATGAGCCTAAATAATAACTTTAATGTGACAAAATAATCACTTCTGAGTTGGCCAATAGGATGTAGCACTGGACAGCCTGCCTTTCCTAGCATGTTAAGCCTTGCTATGAATATATTATTATAAGTGGAGTTATGAATACCCCAGAAGGGAAAAAATAAATAAAAAAGAAATCCAAAGAGCCCAAGGGGAAAAGAGGCATTCTAGTTCCCATGACAGGTATGTTCTTATTGTGAATTTATTAAGTCATTCCACCATTTAGCTCTGCCTTCCTGTCTAAATTCATTTCCCAGCTCATTCTGCGCACTAAGACGGTGTCTCTCCGCCTTCAAAATGCAAGACTAGGGTCTTCGATGTGGTGAAGAACTTGAGATATCACCAGTGAACCCTTTCCTTCATGCAATTTCACTTCCTTCTTCATGTGAATGCATTCAAGAAATGTTGAGAAAGTAGAATCAAAAGGGCTTCGTACTTAATTGGAGTGTGTGGACCGCAAGGACAGGAATAAAAAAGGAAAGTTACGAATGACATCCAGCATCCTAGCCTGAGCTACTGGTGGATCAGATTGCTATTCTTGAAGCTGGAGCAGGACCAGGGCCTGGCTTGGATACAGAGGGAAGGGAAGGTGGTAGATTCTAAATTCAGAACGTGTATCTGTGAGGTACCCCTCAGTTCTGCATGGGGAGATTTCTGGTGTAAATCAGAGATACAGATGTGAAACTTGAAACATACATTTTGGAGAGATCTCTGTAGAGCTGAAGCCAAAGGACTGGGTGAAGTCACCCAGGAATGGTAAAGGGATCAGTCAGGGTAATGACAGAATTTGAGGGGAGAGGGAGAATAGGGGCATTGTAAGTGATAACACGAATGTCCAGAGGAGATGGAATAATGGGAGAAGAATTGGTTAGCAGGAGGTTCAGGAATTCACCAAAGAACTAGGTTAGGTTGGAGGAACTCGTTCCTTGTGGAGTGGGTGCAGTGTCAAGTCAGGGTAAACATTTGTGTTTGAGCTTCACTGATATTTGTTCTGGAAAAATCCTGGGCAGAGAAGTGACACAGTTAATGCTGTAGACTTGAGAAAAAGAATGAATAGATTGTTCTTACTGTTACATGTCTATGGTCATAAGGACTTGGACATGGGGTAACAGGAACAAAACAATTCTAAAGAAAACAATAAAATATTTAAACTAATCTCACCTCTGTCTTAATTCCCATTTTTTCCATATTTTCCTTCTTTTGTTTCACTGGGGAAAAAAAGGAAACTAAACTTGATTGAGTGTCCCTACATGCTCATACTTTCTCTAGGTTTACACTCAAATTAAATCTAATTTAATCCATATGACAGCCTGGCGGGAGAGTGGCACTACCACTTTTACAGAACAAAAACTAAGCTTCAGGTGACTTTAAACTGCATAGGGTGGTCAACCAATTAAGTGACAAAATTTGCATCCAATCCAGGTGAACCCAAGTCACAAGCCCACCCTATTACACTTACATCCTGCTCTCTTACTCAGCTGCTCTGTCTCCCACACAATTTATCTGGAACTGTCATAACCTTTCTGTTTCATTTCTTCAAAAGTATCTACCTTCTTAAAGTTTACCTGAAGTTCTAGTTCCCTGAGGAATTTCTGGTGAGGACTCCAGCTCAAAAGTAACTTTCCATGTTCTCAGTTTATATAGAATATTTTTCAAAGTGCTTTTTGAGAACACTGGTTTCCCAAACCTCTACAAAACTGTGTCTATAATCAAATAAATTAGAAGTCCTGCATGTTGCATCTATTTTGGGAGCTACCCAGTATTTTTTAAATCATTTTTTTAAATCTTGAAATAGTATTTTCCAGGCTCTCCTATAATTGTATAACATCAACCCAACTCAATTGCTCACACATTTATTTTATTTTTGTTTTTGTAAGTCATGATGTGAAGTAAATTGTAATCTTGAATGTCATAATCAAGTGGAGATTATTGTGCATGTATAAATTGTGTATATGTGTATGTGTAAGCATATTATATAAGTGCTTAAAACATTTACTTGTTTATTTGTGGGAAAAGTAAATAAACATAGACTAGCATTTACTATCTAAAACAATAAGCAAATAATTTCTGGAGATTCAGAAGGAGGGAATGGGTTTGACAAGAAAAAAAATTCTTTTCTGCAGGTTTGCATTTATCTCTTTAAAATTTTGTCATATTAAAATCGAGTAAACAGATTTTTCTTCTGCTTAAGATGTAGAAGGGCATAAAAGAACTTCGCTCATGTGGTAACACCAAGAAAAATCCAATAAAATAAAAAAAGCATCCTGATCAATGCTATCTTATCAATGGTATCAAAGAACAGCGGACACACATACACAAACCCGAATTAAACTGATTTCCACGGAGAAATGACCTACATAGATTAGCAGCAAATTGTATCAACTTTTGTAGGCAAACATCAGGTAAAAGAAAAGACTTGCTAAAGACAAAGAAGAGATCAACTGAGCCATTGGCAATGGTAGGGACAGACAGAAATGGATTAGAATTGGAAGGACTCCTAAACACAGTATTTTTTTGAATAGCACTACAATTATTCTCCCCTCCTTCCACCTCTGAACTTTGCAGAGAAAAAAGCAAGTAACTTCAGGCTGTAGAGCAAATGAACTCACCTAGCTCAGTGTTCTTAAAGCAGCTGCACAGGCCCCAGAAAACATAAAACTTGGTAAAATCTAACACATAGCCATCTCACTTTATCTTTCAGACATCAAATAAAAGTTCACATTCTTTACAGAAAATAAAAGCAGGGTACTAGTTTTCCTCCATTTCTTCTATTTTTCTGTATACAAAGTATGGTATACTATCAAATACGATGAAATATGCCAAGCATACAAATACATTGGGAAAAGAAAGATTATAAAAGAAAACCACAAAATATCCACCATCATAATTTTCTACAATATGACCTTAACACTCTCCTCATTCGGAGGTAGAATCTATGTTCTCTCTGCTTGCGACTCAACGATAAATTGAATGTGGTGTCCTTGAGGCTGAATGACTTCTGAAGTTGGGACAGAAAAGGCTTGCAGCTTCTTCCACATTGACTGGGTCATGTGATGGTAAAAGAAGTCTACATGGGTAGAAATTAGGATAATTGTTGAGTCTCAAGTAAAAGGGGATTATTTAGAATGAAGCACAGAGGATTTCTATGGTCACAGCAATGTTCTACATCTTGATTGGAGTGTGGGTGAAACAAGTGTAACTATTTGTCAAACTCATCAAAGTATACTCTTAATATCTCTGCATTTTATTCTTTATAATTATACATCATTTTTAATGCAAAAATAAATGAATGTGTGGGTTTTTTTTTGGTTGATTTCAAGAAAATCAAATTCAATGAACTATTTTTTGTTTCGTAATTCACTTTAATTATTAAAACACTGAGGTTGGAACACAGTAGAGGAAATCAAAGTAGTTTTGAATACTCTCATGGTTAGGAGATTTTTTTTTATTTAGCAAAAACTAAGTTGGACATATGTTTATAGTTAATATGTTTCACAAAATCATCAGTTCAATTTAGGAAATAAAGCGTTTTGGCTTGATAATGTTTTAATAGTGTATTATAAGCTGACCCATCTATTTGAAGGTAATGAAAGTGAATTTTCTTAAATACAATCTACATTTCTATTTCCCATTAATTCAGATTATTGTATTAATACCGTAGTTTAAATTGTCAAGTTACTGTTTTTCTATTGGCATAACAAAGATTCTTTATATTTTAATTCCTACCACATTTCACTGCCTCAAACCTGTTTCTAGACATAGATCTAAATAAGCAGGCATTGGTGTTAAAAATAATGCTCTTGCATGTGTTCGTTCTTATAAAAAGTAATACAAATCATGAGATTGAATAAAAAATACAGGCAATACTGAATTTAAGAAGACAGAAGATGCTGGGAATTTGAAGTGAATGAATAGGGAGCTATGAACTATAGATTCTCTGCCCTCAAGAATACTTTCCTTTCCACTCTCTTTTAACTTTTAACTTGGAGATAAAAAAAAAAAATTAAAAAAAAATAAGAAAGAAACTAAATTCGAAATAAGATCTAGATATCTCTAACTAAGGAGACTTGAGTAATGAGTTATTATTAAGGTTTTTTTTTATTTATTCATGGAAAACAAAATATCTTCATATTTTCTGGACACGGATTTACAACTTACAACTGCCTGTCACTTAATAACTATGTGGTTAAGAAAAGGGAGCCTCAGTTTTCTCAGTCTTGAAATGATTTTAACATTATAGTTTCACAGTATGCTTCAGAAATAATATGTATAGGGCTTTCCTGGTAGCACAGTGTTTAAGAATCCACCTGCCAATGAGGGGACACAGATTCGAGCCCTGGGCCAGGAAGATCCCACATGCCGCGGAGCAACTAAGCCTGTGCACCACAACTACTGAGCCTGTGCTCCAGAGCCCGCAAGCCACAACTATTGAGCCTACGTACCACAACTACTAAAGCCTGCGTGCCTAGAGGCCATGCTCCGCAACAAGAGAAGCTACCACAATGAGAAACCTATGCACTGCAATGAAGAGTAGCCCCTGTTTGCTGTAACTACAGAAAGCCCGTGCAGCAATGAAGACCCAATGCAGCCAAAATAAAAATAAATAACTTAAAATAAGAAATAATAAGTATAATAAATACTCCTGTACAAAGAAGACACTAAAAAAAAACCCTTTTTTTTGTTTATTTCACTGTTAATTACTTTTATTGTTGTAGTCTGTTGAGAGAAGGGCATAACACAGAGATTCCCTTACATTTTCACTTCATGGCCCCCTTAATATCTCAGTAATTGTTTCACTGTACCCCTACATTGCAACGAATATCTATTTCTTTTATTAGGTAGGTAGATCTAAACAAATTCATAATATTTGTGTCCTTACAATTTAGGAACTATTTAAAAATATAATACACATAAACTAAAAGGAAATAATATTTTGTTTTCACTCTTAAAAGAACCCAATTACCAGACAAAGACAAATATCATATGATATCACTTACATGTGGAATCTAAAAAAATGGTACAAATGAACCTATTGACAAAACAGAAATTGAGTCACAGATGTAGGAAACAAACTTATGCTTACCAAGTTGTGGGTGAGGGATAAACTGGGAGATTGGCATCGACATATACACTTTACTATATATAAAATAGGTAACTGATAAGGACCCACTGTCAGTGCTCTGTGGTGACCTACATGGGAATAGAATCTAAAAAAGAGTGGATATATGTATATTTATAACGGACTCACTTTGCTGTACAGCAGAAAGTAACACATTGCAAATCAACTATCCTCCAACTTAAAAACATTAATTAGATAAATTAAAAAAAGAATCTCAATTACTGAGTTATGAGATGTGGGCATCTGCTGGGCATTCACAACTTCTCAAACTTCAGATTCAGACTGGACAGCACTGCCCCTGTTTCCTACTGCACATCAATTTTGTATGGCCCTTCCTACTTGTCACAGCAACTGCCAAAACAAGATTTGCAAAGAGATGTTCTAATGGAAAGAACATAGTACATTTGAATGCTGAAATACTGAACTCAAGCTAGTGAGTTCAGTTTCACACAGTGTCAAACATGGTATCAATGTGATTTTTTAAATAAATTTATTTATTTATTTATTTATTGGCTGCATTGGGTCTTCATTGCTGTGCGCAGGCTTTCTCTAGTTGCGGCAAGCGGGGGCTACTCTTCGTTGCAGTGCACGGGCTTCTCATTGTGGGGACTTCTCTTGTTGCAGAGCATGGGCTCTAGGTGCATGGACTTCAGTAGTTGCAGCATGTGGGGTCAACAGTGGTGGCTCGTGGGCTCTAGAATGCAGGCTCAGTAGTTGTGTGTCAGAACAGGAATACAAAAAATAGGAGACATTGAGTTAGCAATTTCATTAAGGAGAAAATGAATAAAATATACTAATTTGATTTTCATGAGAGTTAGAGCAATTAGAGGAATAGCAATCCACAAACAAGCCTGACACATTAAACAAAGTGCTTTAAAACAAATAACGTTACATAAAGTTTTGCCAGATAATACAAGACCTTGACAAGCAATGGTTCTGAAACTCCATGACTTACTCTTAGATTTTTAAAAAGAATTTTTAAAGATTCTCTAAACTATATTCAGTTCAAGAAGCAGATTTAATAACATTTCAAGATATCTACTTTACTAAAATATATAATAGAATTATAAAATAGGATTGGGAGACTTTTGGGAAAATGTCATCAACTTTTTATGAATGCTTTCAGTGAGAAAAAGTATGTATATATCAGGGTTGGGTGGGGGTGAAGGGGAAGCTGGGACGAAGTCAGAAAGTAGCATAGACATACATACACTACCAAATGTAAAACAGAGAGCTAGTGGGAAATTGCTGTATAACACAGGGAGATCAATTTGATGATGGGTGATGCCTGAGAGGGCCAGGACAGGAAGGGTGGGAGGGAGCCACAGAGGGAGGGGATATGGGGATATATGTATAAATACAGCTGATTTACTTTGATGTACCTCAAAAGCTGGTACAAGACTGTAAAGCAATTATATTCCGATAAAGACCTTTAAAAAAGTATGTATATTTAATGGAATAAATAGAATATTTTCTTAGAATAATAATAAACATATTTGTAGTGATCTTATGATGGGAACTTATGATTGTAAGAAATAAACCTTTCAGAACACCTTTATTCTTCAGCATGAGAACTGGTTGTGAGATAAACTATGGTCAACCAATCTATGACAAAGGAGGCAAGGGTATACAATGGAGGAAAGATGGCCTCTTCAATAAGTGTTGCTGGGGAAACTGGTCAGCTACATGGAAAAGAATGAAATTAGAACACTCCCTAACACCATACACAGAAGTAAACTCAAATGGATTAAAGACTTAAGTGTAGGGCCAGACACTATAAAACTCTTAGAGGAAGACCTAGGAAGAACACTCTATGACATAAATTACAGCAAGATTTTTTATGATCACCTCTTAAAATAATGAAAATAAAAACAAAAATAAGCAAATGGGACCTAATTAAACTTAAAAGCTTTTGCACAGCAAAAGAAACCATAAACAAGACAAGAAGACAACCCTCAGAATGGGAGAAAATATTTGCAAGTGAATCAAGGGACAAAAGATTAATCTCCAAAATATATAAATAGTTCATGCAACTCAATATCAAAAACACAACCCAATCAAAAAATGGGTGGAAGACCTAAATAGGCAGTTCTCAAAGGAGACATACAGATAGCCAACAGGCACATGAAAAGCTGCTCAACATCACTAATTATTAGAGAAATGCAAATCAAATCTACAATGAGGTATCACTTCACACTGGTTAGAATGGGCATTATCAGAAAATATAGAAACAATAAATGCTGGAGAGAGTGTGGAGAAAAGGGAAACCTCTTGCACTGTTTGTGGGAATGTAAATTGATACAGCCACTATGGAGAACAGTATGGAGGTTCCTTAAAAAACTACAAATAGAATTACCATATCACCCAGCAATCCCACTACTGGGCATATATCCAGAAAAAACCATAATTCAAAAAGACATATGCACCCCAATGTTCATTGCAGCATTATTTACAATAGTTAGGTCATGAAGCAACCTAAATGTCCATCAACAGATGAATGGATAAAGAAGATGTGGTACATGTATACAATGGAATATTACTCAGCCATAAAAAGGAATGAAATTAGGACATTTGTAGAGACATGGATGGACTTAGAGACTGTCATACAGAGTGAAGTAAGTCAGAAAGACAAAAACAAATATCGTATATTAATGCATATATGTGGAATCTAGGAAAATGGTACAGATCAACTGGTTTGCAAGGCAGAAATAGAGACACAGATGTAGAGAACAAACATATGGACACCAAGAGGGGATAGTAGGGTAGTGGTTGGGGTGGGATGAATTGGGAGATTGGGATTGCCATATATACATTACTGATAGGAAAAAACATTAAATTGTACAGTTTAAATACATGCAGTTGGAATTAAAGGTATCTCTTGGACCAAAAAAAGATGGCGGAGAAGTAAGATGTGGAGATCACCTTCCTCCCCACAAATACATGGATAATACATCTAGTTGTGGAAAAGCTCCTGCAGCACACCTTCCCAGTGCTGACCTCAGACCTCCAGAAAGGCAAGAAAATTCCCATGTAACTGGGTAGCTCAAAAGAAAAAAGGGGAAAAAAAGAGATAAAGGACTCCAAGGACCTGCCCCTCTGGGGAGGGAGCTGTGAAGGGGGGAAATCTTCCACACACTGGGGAGCCCCCTCATGGGTGGGGACACACAGGGGGAGCTTCAGAGACCCCAGAGGAGAGAGCAACAACAGGTGTTCAGAGGACAGAGCGGAAATATCCCTGCATGGAGGAACCAAGCACTCCCCAGCCAGAAATGCTGGTCTGCTCACTGGCAATGGTGGGTGGCGGCTGGGTGCAGAGGCTTGGGCTTCAGCGAACAGACACCCCAGAAAGAACTGGGGCTGGCTGCAAGAAAACAGCCTGGCGGGGAGGGGGGGGGATGTGCCACAGCTAGCTGGGAGGGAGTTTGGGGGAAAGTCTGGGCCTGACAGAGAAGCAGGAGACCTTTGTTTCAGGGTGCTTGAGAGAAACTTGCTTTCCATGAGCTCACAGGCTGCGGAGTGGCATCTACAAGCACCACCACAAGCTGCGGCTGCTAAATAGAAACACAGAGCCTGTCATTGACTGCCATCACTGCCAAGGGTCCTGTGTGTAGGGCAGGTCGTTGGCCACACCCAACCAGCTTCCTTAGGAGAGCACACGGCACACCTCAGGCTCATGCCAACATCTGCTGCTGCAAGCACTCCTGCAAATTTCAATTAGACTGACACATGCCTCCCTCCCCTGGAACCCGAATTTGCAAATGAGCCCAAGTCACCCTCTTTTGTCCCCTCTTGCCTGGGCTGGGAACCGACTCCTGAGAGCAGCCCACAGGCAAAGAAGGGACCAAAACCAAAACTGATCCCCAAGGACTGCAGGACCAAAGAAGAGAAAGGGAAACAGCCACAGGAGGAACAGATTTAATACCCGTGATAGGCTTGATAGACTGCATCTGTGGATTACCTGAATAGACAAGTGTTTCTACAATAGAGGCTGTAGACTTAGGGGCAACTGTGGTCTGTGGGCAAATTCACACAGGACTAATACCAGATTACAGTCTGAGCTCTCCACACCCTCCCCACAGCAGGTGCAGAGACCTACCAAGAAGTATTGGAGGACTTCCTGGTATGTTTGATTCGATCCTGGTTTTATGTATTTGTAGTTTAATCTTTGCTGTATACATTTGTATGTGGGTTTGTAAATGGGTTGATTACTCTCGTGTTTGTATTCTCTCTTTCTCTTTTCTTTGTTTTCTCTCCTCCTTCTCTTTTCTTCTCTTTTTGCAAGTGCAAGTGTGCACATATCCTTGTGTGATTTTGACTGTTTAGAGTTCCTTTTACCACCTGTCTTGGGGATTTGTCTGTCCTTTCCCTTTCTTCTTTTTCTTTTTTCTTTTCTCTTTCTACCTCCTTTTTCCCTATGTTGTGCAGCTTCAAGGGGCTTGGTGCCCTGGCCAGGGTTAGTTCTGGACCTCTGAGGCAGCGAAGCTGAGTCCAGGATGTTGACAACCAGAGAACTCCTGACCCCATGGAATATTAATCAGCAAGTGCTCTCCCAGAGGTCTCATTCTCAACATTAAGATCCAAATCCAACCAAAGGCCAGCAAGCTCCAGTGCTAGATACTTCAAGCCAAACAACTAGCAACACAGGAACATAACCCCACCCATTAGCAGACAGACAGCCTACAGTCATGCCAAGCCCACAGACACACCCAAACACACCAACAGATGAGGCCCTGCACATCAGAAGGACAAGATCCAGCTCCACACATAAGAACACAGGCACCAGTCCCCCCCACCAAAAAGCCTACACAACCCACTGGATCAACCTCCCCACTGGGGACAGACAACAGAATTAAAAAGAACTACAACCCTGCAGCTTAAGGAAAGAAGACCCTAAACACAGTAAGTTAAACAAAATGAGAAAACAGAGAAAGATGCAACTGATGAAGGAGCAAGGTAAAACCCCACAAGACCAGGCAAATGAAGAGGAGATAGCCAGTCTACCTGAAAAAGAATTCAGAATAATGATAGTAAAGATGATCCAAGAATTCAGGAATAGTATTGAGACACAGATGGAGCAAATGAAAAAATGTTTAACAGGGAGCTGGAAGAACTAAAGAGCAAACAAACTGATGAGCAACACAATAACTGAACTCAAAAATACTCTAAAAGGAATTCAGAATAGAATAACTAGACAGAGGAACAGATAAGTTACATGGAAGATAGAATGGTGGAAATAACTGACACAGAGCAGAAAATAGAAAAAAGAATGAAAAGAATTGTGGACAGTCTCTGAGACCTCTGGGACACCATTAAACATACTAACATTCAAATTATAGGGATCCTGGAAGAAGAAGACAAAAAGAAAGTGTCTGAGAAAATATTTGAAGAGATAATAGTGGAAAACTTCCCCAACATGGGAAAGAAAATAGTAAATCAAGTCCAATGCAGAGAGTCCCATACAGAATAAACCCAAGGAGAAACACCAAGGAACATATTAATCAAACTAATGAAAATTAAAGACAAAGAAAAGATATTAAAAGCAGCAAGAGAAAAGCTCAAATAACATATAAAGGAAAACCCATAAGGATAACAGCTGATCTTTTTGCAGAAACTTTGCAAGCCAGAAGGGAGTAGCAGGACACACTTAAAGCCTTGAAAGAGAAAAACCTACAGCCAAAAATATTCTACCCAGCAAGAATCTCATTCAGATTTGACAGAGAAATCAAAAGTTTATAGACAAGCAAAAGTTAAGAGAAATCAGCACCACCAAACCAGCCTTACAACAAGTGCTAAAGGAACTTTTCTAAGCAGGAAACACAAGAGAAGGAAAAGACCCACAAAAACAAACCCAAAACAATTAAGAAAATGGTAATAAGAACATACATGTCAATAATCACCTTAAATGTAAATGGATTAAATCCTCCAACTAAAAGACACAGACTGGCTGAATGGATACAAAAACAAGACCCTTATATATGCTGTCTATAAGAGACCCACTTCAGACCTAGGGACACATGCAGACAGAAAGTAAGGGGATGTAAAAAGATATTCCATGCAAATGGAATTCAAAAGAAAGCTGGAGTAGCAATACTTGTATCACAGAAATTAGACTTTAAAGAAAAGACTAGTACAAGAGATAAGGAATGACACTACATAATGATCAAAGGATCAATCCAAGAAGAAGATATAACAACTGTAAGTATCTATGCACTCAACATAGGAGCACCTCAATACATAAGGCAAATGCTAACAGCCGTAAAAGTGGACATCAACAGTAACACAATAATAGTAGGAGACTTTAACACCCCACTTATGCCAATGGACAAATCATCCAAACAGAAAATAAATAAGGAAACACAAGCTTTAAATGAAACATTAGACCACCTTGACTTCATTGGTATTTATAGTACAGCCCATCAAAAAAGTACAGAATACACTTTCTTCTCAAGTGCACATGGAATATTCTCCTGGAGAGATCACATCTTGGGTAACAAATCAAGCCTTGGTAAATTCAAGAAAACTGAAATTGTATCAAGCATTTTCTCCAACCACAACATCATGAGACTAGATATCAATTACAGGGAAAAAAATGTAAAAAATACAAACACATGGAGGCTAAACAATATGCTACTAAATAACCAATAAATCACTGAAGAAATCAAAGAGGAAAAAAAAATACCTAGAAACAAATAACAATGAAAACACAATGACCCTAAATCTATGGGATGCAGCAAAAGGAGTTCCAAGAAAGAAGTTTATAGCAATACAATCCTACCTCAAGAAACATAAAAATCTAGAATAAACAACCTAACCTTATATGTAAAACAATTAGAGAAAAAAGAACAAAGAAATCCCCAAAGTGAGCAGAAGGAAAGAAATCATAAAATGAGATCAGAAATAAATGAAAAAGAAATGAAACAATAGCAAAGATTGATAAAACTAAAAGCCGGTTCTTTGAGAAGATAAAGAAAATTGATAAACCATTAGCCACGCTCATCAGGAAAAAAAGGGGGAAGATGCAAATCAACAGAATTAGAAATGAAAAAGGAGAAGTAACAACCCACAGTGCAGAAAAACAAAAGATCATGAGAGATTACTACAAGCAACTACATGTCAATAAACTGGATAACCTGGAAGAAGTGGATAAATTCTTATAAAAGTAAAATCTTCCAAGACTGAACCAGGAAGAAATAGAAAATATGAACAGACCAATCAAAAGCAGAGAAATTGAGACTGTGATTAAAAAATCTCCCAACAAACAAAAGCTGAGGGCCAGGTGGCTTCACAGGCAAATTCTATCAAACATTTAGAGAAGAGCTTCCAAAATATAGCAGAAGGAGGAACAGTCACAAACTCATTCTATGAGGCCACCATCACCCTGATACCAAAACCAAGCAAAGATGTCACAGAAAAAGAAAATTACAGACCAATATCCCTGATGAATATAGATGCAAAAATTCTCAACAAAGTACTAGCAAACAGAATCCAACAGCACATTAAAAAGATCATACACCATGATCAAATGGGGTTTATCCCCGGAATGCAAGGATTCTTCAATATACGCAAATCAATCAATGTGATACACCATATTAACAAATTGAAGGATAAAAACCATATGATCATCTCAATAGATGCAGAAAAAGCTTATGACAAAATTCAACATCCAATTATGATAAAAACTCTCCAGAAAGTGGGCTTAGAAGGAAGTTACCTCAACATAATAAAAGCCGTGTATGACAAACCAACAGGCAACATCATTCGCAATGGTGAAAAACTGAAAGAATTCCCTATAAGGACAGGAACAAGACAAGGGTGTTCACTCTCACCACTATTATTCAACATAGTTCTGGAAGTTCTAGCCACAGCAATCAGAGAAGAAAATGATATATAAGGAATCCAAACTGGAAAAGAAGAAGTAAAATTGTCACTCTTTTCAGATGACATGATGTTATAGATAGAAAACCTTAAAGAAGCTACCAGAATACTGCTAGTACTAATTGATGAATTTAGTAAAGTAGCAGGATACAAAATTAATGCTCAGAAATCTCTAGCATTCCTATACACTAACAACAAGAGATTAGAAAGAGAAATTAAGGAAACACTCCCATTTACCACTGCAACAAAAAGAATATAATACCTAGGAATAAACCTGCCTAAGGAGGCAAAAGATCTGTATGCAGAAAAGTATAAGACTGATGAAAGAAATCAAAGATGACACAAACAGATGGAGGGACATACCATGTTCTTGGATTGGAAGAATCAACATTGTGAATATGACTATACTACACAAAGGAATTTACAGATCCAATGCAATCCCTATCAAATTACCAATGGCAATTTTCACAGAACTAGAACAAGAAATTTTATGCTTTGTATGGAAACACAAAAGACCCCGAATAGCCAAAACAATCTTGAGAAGGAAAGACAGATCTGGAGGAATCAGGTTCCCTGACTTCAAACTATACTACAAGGCTACAGTGATCAAGACAGTATGGTACTAGCACAAAAACAGAAATATAGATCAATGGAACAGGATAGAGAGCCCAGAGATAAATCCACACACATATGGGCACCTCATCTTTGGCAAAGGAGGCAAGAATATATAATGGAAAAAAGACAGCCTCTTCAATAAGTGGTGCTGGGAAAATTAGACAGCTGCATGTAAAAATGTGAAATTAGAACACTCCCTAACACCATACAAAATATAAATTCAAAATGGATTAAAGACCTAAATGTAAGGCTAGACACTATAAAACTCACAGAACATTCTATGATATAAATCAAAGCAAGATCCTTTTTGACCCATCTCTTAGAATAATGGAAATAAAATCAAGAATAACCAAATGGGACCTAATGAAACTTAAAAGCTTTTGCACAGTGAAAGAAACCATAAACAAGACAAGAAGACAACTCTCAGAATGGGAGAAAATATTTGCCAACAAAGCAACTGACAAAGGTCTAATCTCCAAAATATACAAGCAGCTCATGAAGCTTAATACCAAAAAAGCAAATAACCCAATCCACAAATGGGCAGAAGACCTAAATAGACATTTCTCCAAAGAATACATGCAGATGGCCAACAAACACATGAAAAGATGCTCAACGTCACTAATCATTAGAGAAATGCACGTCAAAGCCACAATGAGCTATCACCTCTACACTGGTCAGAATGGTCATCATCAAAAAATCTAGAAACAATAAATGCTGGAGATGGTGCGGAGAAAAGGGAACCCTCCTGCCCTATTGGTGAGAATGTAAAATGGTACAGCCACTATGGAGAGCAGTATGAAGGTTCCTTAAAAAACTAAAAATAGAACTACCATATTACCCTTCAGTCCCACTGCTGGGCACATACACTGAGAAAACCAAAAGAAACAGGTACCACAATCTTCAATGCAGCACTACTTACAATAGCCAGAACATGGAAGCAACCTAAATGTCCTTCAACAGATGAATGGATAAAGAAGATCTGGCACATATATACAATAGAATATTACTCAGCCGTTAAAAGGAATGAAATTGAGTTATTTGTAGTGACGTGGATGGACCTAGACTGTGTCATACAGAGTGAAGTAAGCCAGAAGGAGAAAAACAAATACCATACATTAACGCATATATGAAATCTAAAAAAGTGGTACTGATGAATCCAGTGACAGGGCAAGAAGAAAGATGCAGATGTAGCAAACAGACTTGAGGACACGGGGTGGGGGAGTCCAGTGGAAACTGGGATGAAGTGAGAGAGTAGCACTACCAAATGTAAAATAGATAGCTAGTAGGAAGCTGCTGAATAAAACTGGGAGATAAACTTGAAGTTGGTTGCTAACTTAGAGGGGTGGGACAGGGATGGTGGGAGGGAGTCGTGAGAGGGAGCAGATATGGGGATATATGTATAAATACAGCAGATTTACTTTGTTGTACAGCACAAACTGACACAACACTGTAAAGCAATTCTATTCCAATAAAGAGCTGTGAAAAAATAAATATATTCTGTTTATTGTATATCAATTATATCTCAATAAAAGTTATTTTAAAAAAAGAGAAGTTATTGTGCACCTCAGGAATTTGTAGCCTATGTATTGGTCAAGCGAAGTCTATAGAGATCCCTATTCCTTTATTCACAATTCTGAAACACAAAAATCTCTGGAGAAATATTTTTATCAATTGGGCACTAATCTCCTTTGCTGGGGAGCTTGTGCCTCCAGTCAAGATGGAATAACAGAGACCAATGTACTCTCCTCTCTAAATCACCAGAAGTTACATATGTTAATATTTTTCATGACGCAGAACATCAGGCAATGAAGGATACTGATCCCTGAGATGCAGGAAACGAAGGTGAGTCCTCTGATTGTCCCAGTTGACTTCCTGGAGAAAGTTTCTGGCCAAGCCACAAGGATTAAGGCTTTTGTTCCATAGGGAAAATGGGGAACAGGAGTCTAACTAAGGCTTATGTTTCTTAGGGGAGATGCGTGCATAAGTTTGGGTAGATTTGTGTACTGGTTGCTCTTTCCTCAGCCAACCAGTACCTGGGAGCTTTCTCTGGATCCTCCCTTATCCTCCCTGTGAGTATTTGGTGGACTCACGGGAGGAAAAGTCAGTGAGGGGGTGGAAAACCTTTTATGTCTGCTTCCCGAGAAGTTTCACACTGTCATCCACACCTTGACAATGCCTGTTACTTCTAGGGATGCAAATGCTAGGCTTCTGTATCTCCCTTAAGCACCCACCTCTCTCCAGATTGTTTGCTCTGCAATCCCTGTTCTCAGAAGGGCTCAAGAAAAGCCACTTATTTGCAGTTTGTCCAGCTTTTTTTCTTATCATAAGAGTGGGAGTGTGCTCTTTCCGGCATTTTACATATCCTAGCTGAAATATTAAGTGCATCATGCTTACTAAAATTAAATCCAACAAAGAAACACTCGCTCTCTCATTCCCTCTCTTTCTCTGATCACTTAATTCTGGCTGACCTTTGAAAAATTTATCTTATTAGTTTTTCTTACACTCCAGACCTTTTACACACCATTTACCTGGATCATCTCATGATTCAAAATCATACCCAAATATCTAACCAGAATTGAAGCCTCTTCGTGAATGGTAGGATTATTTTTCTAAGCACAGTGACAACTTGACAACAATTTTTCATTGGTTTGCTTACACATTGGAAACGACAGAAAATCATTGTCATTCATCTAATTTTTAAAAAAACATCTATACCATTTTAAGCAATACATTCCCATGATTATATACACCAGTTAATTCCTCTCAGATTTCAGTAGTAGTCCATTTAGGTTCAAGAGAATCAACTCTTTCAGGATATTTTTCTTAACTGGTTAGTATATGCTGGTTGGTTTCTGACTCTTGATAATGAAGCAGTGTTCCCAATGGTGAGATTATGGACTTGGAGTTCCAAGATATATGTCCTACCACATGCATTATGGAGATCAACTCATTTACTTTGGGGTCCATCTTTTTCCTCACAATGTTATTTTACTGTGCACTACTCTGTGCCAGGCACTGTCCTAGAACTGAGGGAAAAAATTGGGAAAAGACGACAAGAATATTTCCCTTTCATAGACCTTACAAACTATCACAAGATAAAGAAATAAGTAAACAATCCATTGCAGTAAATGGGACAGAAAAGTGTGGAACTCAATCAAGGCATGTAACACAGGAGTCAGTGTGCCAAAGAAGGCCATGCTGCGATGTTGATACCCAAGTGTTGAGTACCAAAAGGTAAGTCATAGCTTAACACACACACACAAAAGGGGAGGGGGAGAAAAAATGCAAATTAATGGAACTGGGCATGAGGAAATTGAATAAAAATATTATGAGAATGTTTTCAATATATTAGTGTTTTAATTGAAGTGTTCTTCTTAGTTTTATTTTAATGACTGCATAAGTACTTCTGAATAGCCTTGTCAATCCCTGTAGAAAAGCAATGAAAAGACATCAAAGTTTAATCAGCACACAGATAATTCAGACACTTAGTCACAAAAGATCCATGAAAAAATTACTAGAATTTAAAAATTTAGAAAATGTTTCTCCTTGCCTCTTCAAATTCAATTAATAATGAATTAGGGAAAAGAGTTTATTATATATTCTGAAGGAAATATAATAAAAGACTAAATTATTTCCCTGTATTGTTTTGAATGATACTCAATAATCAGTTTTCATGATGGTCTAGGAAAAACCATAATTAATTAAAAGAGAATATTTTAAAATATGAAATAAATAGCACAAAATGAATGTTTCTTAAAATATAAAATATATTTTACATTTAAAGTACTTAAATATTTAAAATATATTTAAAACATATATGAGAAAGATGGTGGAGTAGAAGGACATGCACTCGCTCTCTCTTGCAAGAGCACAGGAATCACAACTAACCGCTGAACAATCATCAACAGGAAGACACTGGAACTCACCAAAAATGACCCCATATCCAGAGACAAAGGAGAAGCTGCAGTGAGATGGTAGGAGGAGCTCAATCATGATAAAATCAAATCCCATAACTGCTGGGTGGATGACTCACAAACTGGAGAACAATTATATCACAGAAGACCACCCAGTGGAATGACAGTTCTGAGCCCCATGTCAGGCTTCCTAACCTAGGGGTCTGGTAATGCGAGGAGGAATCCCCAGAGAATAAGGATTTGACTGCAAGACATCCACAGGACTGGGGGAAACAGAGACTCCACTCTTGGAGGACACACACAAAGTAGTGTGTGCACCAGGACCCACAGGAGACTGAATCAGAGCTACCTGCTGGTGTTGGAGGGCCTCCTGCAGAAGTGGGGGGGCAGCTGTGGATAACCACAGGGACAAGGACACTGGCAGCAGAAATTCTGGGAAGTAATCATTGGCATGAGCTCCCCCAGAGTCCACTATTAGCCCCACCAAAGAGCCTGTAGGCTCCAGTGCTGGGTCACCCCAGGCCAAATAACCGACAGGGAGGGAATTCAGCTCCACCCATCAGCAGATGAGGAGATTAAAGCTTTGCTGAGCTCTGCCCACGAGAGCAACACCCAGCTCTACCCGCTACCAGTCCCTCCCATCAGGAAGCGTGCAAAACCCTCATCCACCAGATGCAGACAGCAGTAGCAAGAAGAACTGTAATCCTGCAGCCTGCAGAACGAAAACCACAGCCACAGAAAGATAAACAAAATGAAAAGGCAGAGGACATTGTAGCAGATGAAGGAAAAAGATAAAACCCCAGAAAGACAACTAAATGTAGTGGAGATAGGCAACCTTCCAGAAAAAGAGTTGAGAATAATGATAGCAAGATGATCAAGGACCACAGAGAAAAACTGGATGCAAAGATGGAAAAGATACAAGAAAATTTAACAAAGACCTAGAAGAAGTAAAGAACAAACAAACAGAGATGAGCAATATACAATAACTGAAATGAAAAATACACTAGAAGGAACCAACAGCAGGATAACTGAGGCAGAGAATGGGTAAGTGACCTGGAAGGCAGAATGGTGGAAATCATTGCCATGGAACAGAATAAAGAAAAGAAAATGAAAAGAAATGAAGACAGCCTAAGAGACCTCTGGGACAACATTAGCACACCAACTTTCACATTATAGGGGTCCCAGAAAGAGAAGAGAGAGAAAAAGGACCAAGAATATTTGAAGATATTATAGTTTAAAACTTCCCTAACATGGGAAAGGAAATAGCCACCCAAGTCCAGGAAGCACAGAGAGTCTCAGACAGGATAATCCCAAGGAGAAACATGCCAAGAAACACAGTAATCAAACTGACAAAATTAAAGACAGAGAAAAATTATTGAAAGCAACAAGGGAAAGATGACAAATATAATACAAGGGAACTCCCATCAGGTTAACAGCTTATTTCTCAGCAGAAACTCTGCAAGCCAGAAGGGAGTGACATGATATAGTTAAAGTGATGAAAGGGAAGACTCTACAACCAAGAATACTCTACCTAGCAAGGATCTCATTCTGATTCAACAGAGAAATCAAAAGCTTTACAGACAAGCAACAGCTAAGAGAATTCAGCACCACCAAACCAGCCCTACAACAAATCCTAAAGGAACTTTCCTAAGTGGGAAACACAAGAGAAGAAAAGGGTTTACAAAAACAAACCCAAAACAATTAAGAAGATAGTAATAGGAGCATATATGTCAATAATTACCTTGAATGTAAATGAATTAAATGCTCCAACCCAAAGACACAGACTGGCTGAATGGATACAGAAATAAGACCCATATATATATATGCTGTTTACAAGAGACCCACTTCAGACCTAGGGACACATACAGACTGAAAGTTAGGGAATGTAAAAAGATATTCCATGCAAATGGAAATCAAAAGAAAGCTGGAGTAGTGATACTCATATCAGATAAAATAGACTTTAAAATAAAGAATGTTACAAGAGACAAGAAAGGACACTACATAATGATCAAGGGATCAAACCAAGAATAAGATATAACAATTATAAATATATATGCACCCAATATAGGAGCACCTCAATACATAAGGCAAATGCTAGCAACTATAAAAGAGGAAGTCAACAGTAACACAAAAATAGTGGGGGGCTTTAACACCTCAATTACAATAATGGACAGATCATCCAGAATGAAAATTAATAAAGAAACACAAGCTTTAAATGACACAATAGACCAGATACATTTAATTGATATTTATAGGACATTCCATCCAAAAACAGCAGATTACAATTTCTTCTCAAGTGCACATGGAACATTCTGCAGGATATATCAAATCTTGGGTCACAAATCAAGTCTCAGTATATTTAAGAAAACTGAAATTGTATCAAGCATCTTTTCCAACCACAACACTATGAGATTAGAAGTAAATTACAGGAAAAAAACTGTAAACGATACAAACACATGGAGGCTAAGCAATATGCTACTAAATAACCAAGAGATCACTGAAGAATCAAAGAAGAAAACAAAAAATACCTAGAGACAAATGACAATGAAGACACAACTATCCAAAACCTATGGGATGCAGCAAAGGCAGTTCTAAGAGGGAAGTTTATAGCAATACAATCCTACTTCAAGAAACAAGAAAAATCCCAAATAAACAATCTAACCTTACACCTAAAGAAAATAAAGAGAGAAGAACAAACAAAACCCAAAGTTAGTAGAAGGAAAAACATCATAAAGATCAGAGCAGAAATAAGTGAAATAAAAACAAAGAAAACAATAGCAAAAATCAATTTAACTAAAAGCTGGTTCTTTGAGAAGATAAATAAAATTGATAAAACTTTAGCCAGACTCATGAAGAAAAAGAGGGAGAGGACTCCAATCAATAAAATTAGAAATGAAACAGGAGAAGTTACAATGGACACTGCAGAAATAAAAAGCATCATAAGAGACTACTACAAGCAACTATATGCCAATAAAATGGACAACCTGGAAGGAATGGACAGATTCTTAGAAAGGTATAACCTTCCAAGACTGAATCAGGGAGAAATAGAAAATATGAACAGACAAATCACAAGCAATGAAATTGAAACTGTGATTAAAAATCTTCCAACAAACAAAAGTCCAGGACCAGATGGCTTCACAGCTGAATTCTACCAAATATTTAGAGAAGAGCTAATGCCCATCCTTCTCAAACTCTTCCAAAAAATTTCAGAGGAAGGAACACACTCAAACTCATTTTATGAATCCACCATCACCCTGATACCAAAACCAGACAAAGATACTACACAAAAAGAAAATTAGAGACCAGCATCACTGATGAATATAGATGTGAAATCCTCAATAAAATATTAGCAAACAGAATCCAACAACACAATAAAAAGATCATATACCATGATCAAGTGGATTTATCCCCAGGGATGCAAGGATTCTTCAATATGAATAAATCAATCAATGTAATACATGATATTAATAAATTAAAGAATAAAAACCATATGATCATCTCAATAGATGCAGAAAAAGCTTTCAACAAAATTTAACACATATTTATGATAAAAACTCTCCAGAAATTAGGGGGTAGAGGCAACCTACCTCAACATAATAAAGGCCATATACGAAAACCCCATAGCAAACATCATTCTCAATGGTGAAAAACTGGAAGCATTCCCTCTAAGATCATGAACAAGACGAGGATGTTCACTCTTGCCACTACTATTCAACATAGTTTTGGAAGTCCTTGCCACAGCAATCAGAGAAGAAAAGGAAATAAAAGGAATCCAAATTGGAAAAGCAGAAGTAAGACTGTCACTGTTTGCAGATGACATGATATTATACACAGAAAATGCTAAAGATACTACCAGAAAACTACTGGAGCTAATCAATGGATTTGGTAAAGTTGCAGGATACAAAATTACCAAGAGAAATCTCTTCCATTCCCATACACTAACAAAGAAAGATCAGAAAGAGAAATTAAGAAAATGATCCCATTCACCATTGCAACAAAAAGAATAAAATATCTAGGAAAAAAGCTACCTAAGGAGGTAAAAGACCTGTACTCAGACAACTAAGACACTGATGAAAGAAATCAAAGGTGATAAAAACGAATGGTGATATTTACCATGTTCTTGGTTTAGAAGAATCAATATTGTGAAAATGATTATACTACCCAAAGCAATTGATAGATTCAATGCAATTCCTATGAAATTGCCAATGGCATTTTTTAGAGAACTAGAACAAAAAACCCTAAAATTTGTATGGAGACACAGAAGACTCCAAATAGCCAAAGGAATCTTGAGAAGAAAAAATGGGGCTGGAGGAATTAGACTCCCTTACTTTAGACTATACTACGAAGCTACAGTAATCAAGACAATATAGTACTGGCACAAAAATAGAAATATAGATCAATGGAACAGGATAGAAAGCCCAGAGATAAACCCGTGCACCTACGGTCAGCTAATCTATGACAAAAGAGGCAAGGATATACAATGGAGAAAAGGCAGCCTCTTCAATAAGTGGTGCTGGGAAAACTGGACAGCTACATGTAAAAGAATGAAATTAGAACACTCCCTAACACCATACACAAAAATAAACTCAAAATGGATTAAAGACCTAAGTGTAAGGCCAGACACTATAAAACTCTTAGAGGAAATCATAGGAAGAACACTCTTTGACATAAATCACAGCAAGATCTTTTTTGACCTACCTCCTATAATAATGGAAATAAAAACAAAAATAAACAAATGGGACCTAATGAAACTTTAAAGCTTTTGCACAGCAAAGGAGACTATAAACAAGATGGAAAGACAACCCTCAGAATGGGAGAAAATATTTGCAAATGAACTAACAGACAAAGGATTAATCTCCAAAATATACAAGCAGTTCGTGCAGCTCAATATCAAAAAAGAACCCAATCAAAAAATGGCCAGAAGACCTAAATAGGCAATTCTCAATGGAGACATACAGATAGCCAACAGGCACATCAAAGCTGCTCAACATCACTAATTATTAGGGAAATGCAAATCAAAACTATAATGAGGTATCACCTCACACTGGTTAGTATGGACATTATCATAAAATCTACAAAGAGTAAATACTGGAGATGGTGTGGAGAAAAGGGAATCTTCTTGCACTGTTGGTGGGAATGTAAATTGATACAACCATTATGGAGAACAGCATGGAGGTTCCTTGCAAAACTAAAAACAGAACTACCATATGACCCAGCAATCCCACTCCTTAGCATATACCCAGAGAAAACCATAATTCAAAAAGACACATGCACTCCAATATTTATTGCAGCACTATTTACAGCAGCCAGGTCATGGAAGCAACCTAAATGTTCATTGACAGAGGAATGAATAAAGAAGATGTGGTATATACAGACAATGGAATATTACTCAGCCATAAAAAAGAATGAAATTGGGACATTTGCAGAGACATGGATGGACCTAGAGACTGTCATACAGAGTGAAGTGAGTCAGAAAGAGAAAAACAAATATCGTACATTAACACATATGCGTGGAATCTAGAAAAATGGTACAGATCAACTGGTTTGCAAGGCAGAAATAAAGGCACAGATGTAGAGAACAAACATACGGACACCAAGGGGAGAAAGCAGGGTTGGGGGAGTTGGGGTGGGATGAACTGGGAGATTGGGCTTGTCATGTACATTAATATGTATAAAATAGGTGACTAATAAGAAAAAAATATTAAATTGTACACTTTATATGCAGTTTATTGTATGTCGGTTATATCTCATTAAAACTCTAAAAAAGAAAAACATGCACAAAATATATTTCTCTTAATTCAATATAATTTACAATATATCACAAGCATTAATTTAAATTTCTAAGAATGAAGCCATAAGATTATTTGCTATCATAATATTTGAGGGAAATATTTTGTACCTAGCAATAACTCAATATATATGTATAAGTAGCTATATTTGTAAAATTCATATATATGTATGCATTTATTATATTCATTTTATATATTTATATATTCATTTAAGTATATTTTCTGAGTACTAACTGATACATTTTTCTTTAAATTCTGAGTAAGGCTTCATCAAAATCAGCAAAATGACCTAGTTTTTTATGCTTCTTGAGCATAGTTATGAAACCTATTTTAAAAAGGAAAAAGGCAAAACAAAATGAACGGCCTTCAGTTGAGGAAGAAATATATACCTCCAACAATTACCAGATTCATATCTTATCTGAATATTGCCACGTCCCTTAAAGAGGCACTCCGTTTGAAAGAACCTTAAGTAGTGAGCAGCAAATGACTAGAGCATTGAGTAGAGAATAGAGGGATATTAGACACCTAGATTCAGTTCTACACTCTTTTCCAGCAAATGTCCCTAGATACTAAGGTAGAAACAAAAAATTACCTTAACTACAAATATATCTGAAAAGTGTTTCCTGAAGTCTAATCCATAGCTCAGAAATTGCTGAGACCAATTGGTCACAGTTCAAAATTTGTTCTGAAAATAAAGAATACACCAGCCCACCTGAATGCATTACCACTCAGAATGCTCTTGCAAACAAAGATAGAAGGGAAATTCATAGTCCAGTTTTCCTTCGGAAATGGAATCCTACAAGCCATCCTTATTGCCAGACATCCAAAAGGTTTGATGGTGCCACAAGACATGAAAGGAAGGAATCTACAAAACATCAAGCATCAGAATTTTTGCTGTACTAGAAAACAAAAACAAAAATCACCCCAAATAACAATGAAAACAAAAACCTTTCTGTCGACAAAGAGAAGCCTCTAAGGAAATAGCAATGATGCTTATAGAATACTCTATTATTAATTGAAATTTGAATACTGTTAACATAGACTGACATAAGAAATTTTGAAATACTTGAAACAGGCATTCATCATTTATTCATCAACCCTGAGACTAAAAATATATTCAATAACCTAAAGAAAAGCATAAACCACTAGCAGGTATGGAAATTACTGCAGTTTCAATTCCTGAAAGAGGTGAGAAAAGCTTCTTAAATGGCATCAAGAAGTTTACCGTGTTAAAATTCATAGGAGAACACAAACACACACACACACACAATAGACCAGCTTGTAAAGGCAAGGTGACTAAGAAAATATTCCAAGTGTGAGTTTATCCCAAAGCACTTCAAGTAATTCTACAACATGAGGTTCAATGCCATTGACACGGAGTTCAAAGGGCCACATTTCCCAACTCTACATTTCTTTGAGGGTTTCTCCCATATGATACAACAATTTCTATTAAATATTAATGCTTTTCTGTTAAAATGAAAAATTGTGCCATGGATTAAGCATTATACACTGTGTTTAAATGAAGGAGGAAAGGAGTGTAGAGTGCCCTTTTATGGCTTGTTCCTGTACAGGATGTGAACTAGCCTTTGCACTGAAGGGTATTCTGTCTGGGGTGACAGGAAAATATACCAGGGCGATAGAAGCTGAGAGATAAATACTAGATTCCGTTATGAAGAGAATATACATTGTCTAACTGTATATTCTAAACTTCTAAGCTAGTTCAGTGAATGCAGCATTAGTAGGAAAAAAATTATTTGTTGTTAAATTCTACAAGTGTTATTGTCAAGTTGAGTTGGAGTCAGGGATTCATTGGTCCCTTTTTAGAAAACACTTCTCAAAAATACTTCTGTAAGACAAATAATTGCATTTAAAAAATCTCATAAATACAGGGAAAATCATTTTCCTCTTCTATGTACAATATGTTCCGAGAAAGGAAGATGACGAATGCCTACTGAGAACCCCGAACTGTGTCAGGTGCTTCCCATGTCTGTTACTTGATTCTGCCCACAAACCTTTTAGGTAAGTACTATACCCTCTCCAATTCAAAGATAAGGAACTAGGTATCATTTATTCAATCTCTCAGTCAGTCAGATAACTAAAAAGTTTGGTGTACTGGGCATGGTGCTAATTTCTAGCATCCTATAGTAAAGAGCATGAATGCAGTCTGTTGGCCTCATGGTGTTTCCAACTGTCGGTGAAGAAGTATATTGTACATATTATTGTTGTTTTAAATGTGTTTATTGTATTTGCAATGACTTTGTACATTTGGAAAATGTCCATAAGAGGTATACACGAGATACTACAAAAGCAGACTTTACCACCTAATCTGGTTTAGAAGGTATGGAAAATTCTCCCAGAGAAAATAATTTTAAGGCTCAAAATGATTAACCTGCGTTAAGTCAGATAGTAGCGTGCAGAAGAAACACCACTTGAATTTTCTTATCTGACTCCACAGTCTATTTTTAAAATGTAACTTGTTATATTACGTAGTTACTAAGATAGCTAATCAGTTGGCTATTCAAAAAGAGTGGGTATACATTTGCTGCAGAACTTCTCATGCCCCAAAGCACACCAGTGCTACCTTAACCACAAAGGAAACAACCTGCACTGGGGGGCTCCCTATCCACCCACACATGAAAGGAGAACCGGGGAGAACCTCATGAGATAACTGGTCAAATGGAAATGTGATCAAGAGTCTGGGAAAGTCAGATAATTCTCTTCAAGTCCGGTGTGTTTGCTGTGATGCTGGGCAACCAGAAGCTATATACCTCAAAGGCAGCAACTGACAGCCAGACGGCAGCTCTGCACCTTCCTCCCCTGAGACCACACCTGACTCTTGTCTCACTCACCCAGGGCCTCCCCGACCTGCTCTGATTTGTCAGGTCTGAACTCCAGGTGATGCTGGGCGTGGCTGGTTCCACTGCTGCCACTGCAGCGGCACGTTTGGTTTCCTGTCTGATGTCCATAGCCTGGTGGCCCCCATGAGGACCTGTGGCTTACATCCTGCTCCTCCCCTGTCACCAGGCCCAGCCCTAACATCTGAGTGACGCAGGGCAAGAGTACACAGAGGTACCGTATTCCTAATATTAAATATCATCAAAGCAAATAAGCCAAATAGCCCAATCCAATTTTAATCTGTAACACTTCCTTTCAGATCTACTCTGTGTTATCTCTAAATAGAGGTATATTTGTCTGAGTTTAAAGATTGCTTTTATTACTAAATAAGTCCCACCTGATGGAATTAGTGACTGGCATTTTAAATAAAATGGTTAATTAGTATATTAGAAGACTTGCTTAAAGTTAGCTTGAATACAATAACTGAATTGTACATAATTCCAGACATGAATAAACCTAAATGTCTATAGCTAAATGAATATCTGAACGTGTGATAGAATCTACAAGGCTCCTCAATGAGATGATTTTTCAGTTTTAATTCAGCCTTGAATTTATATTTCCTACAAGAAGAGAAAATATAAGTTCTGTCCTCTGCTAAGACCTGGCACCATCAGCAGGAAGGGGTGATCGGGATGAAGTTGAAGGTCAGAGGGTGAGGTCCACAAGGAGAAACACTTCCAGGAATTGAGAAAAGAGCTTTGGGGATTTTATGAAAGCCACAACTTTGAGATAATGTAATTCAAGAAAAAGCAACATTGAAAAACCTGAACTTTGAGAAACTACCTGTGCAGATGTGAGAAATCTCTACAACCAGTAAATAAAGCTGTTTCTGCCAAGAGCAGACAATATCGGACAGTCTGATGAGGGCACCAAACAGCACAGGACACCCCGAAGAGGATCAGTAGGACTCAGACACCAAAATAAAGTAAAATCAACCCACTGCAGAGTATCCCTTTAGCCACAGTGGGCCAGTTCTGACCAAGAAACTTTACATTAAGATAGGCCTATCTCTATATTATTTGTAAACTTGTACAAAATTATATGTAGCCATAAAAGGAACCTTATCTATTTCTCATTCCAACGCCAGCATCCCTGTGTACAGTCATTTTCAATGTAGTATTCTTTCATTTGTAACAATTATTTATGACAATTATTGAAAAGACTGAATTGAGGTTAACCCAAATGACAATTTCAATAAAATTGTTGTGCATTGAGCGTGCAGACCAAATAGACACTCTCTTTAAAGAATGTGAAATTAGCCAGGCTAATTCCTGGCTGATGTGCTACACACGACATTAGCATAGCATATCTCATATTAACTATTTCATTCAGGAAGAGGCCCTATTAGTGGGATGTGTGTTGACATATTAATAATAACAATAATAACTAATTTGAAAAATAAGATTGTATTTAAAACAGCCACTGAGAAGGTCGCACATGAGGAAATGATTACAGGAATTATAAATCCAAATGTTGAACGAGGGTGAAGGCCAGTCAGTTAAATGAGAAAACCAGTATGTGGTAGAGGGGTCACTGGTGAATTGGGGAGAAATATCCTAATATGTATTTAAAAGTAAACATATTTAAAAATTTTTATTTTATTTACTTATGTTTGGCTACGCCACGCGGCTTGTAGAATCTCAGTTCCCCAGCCAAGACCAGGGACTGAACGCAGGCCGCAGCGCTGAAAGGCCGAATGCCAACCACTGGACCACTAGGGAACTTCCGCAGCATACATGTTTTTTTAAGTAAAATATGTAAACCAAACAAAACATGCCAAAAAAAGCACTTTGTTTTCTATACCTATGTTAATTCTGAAAGTTTAAACAACAAAATTAAAAGCATCTACAGGGTATCACATTCACGGGTACATAGAGACAAATATCTTACCTACAGGAGACTACAGATGATACAGACTGGTATTTTGTTTACAAATTTTAATGATAGTAGCATTTTGTTTTGTAGAAATGCTGAGTTCACAGTTCAATCTTTAATGAGTTTGCCAGTGACAATGTGTTACTTAAAGGTAATTATTCTTCATAGTATCTGAATTAATCTGTTTCTCTGAATATTATTTTTTACATAGGATGCTACAAAGACAGACAAAGCCATTGGACGGTTGCAATTGATACCTTTTCCCATAATAAAATAATTATTTTTAAAAAGAAAAAAGATAGATTATCACAGGATAATGAAAGTCCCTGAAGGATAATTGTGCAGAGAGACCATTGATATTTAATTTAGTGAATCCAGGTAAGTGCTTATCTTTAAAGCTTGAACTGTAATGACTATTTACAAGATACAAATGCAAATCCTCCTAAGCAACTGTATAAGTGAAGGTCACTGGCAGTTGCATTTATAATGTCTGATATCAGCTTTGTTTTAATGAAGTATAAATTTAAACAACTTAGTCTCTAAATATTCAAATAAGATTATTTATATTTAGTAAGTATCCAACTGGACATGGTGCTTAATACTGTGTATCACCCAATTAACCAGAGTGTGAAAGTCAAAAACCCCAGCTGTCATTTGTATATATTTGTTTTAATGCTGTCTCCCTTTTCCACTGATAAAATGGTAGCAATTTAAAGTGAGACTGCAGTTGGGGAAAAGCTGTCAAGTCCAATTTGCATTGTAAATAGAAAACATAGAATGAGAAATGCCCAGAGAGAAATCCTGACAGGTTGTCTGCCTGGGTGTTAGGTTAATGGTCATTTAGAGTAGTGAAATGTGCAGTGTATAGTTTATCAATAAGACACTTTACATAATTTTTATTGGAACAAAATAAAAAGCGAAACAGATAACATAAATCCAGGGAAAGGTGAACCTTGATATTGCATTATGTTCTAAATCATAGCCAGAAACAATCAGAGCTTGATTTCCAAATCATGACCAACAATAAGCATATATTGTTGTGTGAAAGACAAACCTCCATCTCAGGCCTTATTAGTGAGCTCTCCTATCCACCCCATAATTTCTATCCCAGTGTTTTGTTCTCATTCTTCTGAGATATCATACCTATAACATTTCAATTCCCATGTCTGCTGTTGACACGCAAGTCTAGATCTTCATCTCAGTACAGTGCCCTGAGATCCTAGATGAGACATCCCACTGCTCAGTGAACATTTCTGTGTGGATGTGACACAAGACCCTGAAGCCTTTATGCTCCCAAGTCAATTTTCCCTCCACTCTGTCTCCCAACTGGCTTTGTTTTCAGTGCTCCCACCCCCACCATCTATTCATTTATTCTTGAATCACCTTTGCCTCATCGCCCCTATTTTTTCTCACATCTAATCTACCACCAAGTTCTTCTGGATCTACCTCCAACACATACCTCAATTACATTTTCTCCACACTGCCTATGCGACTGCATTGCTCGTCCTAGCAACTATCTGCTTTTGCCTGCACAGTTGCGGCAGAGCACTCTTGCCCCCTTCCAAGCCATTCTTCACAATTAAGCCTGAGCAATACCGATGAAAAAAATGTCTTTATGTGTGTTTGAAAACCTTCATTGCTGGGCATTAATCTTGAGTGTGATTTGGAGGATAGAATTCATTGTTCTCAAAAAAGTCATAGTGGCTCAGATAAGATGACAAACACAGACAAATATGTCCATCGGGTCTCAGGTTATTCTCTCTCCTGTGCCCCATGTACATTTGATCTTCGCACCTTCTGGTCCTATCAAGTAAAAGCAGCCCCTGGTCCTCCCCCAGGCCCCTGGATATGTTCCCACAGAGGAAGCAGCTACACAGAGGCAGCAGTTCCCACAGTCCTCTCTGCAGTGGCTACACTGGCTTGGCTTCTCACATTTTCCTATTATTCACCCTTTGAAAGCCAAAATGAAGGGAAAATCTTGAAAGCAGCAAGTAAAATTTGAAACATTACAAACAGGGGAACAATGAACAAATTAATAGCTTATTTCTCATAAGAAGCCACGGAGGTCAGAACAGAGTAGAACAACAACTATAAGATGCTAAAAGAAAAGAAATCCATCCACCCAGGATTCTATATCGTAGTGAAAATATTCTTCAAGACAGAAGGTAAAATAAAGAAATGTTCAGATGAAAGAAAACTGACATAATTCTTTGCCAGCAGATCTGCTTTATAGGATATGATAAAGGAAGTTCTTTGGGATGAATGGAAATGATCACAGACAGAAACTCACATCCACAGAACAGAATGAAGAATACTAGAAATGGGAACTGTCCAAGGGAAAAATTTTTTTAATGTTTTTTCTTTTTGTTTTTTATTCTTCATTTCTATATAAATGACATAACTATTTCAAGCAAAATTTATAACAGTTTCTTATAGGGTTTATGATCTACGTAGGAGGATACATGTAACAACTGTGACATGAAAAATTAGGGAGAGTCATGAAGTGATGTGGTCGCAAGGTTTTCATGTTTTATATGAACTGGTACAGTATTAACAACAGTTCAACGATGAAACATTAAGGGCATATTTTTTTTTCCTTAAGCTCTTTATTGGAATATAACTGCTTTACACTGTTGTGCCAGTTTTGGCTGTACAACAAAGTGAATCAGCTGTATTCATACATGTATCCCTATATTACCTCCCTCCTGCAACTCCTTCCCACCCTCCCTATCCCACCCCTCTAAGTCATCACGCATTATCAAGTTGCTCTCCCTGTGTTAGGGGCATATATTTTTTTATTGGAGAACAGTCCCTTAGGGGAAAAAAAAGGAACTCTAACTAAAAGGTGAATAAAAAAATTAAGATGAAATTCTGAAAATATTTAAATAATCTAGCAAAAGTGAGTAAAGGTGAAACTGAGGAATAAGAAAATTTAAAAAGACATATGTAGACAACAAATAAGAAAATGAGATGCCCAAAGTCAAACATATGAAAAATTATATTAGATGTGATGGGCAACAACTCAAAGACAGAGGTTATCAGAATGGATTTAAAAACTAGTCCCAACTACAGGATGTCTACAAGAGTCACACTTCCCATATAAAGAAAGGTAAGATGAAAGCAAACATATTGATATGGAAAATACATAGTATGCAAAGAGGGAGGTAGGGAGCCCACAGTGATTACATTAAGAGCTGTTATGGTCACCTTCAGAAGCAAATGAACCCAACCCCAAATTTGGGTCAAGGTCAAGACTGATTAGGCTATATGCACACATACCAAAAGGCTATGAAGAGGTTTGTTACTTACATAATTGAGGTCTTGCAGAAGCAGGAAAGATCACCAAAGTAGGTCCAGAGGGATGGCCTGGTCTTTATTGTAGTTAGGGGCTGGGGCTGGGGCTGGGGGTGCGGTGAGAACTGCTGAACACAGGCAGACCCTTGTAACATTTGCATCTCCCACCTACACTGAGGAGGGAGCACACGGGATTGCTCTTCTCTAAGGGGGAAAAATTGAAAATTAATGATCTGTTGCCCACCCTAAGAAACTAGAAGAAGAAAAGAAAGTATGTTGAAGGAAAATAAGGACAAAAACAGAATTCCATTAAACAGAAAGTAGATAAACAGAAAATCAATGAACTCAAAACTGGCTCTTTAAAAATTTCACTGAAATTAATAAGCCTTTAGCAAGACTAATCTTAAAAAGAAGAAAGAAAAAAGAAAAATTGACAGTATTAGGAATAAAAAGGGAACATTACCTATCCTGCATACATTAAAGTTATTATAAAGGAGTATTACAAACAACATAGTACCAATAAATTTGACAAAGCAGATTCAATGGATACATTTCTCGAAAGGCAAAAATGATCAAAACTGACATAAAAAGAAAAGGGAAAACTTAAAAATCCCGACATCAATTAAAGATACTCAATTTAAAATATATTACCTTCTTCAAAGCAAATTTGGATGTGGTTTCTTGGTGTGTTCTTTCAAATATTTTAAACAGAACTATTACCATTTTAACACAAAGATTCAGAAAATAGAAGAGGGAATGCTTCGCAGCTCATTTTATTAGATTATTACGACCATGATATCAAAACCAGTCAAAGGTGTAAGAAAAGGAAGCTACAGATGATTATTCCTCATGAATATAGATTAAAAAAGTATTCACCAAATTCTCAGCAAATCAAATTATACAATATGTAAAAGAAAAATATTTCATGTCCATGTAAGGTTTATTTTAGAAATTAAAGTTTTTATAACATTTAAAAGCAATAAATACAATTCACCATGTTAATGGAATAAGGAGAAAAAATGCATAACCATTGTAACATATGCAAGATAAAAAACACTTGACAAAATTCAATTTATGAATTTTGACTAAACCTCTTTTACTAAACCATTTATGACTAAACTTCTCAGGAGACCAGGAATAAAAGGACACGTAACCTGATTATAGTGTCTATGATAAAATTTACAAGTAACATCATGACACCAAAAGGCTTAGTGCTTTCTAACTAAGACCAGGACCAAGGCAATAATGTCCACTTTCAACATTTCTATTCAATATTGTAAGGAAGATCCCAACCAGGGCAGTAATGCAAGAAAAAGAAACAAAGAGCATAAAAACTTGGAAGCACAACTCTTAACTTGAAATAACTAACATGCTCAAATATGAAGAAATACTTAATGAATCTACCAAAAATAATAATTACTAGAATTAAAAAGTAAGTTTAGGAAGGTTACAGGATATAAGATTAATGTATAAAAATAATTTGTGTCCATATACACCAGCAATGAACCATTAGAAAATGTAGTTATTTTAACAATTGTTTTAACAATTCCATTTATAATAACATCACAATACTTAGGAATAAATTACTGAAAAACACAAGATAAACATATAGAAAACTATAGACTATTGTGTGTTTTGGAAGATTCGGTACTGTTAAGGTGGTAGTTCTCCCCAAATTGATCTATAAAGTCCATGCAATTCTAATTAAAATACTAGCAGGATTTTATTTTAAAATAAATAAACAAGTTGATTTTAAAATTTATGTACAGGGGACTTCCCTGTCAGGGAACTATATCCCATATGCATGCTGCAACTGAGAGTGTGCATGCCACAACTAACACCTGCTGCAACTAACTAACTAACTAACTAACTAACTAACTAAATAAATAAATATTAAAAATAATGTATATACAAATAGCAAAGACTTGGAACAACTTTGAAAAAAAGAACTTACACTCCCTAATCTCAATAGTTATTATAAAGCTACATTAATCAAGTCAGTGTTGTATTGGTATCAGGAGAGATATATATATAGATAAATGGAACAGCATAAGATCAATAATAAATCCATAGTTACATGGCAAGTTGATTTTCTCCAAAGGTATAAATGTAATTCAATGAGTAAACAACAAATGGCATCAGAACAACAGGATATCTATGTGGAAAATAATAATAAACCCTAACCTTGCACCAGAAATAAAACAAATCAAAATGAATCATAAACCTAAATATGAGAGCTAAAGCCATACCAGAAGACAAGAAAGGAGAAAATCTTTGTGACATTGGGTCAGGAGAGATTTCTTAAGCAGGACACACACACAAAACTCCATAATCTATAAAAGAACAAAACAATTAACAGAATGAGGTTTGTCAAAACTAAAAACATTTACTTTACATATTGGTCAGGGTTTTCCAGAGAAACAGAAGCAGCAGGATATGGATAGATGATAGATTCAGATATATGATAGATGTTGTAGATAGATGGATAGACAGGGATTTATTGATATTTTAAGGAATTAGCTCATGTGATTGTGGAGGCTTTTCAAGCCCCAAATCTGCAGGGTAGGCCAGCAGACTGGAGACCCAGGAAAGACTTGCAGTTTAAGTTTTTGGTCCACCAATTTAAATGTCAATCTAATCCCCACCTCCCCTCAAAGAAAACAAAACACCTTCTCAGAAATATCCATAATAATGTTTGACCAAATATCAGGGTACTGTAGGCTAGCCAAGGTAACACATAAAATTAACCGTCACACTCTTTTAGACACAGACGTAGAGAACAAACATATGGACACCAAGTGAGGAAAGCGGGGAGGGTTGGGGGGGATGAACTGGGAGACTGGAATACCAAATTGTACACTCTAAATATATGCAGTTTATTGTCTGTTAACTGTATCTCAATAAAGTTCTTAAAAAAATTAACTGTCACACTTTTAAATGACACATTTAAGTTAACTAAAAGATAAGCTACATTTGGGAAAAAACATTTGCAAAACACAAATCTGGCTTGCATCTAGAACAAAAAACTCTTACAATTCAATAAGAAGACAAATGATCCAATAAAAACAGGCAACATTTTGTACAGATAGTTCAAAAGAAGGTATACAATGGCCATTGAACATGTGAAAAGATGCACCAAATCACTACTCATAGGAAAATGCATTCTAAAACTACCAACTAGAATAGCTAAAGCTGAAAGAACTGACATTACCAAGTGTTGGCAAGAATGTGAAACAATTAGACCTATCATGCATTTCTAGTAAAAAGGACAAACTGTACAACCACTTTGGGCACTATGTCAACATACTATAAAATTAAACATATATTTACCATTTGACCTAGTAATCCCACTCATGGCATTGCTCAATACAATAGCCTCTAGCCACATGTGGCTTATTTAGCTTCTCAGTCACACTAGCTCTATTTCAACTTTCAAATAGTCACCCGTGGCTAGTGGCCACCACATGGTACAATGTGGCTACGGGAACATTTCCATTACATTGAAACGATATATTACAATGTGTTTCACTGGAAATATTACCCAAGAGAAATGCAAGGAAACATGTCTACACAGAAATGTATTTACTGGAATTAATAACAGCATTAGTCATAACAGTGCAAAATTGGAAGCAACCCAATGACCCACCAGCTAGGAAGTACTTAAGCAAAATGTGGCATATCACATTATGGAATAGCACTCAACAATACAAAATCTCCAAATAATACTACATGAAGCAGTAGGAATGAACTCAGATATATATAAGCTACAGAAATAAGTCTAGTATAACTTCATATAGTGTGAACATGTTTATATGAAATTCTTGAAAATGCAAAATTATGGTGACAGAAAGCAGATCAGTGGTTGCCTGTGGCTGGCAGACTGAGAAAGGTTATGAAGAAACTTTTTAGAGTGACAGAACTTTTCTATGTCTTGAATTTGATGGAGGGTATATAATTGTATACAGTTATAAAAATCCATCACTGTATATCTAATTTCAGTGGATTTTGTCATATGTAAATTATATCTCAATGGAACTAAAACAAGCGCATGTGCACACAAACACACACACACACACAACTCTTGCACACACACACTTACCAAACCACTTTATACTTCTTTGTTTACCTGACTTTTGTATTTGCTCAAAAAAGAGAGAGACCACAAACATGTATGGATACTTTGACAAAGATGTCACTGCAATGCAGGAAGGATTTTTTAAAATAAAAGTTGATGTGAAAATTGGATATCCATTTTGAAAAAAAATTGGATTTTGATCCAAAATTCACACCACACACCAAAATCAATGCCGTGCTTATTGCATACCTAATTGAAAAAGGTAGAAAAACAAAATATTCAGAAGAAAACAGAAAAATATCTTCAGGACTTTGAAGGAGGCAAACATTTCATAAACAGAAAGGGAAAATAAATAACGATAAATAATTTTAAAAATGTGAAGAATCAGAGCATGTTATAATTAAGAACTTTTATTAAGAGAGAAAAGGCATGCTGCAGAATGGGAGAAGATATCTGAAGTATCTGACAAAAGACTTGTATCCATCATATGTAAAGAATTTTTGCAAGTTAATAAGAAGTCAAAATAAAATTAAAAATGGGGCAAAAAACTTGGTCAGGAAATTCATGAGTATATTCAAATGGTCAGAATACATACAAAGTGTGTTTAACCTCATGAGACATTAGGAAAATGCAAAAACCACAAAGTCATATAACTATATTCCCATTAGAATGATTACAATTAAAAAAGAAGATGAGGGAAAAGGAGAAGAAGGAAATGTATACCAAGTTCAGGTGAGAATGTGGTAAAACTATTATTCATACATTGCTGGTGGTGTGTATATTGATATATTCACTTTGGAAAACTCTTTGAAAATGACTAATAAAACTAAATACATGCAATGCCTATGGCCCAGCAATTCCACCCCTAGGTGTATATCCCATAGATATATAGTCACACGTACCAGAAGACAGGCACAAAAATGTTCAGGTATTTGTAGTGTTCACTATTTGTAAAAATGTTCACTACTTGTAAAAACAAAAAAACTAGAAACAACGAATGGTAATCAATAGTTGAGTGAAAAAAATAACCTATCGTATAATCAGACAGTGAACCTCTATAAAACATTGAGAATGAAGAAACTGCAAGTGTATAAGCAATGAGATGGATAAATATCATACACTTAATGACAAAAAAGGACTGCTTCATGTGTAATTCCACTCATAAACATTTCCAAAACAGGTAAAACTACTATATGCTTTTAGAGATCAAGACCCTAGTTGCTCTTGGCACGAAAAGTCACTAGACATGAGGATAGCTTCATATTCTACTTCTTCATCTGAATGCTGCTTATAAAAATGTGGGCAATTTGTGACAATTACATGAGGCTGTACAACTTTGTGAATGTTTATTATATTTTAAGAAAAGTTGTTTTTAAAGAAAACAACCCAAGGGAAAAAGTGGTGGCTGGTTATTAAAAGCACAACAGCCAAAGCCTGAAGGGCTGGAGATAGAACAGAAGACCGGGATTTCAAGCTACTCAGAGAAATGCTATTTATGGATGTATTTAAAGCAGTTTTCTAGATAGTTGCCCCAGTTTCCTCAGAGATGCATTATTTAGTTAAATAGCATTATTTACTTTGCTTTGACTTTTGTTAAGTTGGCCCTGAAAACTAAAAGAAATCTGGATCTTTTCACTGTAAAAATACTCAAGATGCCACCATTGGTATCGGACGGCTGACAACGTGATGTAGTGCAGGAACTGTTCTGCTTGATAACCAGTATCATGGTGTGAAACGCTAGTAAATGTCCACTTATTTGTCTCCTTTGTGCAAGGTGTTTTCAATTCCTTACCACATTTTTCCAAATGGAGTTTCCTGCCTGTAAAAGGCTGACAAAACCTAGGGAAAAGTTCTAAAACTAAAAGTTCTAAAAAGTATGCCTTTCAACAATTCAGAAAGAGATAACAGCATCCTAGGCAGTAAAGAGAAAAAAAAAATCTGCCTTAGACTGAGTCACTTGCTTGATATTATGGAGAGGAAACAGAATTATATTCATGAGAAATTAACCAGCATCATTGCAAACGAATAAAAATGACATGTAAATAACGTGAGCATGAAAAACAATGAAAACATACTAACAAAATACAACGGTTCCTATAAATAGAACAAAGCCAAATGCATTCTCCCTTTGTGAAACTGATATAGCCGATTTTCAACACACATGGAAATCACACAAACTTTTATTATGTATTTTAAAGTTGAGGAATAGGATAGATAAAATATTAAATGTAGGTAATCTGTAGTAAAAATCAAATGGCAATGCTATTTCTGTCAAAGTTAAATATCTTCCAATTTAGATGTTAATTACTGGTAGTAAAGAAAGGGAAGCTTCCCCCGCCAAAATCACTGATGTCCAGTTATCTGCATGAACATGGTTCCCAGTTTATTTGTAACCATCCTCCCTGTTAAATCATATAAACATTTGCCAAAGTTTCATTTGAACACATTCCAAGCACCTAAAATTCTCATAGTAATGTCTTTGACAAACACCCCCCACTCACTATTCAATATTTTGAAGGCTCCTTCAGACACAAAAATGGTAAGTATAATTTTATCAGAAAGATTTTGCCATCAGAAATTCAGCACTTAAATCATTGGAAATTATTTAAGTCTCCTGAAAATGAATTTTGTAAAAGAGACAATGGCACATTATTCTTGAGATTCTTGAAGAAAGAGAAAAGCAAGTAGTGAAAGGAATCCCTGAGAGAAATCAGGGTGAATTTCAAGGACCACATACATGAGTTTTTAAAGTTCATATACTATTTTTTCCATCATAGTGATAGAATTTTGAGAACTAAAAACTCTACTTGAGCCCCCTCAGTTCAACGGCACCAACTTAAACAGGTGGGAAAATGGATGCCCTGCAGAGTTAAATCAATGGCTCCAGGCACGTTATGAGCCTGTATCAGAAGTAGTCCCGGAACCCCCGTCTTCTAATTGTCTCAGCCGCTACCCATTTAGTCGTCCACGCCACCTCTCTTCAGGGGTGTTCCTTCCAATCTTGAGCTAAGTGGCTTGCTAGAGCACACTAGCTATGCACTGCTACAAGAAAATGAATGTACTTTATCTCAAACTCCCAGTGGCCTGGATCAAATTTTGCGGCAATGAAAATCAAATCATTCTCTCTAGGCTTTGCCACCATGACGTTAACTAGAATCACTCTGTGTTTTTCACCATGATCCTTGGAATGTCAGTTTTCTTTTTTTCTTGTAAATAATTTTTAAAATATGAGAGTTCTGTAGTTTCAGTTTGTCAACTTATTCTATTAAGCCTTTAGTCGTTTATTTGTTAGTGCTGATGAAATCCCTGTCTAATCCCTAAGTAGTAACCCTGACCTAAATTGAGTAAGAAAGTTGACAGAAGGGTAGAGGTTAGCTGACAACATTTGCATTTAAGCTAATTGAACAAGAAAGCCGTCTATGGACTGGAGGACACAGGGTTGAGGGGGCGGGGGGCAAAGGGGAAGCTGGGACGAAGTGAGAGAGTAGCATAGACATATATACACTACCAAGTGTAAAATAGATAGCTAGTAGGAAGTTGCTGTATAACAAAGGGACATCAACTCGATGATGGGTGATGCCTTAGAGGGCCAGGACAGGGAGGGTGGGAGGGAGTCGTGGGAGGGAGGGGATATGGGGATATGTGTATAAATACAGCTGATTCACTTTGGTGTACCTCAAAAGCTGGTACAAGAGTGTAAAGCAATTACATTTCAATAAAGAGCTTAAAAAAAAGAAAAAGAAAAAGAAAGCCGTCTACGGGATGGAGCACTGTGTTTGAAATCTCTTCTCATCTTGCCAGTGAGTGACTGATTCTGTGACGCAGCTCTCTTTGCCTCCTTTCTTCCCCAGATAAATGAGATTCAGTAATAACATTTGAGAGCAGAATGGCAAGGAGTAAAGAAAAAAAAACATTTCCTTTAACATACTTTCCATTTATCAAAGTTACAGGGTAGCTGGCGTACATAGGAAAATCTCTGAATTCATTCCAAATGAGATGAGCAGAAGGGAAGAACAAATGGATGCTGTTTTCACCCTCAACTCTTAAATATCTCTTCTCTAGATGTCTGGAAAAACCTATATCTAACATCTCACATTTTCAAACTACCTTCCTATGGATGGTGACTCTTTCTCCACTCATCTCCTAAGTGTAGATACTGCTCAATATTCTTTCCTAAACAGGTTCATGTTAAAAAGGCCAACATAATCACCATGCTCAAGTATTACTGAAAGTTCCCTCTCTATGCAACATAGAACAAACTGCTTGGTACAGCCGTCAAAGCCATCTACCAACTGGTCCCAGCATCTCTCTCTGGCCCTACCTTCAACCCATCATGGAAATTCACACTTTTTTACAAGCAGAGCATTCACTTCTATAACACTATTCCTTTCCTTTTATTGAATTCTTAAGTGGCCCTTCCCCAACTTTTTAACATATGAAGTTCACATCCCTTATGAAACTTCCCTATACCTCCCTAATTCAAGTTTTTAAAATTTCTATTCACCTTGCCCTGTTACGCTTCTCAATATCACTTCAGTGTGTACCTTAGATAAGTTGTGGGCTTCTTCTCTCCCCACATGTGTTCTTGAAGCTCCTAATCTTACTTATCTTTATGCCTTATCAGTATCATGGGCCATGCTTTTCATAAAGCGTCCAAACACACTGTGGCCACCCAAGAAGTTTGTTAAATTGAGAAGTGAATAAAATAATGTCTTATCTGACGTAGCAAACACAGAATGACTTAGTCTAGGAGGAAATTTACCAGTTTTTTCAGAAATGAAGGAAAGTAGTATATCAGGGTTTCATTAGGAAACCAGATATTACATCAGGTATTTCAAGAAGGATGGCATTCAATGAAGAAAATTTAGCCGCTCTCAAAACCATCTGGAGACTGAGAAATCAAGGTCAGGAAAAATACTACTTACTGATGTTCAAGAAATCAAGAATTGCAGCAGAGGACAGCCAGGGAGCTCAGCTACCTGCATGTTCTGCACAGGGGAACGCTCAGGGTTGCTGGAATTGACTGAGACCCATACTCCTGCCTACATCTGCCAAGAGGTCATAATGGCTTCCGTTCTGTCTTCTACCTTCCAAATCTCATGCAAGTGTATTACATCGATGCCTCTGAGGGTTGGCAGAGGTTCTGAGAAATGCAGTTACCAGGATTCTAGGCACTGTTATGTAAGAGGAAACATTGAAAGCGGAAAAGATTGTTGATCTATAATAGCTAATTGGGCACACAAAGGCCCAGAAATCACCATGAATCGGGACTGTTTTTCTGAGCTGTGGAATTCAGATAGAAATACACACGACTGAATGCGAATTACGTGTTGGACTCATAAAGTGTGTAACTGCCCAGAACTTTAACCCTGTTGAGCTGAGTTGACCTAGGATGTCATAGTCTCAGCTGACAGAGACCCAGTTAAAGTCTCGAAAAACCAATAAACTACGAATTTCTTGAAATGTTCCTTACTGCAAATTCTAAATGCTTGTAATACCATTTAAAATGTAAGGAGGAAATAAGATTAACTATAAGAAGAAAACTAAAAATTTTTATTACTTTCATGTGAAATAAAGAAAAATTGTTTTTTTACCATAACAGATCTCAGTATATTGAGAGGCTGTAAAATTGCCAAATCAGTAATAAAAACTGTTACTTCAACGTGGAAGAAAAATACAACCCCCGACATGAATTGCACTAGAAAGCCACCAATGTCTCATAAATGGTTGGAAGAAACCAACACTTTCCATGCTTCTTTCTTTCAGGTAACCACATTATGCTTATTTTGAAGGAATGCAACCTCTTCTGACACATTAACATTCAGTCAATTTTCATTCCTTTATTTAATCTGTCATTTTATTTCTCTCTTCTTCACTATTTGCATATGATTATGTCGTAGGAACCAATAAAACCTGGATTATGAGTATAGCATGCAATCCACAGCTGTGAAGATAGGCGTGAATAATATTTGAAGCAAATATTGCCAACAGATAGGACAGTGCATTTTTAGGACAACTGTCCTCTTGCCAAATAGAATAGGGACTATGGGGCACAGGAGGGGGAAAAAGTGAGAAAATATACAAGGTGTATATAAGTCTGTAGAGCATCATGAGATATTTTGGCTGTATCATTAAGGGTTGTGCGACATTTGACAAGCTGTGTAATCTCTCTGTGTCTCCATTTCGTTTGCTTGTTCTTTACCCCACGTCAGGGGTGTGAAAGCGGGGTTCCCTGTAGCCCACTCAGGCATTTCTCTGATGAGGAGCGCTAAAACCAGTGAGGTTTGTGGCCCTCAGTCTACTTCAACTTGAGCAAGTGTTCTGCTTTGGAAGTCTGCAAAGGATTCCTTTTGAAATGAGGATTTCTAGCTGGAGTATTTGAGACCCACTGCTTTAGAGGACCTACAAGAGGTGATAGTTTAGGAATGCGATGTTTTCTTTTTGTCAGGTGGTTTTAGACAAAACCTCTCAAGGGATATAAGTATCTCTATAGTTTGAAATCATGTCCAGGAAGGAAGACTTCATTATGGTTTCCTTGCAATACTGCACAGCTTCACCTTAACCCTAAATTTCTCTTTGGGGGATTTAATACATCTTTACAGTAGTTAAAGAAATTAACACACATGCAAAAGACCATTTTTCATGTGTCAGATGAGAGAAAACTTAAAAGGAGTAACTTTTTGCAAAGAAATTTTTAATGAAGAATATAAAGACTTGAACGAAAGTAGACAAAGTTGTTACTTTTCATGACAAGATTCCATGCTGATAAAATGTCAGTTCTCTCCAAATTATTTTAAAATTTAAAACAAAGGAGTAATACTTTTAAGAATATGTTGAGGCAGCAATTTCTTACACTTCCAAAGTGGTTATAATTTGGGGTAAACTTGTGGGAAAGAAAGCAAATTGACAACATGCATGAAAAACATAAAGGATTTCTGCTTTTTGTTTATAATTTCACTTCCACAAATGAAGCCTAAAATAATCCAATTAATACAATTATTTGCATATCTAGATATTCTTTTCTGCATTATTCTAAAGAAAGTATATGAGACCCAATACAAATGAGGAGTCACCGTATGCACTGTGCTACATACACGCACATATTGGGATACCATTTGGGCACTAAATACAGGTTTTTGAGACTTGTTAATGACACGAGACTTTTTGTGATATAACATTAAGTAAACAAAAAATTCGGGAGAAAAGCTACAAAATATTAACAGAGACCAACGAAGGGCAGTGAGTATATGTATGATTTCCCTATTTATAATGTGTTCTTTTTTTTCCCAAAGAATAAGCATTAAATTCATCATACACAAAATAATATTACATAGAAAACGGAGCCATTTTACACTCAGTGAAGTTGGGGGAAAAGGTTCCCTCTCTCAGAGATAATATTTTGTGCTATAAAGGTATATTTAGGTTGTGTCCATCTTTGAAAGTCAAAGTGGAGAGCATTGCCAGTGGTCGTTGTATTATCTGTTACCAGTACAATGCAGGTGACTCTTGCCTTCAGCTATTCGTTGCATAACATTAAAGTTGATATTTCGCTTCATAGTAAACCAACTAATCCAGATTGAATTTCCTAGTATTTAGGTTTAATGAAGATCAAGCTTTTGCAAAACTACTGTGAAAGATTAAGCAAAGCTGGACACTGGTTAAAATGTTTCAGGACAGATTTTTAATCAATAATAATTATTGCAATAGGTAAACAAGTCCAGTGTCAAGTGGTGCAGAGGTGACTGGGCGTTTCAAAGGAAGAATGAGGGAGGAGGGAAGGTGGTAAGCGGGGGCTCAGTAGAATAGAAAAGTAAAAATGCCAAGGGTCTGTCAGGGCAAACGTGACTGAGCCAGCTTCCTCTGTTAGCTGGCAATGATCAACTTTAGGATTCTATCCATCCACAGGGACTGGGAGACAGGTCCTGTGCTTCCTGAAGATCACATTTCAAAGTCTGGCCTTCAGATCCTTGAGAAAGACACTCCTGAGCTGTAGGAGATACGTAAACATCCCAAAGGGACTAAGGAAGGATTCACAAGGACAAGCCCATTTTAGCAAATGCTCTAAGAAAGGGTGGTCGAGGGCCCATCCTCAGGTGTTGGCTAGAACAGTCAATTCTTTGGTAGTCTGGAGCTTTCTCAGGCAGACACTTTAACGGGGGGGGGGGGGGAGGGGGGTTGAGTCACCCTAGGGATGAGGCCTTGAGCTATCAGAAACTATGTCAGTGTTTGTTCAAGTCTTTATAGACCAGACTTGAGAGCAAATGGAGAAGCTGGCTCAGAGGAGCCTGGCTGGAGCTTGGTTAAGGAGGGAATCTTTGTCAGTATCAGCATCTTCCGAGTGGAATCCAATAGCCTCAAGCACAACCGCACAAGAAAGAAGCAAGGATTTGCCATTTTAGAAAGTCCAACTATAAACTTTGCCCTTGCATTTACTAGTTCCTTTCTGTTTTAGCTCCCAGTGAACTTAAATATATAATGCTAGTTGATTACTTTTTAGAGCTTGAGTATGATCTATTTCAGGAATTGTTACCCTGTTTTTGCTAGAGAAGCCCAGATAAAGCACAAAGAGTGATCAATAATATGTATCAATTAAGCATATGCTACAAGTTCAGCAATGTGAGAGCAATATTTACATGTCAAAAGCAATTTTAGGAACACTTTTAACTCATTCTCTTGCACAATTAATCCATTATATTTAACTCAACAATAACTTGTTGAGAGTCTGCTTATAATAAGCACTGTTTCATTACTCAATCACTACTCACCTCTACAAGCTCTTTTCTGTGGCTACAATAGTTGACTGGAAATGAATGTTTCAGAGTAGAATTTTTCAAATGTCCTCTAGAGATAAAATGAGTAGTGGAATAGGATTCATTACTATCTTTTATATGAATATTCTCATACTAAGCTTAGGTGCCGTAGCTGTTTTTTCAAAGAAGATAAATTAGAAATTGACCAAGCTATTACGAAGGCAGGTATAATTTAATAACTCTCTAGAAGTAGGATCATCTTAAAGGGAATATATATTCTTGTGTTTAAGAGCAAGGTCTTTGGAGTCAGGTAAAACAGGGTGTGAGTCCTCAATTGTTCTCTAGCTGCGTGACTTTGAACAAGTCACTAGGCTTCTGTGCAGCTTCCTTTCTCTTGCAAATGAAGTATAGTAATTCCTACCACAGACTGTTGCTCTGAGGTTAGATGAGATACTGTATGTACAACTTTTGATACATAATAACTTCTCAATAATAATTATGAATTATGATTTTTCTTTCACTAATTGAGTTTCTGTGGGAGTCCTGAATTAGAAGCATATCTTGAGGCAGAAATGAAATCAGACAGACCAATGGAAAAATTAATATATGAAAACACACTAATGTGCTAAATGTTCAAATGGAAAACAAAACATGACAGAATGAGTTCATTTAAATCTAGCGCTGCCTAAAGAAATTCCAGAAAGATCATAGAAAACCTAATACTTGAATTTATACTCAAAGAATAAACATGTTTTCTAAGTAAACTAGAAGAAAAATGTATATGTAAGAAGCATCATGTCCAAGACATGAGGTTGAATAGGGAATGCTGGGGAAAGATGAAATCGGTATGTTTGGAGTACAGAGTTGGTTGGGGTTGGAGAGAGTAGGGGAGATTGAAGCTTCTTTGGGATACATTTTGTGGGTATTGATATAGAGCTGTGAATCTATTTTTTGGACAGCATGTATCCAAATGAAGGACTATTATACTCACATCTGTATTTTGGGATACTAGCTCCGACTTTCCTCAAAAAGTATACAAATCCTACTTTTTCTCTTCATAGTCATATATACTGAATAAGTTCCTGACTTACAGGAAGGCAGGAAGATCTTTCATTTTGCAAATTAGCAATAACAAAGGAGAATGTTTGTAATTGTTTGCCTTGAAATTTAAAGTAACCAGCCTTAATTTGGGGGACTACAAGAAAGTACAAGCGACCTCTCTTCCATGCTCTGTTGTATAATCCACAACAAATCTGCAGCTGACCATTACTGACACATATTCAGACGTGCCCATACGTAAAGAATGAACTTCCACAAAAGCAGTGGTCAATGCTGAGAGAATCTATTTCATATTAGAAACTGCGCCATTGGTACAAAAGTTGGAGGAGAACATTCCATGCCTGTCTGAGCTGTGTTGCTGCGCTTTTGAATGTTTGCAATGATATCTAAGGAACATTTCTCCATTTAAATTGTGCTTTTATCACTGCACCAAAATAAGCTGTCAAGTGGCTGGCAGTACTACACTGTGTTTCTATGTTACCACGTTTATTTCTCACTTAAAAATGCAGGGATCTTTTCTACTTTTCAGAGTTTTTAAGTTCTTGAGGATAAATGGCTTTGTAAACCTACTGTTCAGTGTGAGTTGTCTTCATGGTCATCATAAAAGCTAGTGTGAAATTTATTTTAAAGTACAAAGGGCAAGAAGATTACGCTACACACACTTCTAATAGTCATTTCACAAATGTAGGTTAATCAAAAGTATTGATTTGTTGCACTCTATTTACCAATGTCACCAGTGAGAACTAGTGACAAGATGACAGCTTTTGTAAATGTCCAAAAATCAAAGTGAGACGTCTGCCAACCACACAAACCTGCCTGTATTTCTGTTGCTTTTAGCTCTTTTAATGTGACCATTAGATGGTCCTCCTCCTAGATGCCCTCAAAATTGTGTTTAAATTTCTCTCTCCCTTATCCCTTCCAATATCATTAGTTACAAACTCCTGTAGATTAAAATATTAAAATAAACTATTTCTAAAACTATACACACACACACACACACACACACCTTCTGTTTTATTCCCACTGCCACTTCACTAGTTTAAACCCTTATTACCTTATCTGGACTATTCCAATAACTTTTAAATTGTCTATTGCCTCCAGGCTCTCCCTGTTTAAGCCAAACCACACGCCGTTGCCATAGGAACCTTCCTCAAGAACAACTTTAATCGTTTTCTTACTGGATCAAATGGTTTCAGTAGGCTCCCCTTTGCCTACAAGATAACTCGTTAGCATAGCACATTGGACTGTCCAAAAACCGTTCTTTTTTTTCAAATTGGCTTTCACTAAACCTTTCCATTCATTGTCTGTTCCTCCCAAACTGAACCGACCATTAGTTTAACAATCGTCAACAGCATTCTGAGATCTTTTTGTTTACCTGATGCATATCAATAGGCAGTGATGATGTTTCCCTCTTGAACCGCCATAGAACATGCTCCTAAGTTTTGCTGCACTTTACTTGTTCTAGTTTGCATTACACACACGTGTGTATACATAAATTTTTGCTCTGTTTTCCATAATAGCCTTTTAAAAACTTTGTTCATGAGATGTAGTTGGAGGCCATGGGGATTGCTATAACGCCTCAGGTAGATGCCTGGAGAGGACTGACTACATAGCCCTTAGATACCCCATCCACCACCTCAACATGAATAGGGATTTTTCTGTTATTTAATAAAGTATCATATAACATTTCATTTTATTTTTAAGGTATTTTCCACTGCTTTTTTGAAAGCCTAGATTCTTGTTTCCAAGTTTAAGAGCTTTCCTAGTTACCTCCTATATACCCACACTAACGGGAGATCTAAAACAGAATCTCTTCCAGATTTGGCAGAATTAAACTTCATCACAGAGGAGATGGTTCTCTCAAGAACTTCAGATCAAGGAGTCAATGATTCCTCTGTGCAAGACCTTTAGATCAGGACCCCAGGTCTCTGAGTGCCAGTCTTCTTAGTCTTTTTCTCTTTCTTTTTCTCATTGCCATTTCCCCTGTTCTCTCGTTTTAAAATTTTGATAGCTAAAATGAAGTTCTTAAAGTCTCTCATTTTAATCTTGGTTCTGTAGACAAATCTAGAGGATGAACACAAATCCATGGGTATCAAACCTGCCTTATCTATAAGCTCCAGAAGGGACGGGGTCAATCCTTCGGGATCCCAGGTGGGGTGGGATTTGGTCTAAGAGGCGTGGTCCCAAGCCTTCTGATAATTCTCACAGGAATGCTTGTTTTCACCACAGTTCACTGGGTTTTCTCCTGACTCTAAAATGCTCCTGCACAGCTAAGAACTCAACAGGTGACTGAAATCCAACTACAATGACAAAAGCCGCAAGACACCCAGTGAGCCTGAGACGGCAAGGGATGCAAGTGATGTAACAGCTTTAGAATCCGAGCAGAGCGACAGTTCCCCTGCTGACCAAAAGGACGGCCCAAAAGAGACCTTGCAATAAACTAAAAGTTTCTCCCGTGCTCCTAGCGTTACTTTGACCCCTGCAGCTTTTCCTTCCCAGCACTTTTGTAAATGATTAGCTACTGCTGCTGCAGCCCCTGCTCCAACTTCCTGCTAAACCTCAACTGTCTAACCAGCAACTGCTGAACTGCAAGAGTCATTGCTCCCTTTTCCGAAAACCATTTTGACCAATTATTGCTGAAACTCGCTGGACTCCAGCTTATGCCTCTGGCTAAAACTATAAAAACTCCACCCAAGGTAGGACACTGCTTCGGAGTTCTTCTCCTGATGCAGTATCACAAATAAAGGTTTATTGTGCCCTGGATAATCTTCTTCCACATTATCTTGCTCAACTGATCTTAAAAATAACCGGCAGAACACAAACTCACACCCAGTTTTCTGTTGACCAATAGACTGCTCTTACTGATATGTGATACTGACTCATAGTCTCAACAACCATGTGAATTCAAAGGAGACAGAGGTCATTTTTTCCTGGTGACACGTGATGGGAGATGCTTAGGAAAATACAAAAATCAGGACTGACACTCTGAACACTTATATGTAATGAGATATCCTTCCTAGAGGAGTTCATGAAACAAATAGAAAAATAGGGGCAAGTTTTACTAAGTAAGTTATGAAAATGTCACTACAGCCTATTTCTATTTGCACTCATGGGAGGACGAATACTGTCTCTCACTTAAAAGTCCTTTATCTAGGAATTGTGCTTCTTTGTTTTCCCAAGTGTAGAAATAAGGAAGAAGTTTGCAAGTTTGCCCTTGGTATCCAAAATAAGGCAGAACAATGTCAACATTTCATTTCCTCAAGGATTACCAATTTATGCGCAAAGCAGTGTAAATAAAGCTTACACCACTCTGGCAGGTTGCTGGAGTGATCACTTGCTACTTCCAGCAGGAGCTCAGGGGTAAACCACTGTCTAGAATCCTCTATATTCTGCCCCTTCTCTTATCACCTTTTACAGTAAACATGTATATAACATTGGATAAGAAATGCCAATTGTAGAGTTCAGGACTGTTAGGACAATTACAGTTTCCTGCCTTCAGGAAAATTGCTGGAAGCATGGCAAAATAAACATGAGTGTGATAGAATAGGTACTCTCTATATTGTTTGATGCACTGTTTCACTGTAGAAAGAGCTTTGACTGGGTTCCTGGCTTTTGGTCCCATCTTATAATTTCAGAATCAAGGCACAGCACAGTTCAGAGCAGTAGAAATGCTCAATTCGACACACTGCGCAAGATGTGGTTAGAAAGAAACCATCTACAGAGATGAGTCCTGGCTGCCTGTAAGGAATGAGTAGTCAAGCAGAGCAATTTGTCCCAGTCAGATTTAGAATAACAACTCTGGAGTGATGGGACACACAGAAGGATAAGTGCTACTTATCACCTTTGCTTGGAATTACAAGTCAGTAAGCAGCAACACAGGATGCCCAGAACCCCTCTTTAAGCCCAAGACACTCATTCACCAGCTGGTGGTGAGAAGGCTCATGCTTGAATCCCTTTCTGGGTAAGGCCCTCAGAGCAATGGGGGCTGCCATGGTCAAGGTTATAACTCCATCCAGGGACACCCAGCATTCAGTGACTGGTAGATACAGAAGGATGAAAACCAGATATTGTCTAAAATTAGAGCATTTCCGAAATGGCTGAGACCTTTGCTTTAATTTCATTGCAGGTTGGATTCTCCATCAGCCCAGTCCTGTTTCTTTCACTCCATTACAGTGTTACAAGTGCTAACAAACCCACTCCAAAATAAACCTCCTGCACACAATCTCCCTTTCCCAGTCTCTTTCTCAAGACACCCGACCTAAGACAACAGCTTCCCTATGGACAAACTTCTTAAATGACATGTTCCTTTGTAGATGTCATAAAGCCACCACCCAAAGAATCTTCAATAAAAAAAGACAATTGTATGAATTATCAGAATATATTAACTTCCACAGAAAAATTTGTATCCTGGACTTAATTGTCTTGATCTTACTTCGGACACTCTGGAAGCCCTGGTTCTATTTTTGGAGCCCACTATTTTAGACAAATGTGCATAGTTTAGAGAGGTTTCAAAGAAAGGCAAGTCAAATGAGTAAATAATGAGAAGAAAATTAGTGTAAAATGTGCCAGGAACATTTGGCTTTTAGAAAGGAAGAGGAGGGGGTCATTTTAACCATGACCTTCAAAAAATGCCTATTTTGAAGGGAGTAATAGATGTGAGAGATAGTTGTGAGGTCAAGCTGGGGGGACAGGCAAAGGTCAGGCCATCATAGACCAGGATTCCTGTGCTAGCCTCCACACCCCTCTCCCGGCCTCCACGTTTGGCACGCTACAATTCAACCTCCTTGCAGCATGCAGAGTGATGCTTTAAAAAACATGAGATATCATGTTAGCCTTCTCAAATCTGTCTTTTTGTTCTCCACTGCACCTAGAATAAGATTCTAGGTCCTTATCATGACCTATAGATGTTTCGTGATCAAGCCCTGGATGTGTCTGTGGCTTGTCTACCCCATTCACCACTGCACTGCCTCCTCTCCATCCCAGCCTTTTGGATGGCCTCAAACAGGACCTGCCACACTCGTATTAGTCAACCAAATATCCTTCCCACAGCCACCACAAACCTGCCACGGCACTCACCCTCCTTAAGAGTGTATATATATATATGTGTGTGTGTGTGTATATATATATATATATTCATATGTATATACTCTTTAAGAGTCTACACATTCATATTCATATATATTGATATTTGTTCATATTCATATATATTCACATATATTCATCTTTAAATACACTAAATACACCTCATGAATTCTGATACACAATAATTTTATGTTTTTTCAGTCTTAAACTCCATTTTGATATCCATGGGTTCTTTTAAATAACTCGTTCCTTCAAAATGTATGAGGTATTCATACTTTCATATTGTGTATTGTATTTTACCTGTAGTGAGAGAAAGTCGCCCGCATTATGTCATGTCTTCGACATTAGGTGAGAATTCCTTAGTAACTGTCTTCTTGAAATAAATATATAATTTCTGTCTATTGCATGTAATGCTCTGTATATAGTTATCAGATTAAGTTTTTTGATTATGTTCAACTGTATACTTAATATTTTGTATTTCTTTGATCAGTCTCCAGTGGACTGTTAAATTCAACAATGTGATAGTAAATATGTTCTCAAAATTCTATAAGATTGTTTATTTTGATAATATTTTACTTATATAAGTATTTACTATGGTCCAGGTCACTCTTCTTAGCATTTTGCAAAATATTAACTCAAAGTCATGATCATTGAATTCTCTTGGAGGATTTTTCCAACTGTGATTAAGCACTTTCCCTATCAGTCTGGGCTGAAATTGTTAGATTTTCACTTATATGATACTTAAAACATACTATTGTTATTTCATCCATGATACCTTTATTTTAGTAGTAGTAGTTTTAATCTCTTTGAGCATTTTAGTCTCTTTTATTCTGCCCACATTCTTAAAGAGTACCTAACCCATGTATAACTTCTTAGATTAAGGATATAGCTCTATTGTCCTTTATGTCAAGCCTACTATAGGTCCTATGTGACACATGTATTAGTTAAGCTATTGCTGTATAAAAGTCAACCCCCAAACTCAGTAGTTTAAAAGAACATTCATTCATACTCATGAATCTACAGGTAGTTGTAGGATCAGCTGACCTAGTTAAGACTTGGCAAGACATAGCACTGAGCTCCAGGTTGACCCAGACATAACACGCTCACTTCTGCACACATACAACTGGGCAAAGCTAGACACATGGCCAAATACAGAGCCAAAATGTAGGAAGTGCACCTTTCTTCCAAGTGGAGGGACTGCACAGCATGACAAAGGGAGGGTTTCAAGATTCAGGAGGAGAATTCATTCTACCTTAGTCCTTGTAGGTTATTTCTAAGCTGAAAATTCACCTATCTATTTATTACAAAAATTCTCAGACTTCATCCTTTTGAATATCGTTTCAAAGTATTCTCTCCATTTTCATTCTCTGTAGCTTCCTTCAGAAATATGTTGCAGACTTTCAAACTATCCTTCGTGTCGATTCTATTTTTCGTAATTTTTTCTACTGACTTTATATCCTTTTTCTATACCTGGCAAGAAAATAAAATTCTGCCAAGTATTTTCTTTCTACTTTTTTGAGATCTAAAATTAACATTTTTATTTCAATTACATGAATCATATGATAATATATATTCATTGTACAGAAAATTTTAATGTATATAAAGTTAAATCTTCTTCAAACTTTTCCAGCCTCAACCGCAGACTCTGAAAGTTAATTCCCAACTCTAAAAATAATTATTCTTATGCATTTAGTGTATAATCTTCCTGACTTTGTTAGAATATATGTATATAGATATGAACATATAGACATCTCTTTGTTTTGTGAAAAGCTTTACTACATATGTGATATCATAATGTACGTATTTTCAGGAGCAGATCCAAGAATTGGATAGGTCTTCAAGTGAAGTGTTCTGTATCTTATGCTTCATTAGCTTCCTGGTAAATCGGTCTGTCCATACTTACAGCAACACACTTTTTTTTCACTGAAAAATTTACACTGGCTGTGTTTTCATTGCAAAATAATATATAGCTCACATAATTCATTTAAAAGATTTCATTTAATTAATTTAGCATTAAATTATCATATTGTATCTTTAATAAAAAATTCTGAACCAGCCTCTGTGTTAATGGATAAATACTTCTCAGCATACACAACAAGAATCCCAGTCTTTGCATGAAAAATACATATATTTTCAACTCGAGCATATATTGTGAGATTGTCCTGCAAAGGCACTGTTCTAATTTACATGCTTTTCAGAAACTGATATTATTAGTCACTTTGTCTATTTTTAAGCACTGCATTAATTGGTTTATCTTAATGCTTTGAATTCTATAGTGGTGAATTTAAATGTGTGCTTTCTCTGCTAAAGAAGATAAAACTCTTGAGGGATGAAATGGAGAATAAAAATAGATTATATATCATTTAATAGACTTGAAAAACAAAACATCAAATGGGACTAGCCCCATTTTATTACATCAAAGAAATTATGAAACATGCATGAGACACATGCATACACTTTGGAGTACTCTCGTGTCATCAGCTAACCTGACCATGCACGAATCATAGTTTGCTCAAGATAGCCCCAATTTACCTGTTGTCCTAGCATCATGTTCCTGTTTGTACTTGCCCCAGATTTTTTTTCATTTCTAGCAATGATTATTGTCAATAGTTGCAATGAAATAATCCAGGAAGGATTAGAGGGAATGCCATGCTGCACTTCTAGCTTCTTTTATGCTCTTTTCTACTAGGATGTGAGACATGTTAACAGGCAACAGAATTCTCATGCACGCACGGTGAATCTGAAAAATATAATCTGTGACAACTGATCTCTCTTTCCTAACACTTTCCAGATGCAATGTAGCTCAGACCTCTCTTTCAATAACAGGGTAAAAAGCAGTTACTGATAAAACCGCTCAGGCGGCTAACTCCTTCTTGTCTAGGGTGTTGGTCAGATGTTGCTCAACATTGGTGTAAGCCACGTGGCTTACCAGGCAGTTGTTCCTAAACCAGCAATGCACTGCAAGATGTGAAAGCTTCTAGGAGACCAACTGGTGGAGTCAGTGGGAAATGTAGAATGTTGTGTTAAAACACGTGAAATATATGGGAAAGAGAGGCCAAGCCATCCTGCCAGAGAATTTCTAAATAATAATAATCGGAATGTTCTTGCTATAGTATTTTTGGTATTTATCAAACAGTGTATATCTGTAACTATTTTATTTTGTTTATTCTATTGTTTCATAATATTCTTTTTATTTTGTAGTCACCTTTTTCAGAATAAATGGCTCAAAAGCCAAAGGTTACAGATAAATTCTAGGTACACGTAAACTGGAAAAAAGTATGGAATTTCATTTTTTAGAAAGCTGAAATGAGCAAACATTTTACAAAAATGTTTGTAAATATTTATGATTTTCCTATATGGTAGAGTACTATCGTTGTCAACATTTTTAAAAAAAGATATGACACAATCCTGTGGAAGGAGAATCAACATGCACTTCAAAAATTAGTTAACTGAACACAGCTACCCAAAATATGGTAATTTGACACATGAAACTGAAGATGCATTTATTATGTGAAAGATATAAATATGTAAAGCATGACTTTTCATTTAGATCTAACGACTGTCCCCCTAAATGAAATTTTCTCACATCCATGTGTTACGGTGAAGAGTCAAAAAATGCAGCAATGCCTGCTAATGTGTTGACCTCATTAGCAGAAGAACTTCACTGTTAAAAGATGTCTGGTTTTATCATTTTCATCAGATGCTTCAAACAGAAATCAGTTAAACCCAATAACTTCTTTTTTAATTTACAGAGTCAAAGAAAAGTGTTTAGAAATTCATTCTGACAAAGTTTAAAACATGAAACTTTATGATAAATGGTTTTGTGAGCGTCTTAAGAAGTTTAACAGGGGATTTCCCTGGTGCTTCAGGTGGTAAGACGCCACGCTCCCAACGCAGGGAGCCGGGGTTCGATCCCTGGTCAGGGAACTAGATTCCCACACGCTACAACTAAGAGTCTGAATGCTGCAACTAAGAAGTCCACATGCTGCAACTAGGAAGTCTGCCTGCTGCAACTAAAGACCCCCGCGTTCTGCAACTAAGACCTGGCACAGCCAAAATAAATAAATAAATAAATAAATACTAAAAAAGTTTAACAATAAAGATAAAACTACTTGCTTTTGGCAACAATAAAAATACAAATTTTGAAGGAACACAGTATCATGGTAAAAACACAGCTCTCACAAAATTAAGAAACCTGGGCAGTGACAGTGTACTTGGATTTGTGACTCATACAGAATGTATAGTTGCATCCAAACAGGATGTACTATCCCAATGACATAGATAGAAGCTGTAGTTGTCAAGTTTTACCACATAAACAACTTGAGGAACTGAACTATAAAGTTTTTAAGATACAGTTGATGTTGAAGACAAACAAAAAATAATACTTTAATGCAGTGGAATGCACCACCCATTGCATTTTAGAAAGGTCTGAACTTTTGAGAAATTATTTTGTAAATCAACATAAACATACTACGATAGTATTGGATTTTTTTCTAAATGGGTTGGACAGCCTTTGTTTTTCTAAAACCAGTAAAAATAGTTAATCAAATTATTTAATAAACATAGTACCAAAACTGTTTGAAGCTTTTTTTGCATTTGTTATTGCAAACAAAGTATACAAACAAAAATGCATTACAAGGTTGAGAGAAACTGAACAAATTAAACAAAATGCACACATTCTGTTAATACAATTTCATTTTCAAGTTAGATAATCCCTCTCTATAATATTTTGACTTGCAGAAGGAAATTTTTCATGAAGTTTATATTTCTCATAGGATAAGTGCATTTTCTTTTTAATTAGAATGGAATGAAATTAAGAAGGCCTATAATACTGCAGCATAAACAGAACAATTTATTTCAAGAGTTTATTTTCTAATGAAACTATTTGAAGAAAAACGTATTCTTAGTGGAGACCAAAATACATTATCTGTGAAAACATTTAGGCAAAAATATTGAAAATTTTTATTACAAAATATTCTCCAATGAGCAAAATTTGCTCTGAGTATAGATTTATGTTAACTCCTATAGATAGAATATTTTTTAATTACAGAAAAGAGTGGAAAATTAAGATTTATTAACCCACAGAAAATAATTTTAAAGAACACATATGGCAATTTTATGGAAGAAGTTTGAAAATCTTGACTGTATTTAAAAAGATACATACAACATGTAAATGGTTAATCAACTGATTAATAAAAGTGATTATATCTAAATCTAAGGTTATTTTGCTTATTTATTTAAATGCTTGAAAAGTATAAAGCTTTTTCTCCAATTTTATTCATTGTACACAGATGTTACCTCTATTTTCAGAGATAATTTGATTTCTAAAAAACATTTTTAGGATAGGACTATTTAATTGGGCAACCAACATATTATAACCTATTTGACAGTCAATAAACAGCAACTTAAAATTATATAACGTGGTTTGTTTTAGAACACCTTTAACTTACAAAGTGTCCCAGTGTCCACAATAATTTATATGGTAACATTGCCTATGACTAATACCATTCTTGTTATTTACTTAGAGGAATTCCTGCACAGAAACACCAAGGGACAAGCTCAAAAATGTTCATTTCTATAGCATTTGTTACTATAGAAATGAAAATGAAACAATGCAACCACATGGATGAATCACCCAAATGTTAAACCAAGGAAAAGGAGATGAACAGAAGGGGTTTATATGAGCACACTTACAAAACTGCAAAAACAGGCTAAATCATCATTGCTAAGCAGACATCCACAGGGAGTAAGACTATAACGATATTTCAAGATTGTTGTGATTTGTAAGGAGAAGAAAGAGTCAAGATTCCTGAGGTTCCAGAAATATCCTACTTCTTGATCGTGATTGAATTTAGACAAATATCCCCCTTATAATAATTCATAAAACCTACATTTTGGTTTCATTTGGGTGTTTTTGTATATGTGTATATGTCAAAATTTATCTAAAACATGTACAGATAAACAGTCTGAAAAATGTTTCTTATAAAGTTTGAAAATGTTTGAACCCTTTGAAAATGTTTCTTATAAGCCTCCTTTTGTCATTGCCTAGAGCAGTTGATACTTGTGAAATACGCACCTGTTAAACGACTATAAATTATATTTATATCAAGGCAATTTTTCTAATCTAAATAAGCATGTATGTATATGTGGTTGTTTGTGTGTGTGTGGATGTATGCATGTCTGTGTGTGTGTGTGGTGGTGTGTGTGAATGTGTGTGTTCAGGTGCATTTCCGTGAGAGTGTGTGTATGCTTTGGGGGAAGGTAAGGATATCATTTTCGGCATGGGAGAATGTGATTATCACAGAAAGATTCAGATGAACCGGAATGTTGAAAACGGAAACCCCAACGCAGAAAGAAAATGTCAAGTAAGTGAAGTAAGAGAAATAAACGTATTGTTTTCATCAAGCTAGAGGTTTTAAAACACATACTTTAATGTTAGTTTCTTCCCAGACGTTTGTTTTTTCAGTATGTGGTTCGGGCAACTATAATATATTTTCACCTTAGTGAAAACAGGCCCTTAGTTATGCGAGAAAGAGCTACCCTTGTTAATCTCAGATCATTTTCATTTCATAAATCTTTTCACTAGATCGTCATGAGTATTATCTCAAAACAAAAACAAGAAACACCTGCTGTATCATACACAATTTTCAATCAATTCATGCGTTGCTTTAGTGTAAAAGAAAGAAATCAAGTAAATTATTAGTCCACTTGGGAACTGCAAGAGCAGATTTAAAGGATGTGAATATTCTCATTTCAAAGTAATTTGGCTTCTTCACCTTTTGTAATTATGGGAGCGTGAAATTCTTTTTGGCTTGCCACTTACACTTTTCATCATTTCCTTTTATAATACTTATTGAAAAAAGCATGTGAATATTGGTGACCACAAAGTACAAAGACACACACACACGCCATCCCCCTCCCCCCACAAATAACAGGGTTCAGCATTTTCTAAGAGAGTCAAGTTTCATTACAATCATTCTGCCATTCTCTCAAATTCTGACTTAACTTCATTAATCCTTTCAGCATAGAATTTGGCACTTAGATTCTCAGGTAGCAAAATTCACTTAAATTAAACCAAGTTTATTGACTGACTGCTATCTAATATGTTGGATAAGTGCTCAAGCTCTGAAGCTTATTATAATTCACTGTGTAAGCTCCGGGCACAGTAGTTAATCTCCACACAGTTCCATTTCCTTTGTAAAATGGTCAAGATATCCTGAGATAAAACATGAGTAACCCAGAAACAAGCCACAAAATTCAAGCAGAAATGAAGTGGTCAGGTGGAAAGAAATTTTCCTCTACCCTTCTAGATTCTTCTGACAGGTCTAAGAATTAAACAAACATGAGACAGATTAACAGGAGAAAATCAAACGAAGTTTAATAACATACATACGAGAGTTAACTTACCAAAATGGCTGAAACCCTTACCTTAAATACTGTCTTCAGCAAAGACCGAAGAGGATGTTAGGGGTAGTGGTTTGGGACTGCAAGGGGGAGAAAGGCAATTGACATGGAGATGGAAAAGTAAAGGTTTGCTGGTTCATACAGAGACAATGAGATACAGAGTGGAATTTTAACAGACTTGTCTAGGCCACGCTACAGTTAGCTGCGGTGACACAGCTCCTTTCCTGGGACAGGTCCTCTACCTTCATTCTTTTAGGCAGTTAGGGGGAAGGTCAAAGTTTCTTTCTGAGTCTTTTGGGTCTCTATTGTTTTTAGCTTAAAATAATCTGTAGGCCAAAGAGATTTATTGGGGTGGCAAGGTTTGTTTTATCTTTGAAATAGTTGATTTACAGTATTGTGTTAGTTTCAGGTGTACAGCAAAGTGACTCCATTTTTTTCAGATTTTATTATATTATAGGTCATTACAAGATATTGAATATAGTTCCCTGTGCTGTACAGTAAATCCTTGTTGCTTACCTATTTTATGTATAGTAGTTTGTAACTGTTAATCCCACACTCCTAATTTATCCCTACCTCCCTTTCCCTTTTAGTAACTATAAGTTGTTTTCTATGTCTGTGAGTCTGTTTCTGCTTTTTTTTTTTGATTGTAATTGCTTTAAGATGTTGTGTTAGTTTCTGCTGTACAATGAAGTGAATCAGCTATGTGTACATATATCTCCTCCCTCTTGGACCTCTCTTCACACCCATCTAGGGCATCAAAGAGCACTGAGCTGAGCTCCCTGTGCTGTATAGCAGGTTCCTACTAGCTGTTTTATATGTGGATTAATTTCTATTATTCTTAGATTCCACATAGAAGTGATATGATATTTGTCTTTGTCTGACATACTTCACTGAGTATAATATTCTCTAGGTCATTTCATGTTGCTGCAAATGGCAATATTTCATTCTTTTTTGTGGCTGAGTAATATTCCTGTGCGTTTGTATATACACCACATATTCTTAAGTCTGTTGGTGGACAATTGGATTTTTTTAATCTATTGTAAATAGTGCTGCTATGAACATGGGGGTGCACATACCTTTTCAAATTAGAATTTTCAATTTTTCTGGATATATACTCAGGGGTGGGATCGCTGGATCATATAGTAGCTCTATTTTTAGTTTTTTAGTTTTTTTTTTTTTTTTTAAGGGATCTCCATACTGTTTTCCATAGTGGCTGCACCAATTTACATCCTGGGATGAAAGTTTTTTCCCCTACAAAGTTATTATTAGAAAGCAATTGTCACATCTCCAGGTTTGTCTAGTAATGCAAATGTTTGGTGAAAACTTTTCTGTTGTTGTTTGGTATCGACTTGAATGGAATGCAAATCTGAATATTTTTAGGATTACATGAAACTTTATATATATGTATATTGCAGTAAGTTGGAAAAATAATAATTGTTGCTTTACCACCAAAACAAATTTTTGCACTGCATTTTTGCTTTGTGTAGTGTACATATTAGTGCAACCCATTTGCTAATTGTTAATAAATTAGTAGGGCAAAGAGCTTTAAAGAGCCTTATCTCTCCAGGTTGGAAAGCCTAGGGGGATCATGTAACCCATTCTTAGTCTGGCTGAGTGAAAAAAAAAATGAAGTAAAGAGATAGAAGTAAACATTTTACTGTACCACATTACTGAATAATAATTCTCTAATTTTAAAATGTTTTAAGTTCCATTTTATAAATACATATTATCATCTTTCTATAGCATAGTAAGGTTAAATAAAACAATTATTTATTTGTGAATTATATTGTCATATTCAAGGTCCATAGTGAGTTTAAAAAAATGTGACTTGATCTTTCTAGCCATCAAGATTATTTATTATAATAGTGTAAGTTATCAGTACCTCTGTTCCTTTGTGCAACACAAACAGTCCATCAGATGTCGCAAGTTTGGGTAGCATGTAATTTCACTGGAGGAGGGCAGGCAGCCAAATGAACGAGGACCGTGATGAGCAGACCAATGCTGGGGGCAAGGAGATAACTTTTTACTTCGACACATCCCTGAGAACAAGTCCAGAATAATTCCACAAAGGCTGGAGTTTTCTCTGTAAAATACGCGGGGGAAATACAATGGCAGTGATATGCTCTGCGTTTTTATTTGGCAAGTGAATTTGCTACTTTCAGGGGAATTACGGGCTTGATATTTGGAGCTGTGGACACTGAGGCCACAGTGTAGGTATGAATTAATGTCTTGTCACAGTCTGGGGGATGGCTGATGGACTGACTTGGTCCGAGGGCCTGGGGAGCTAAGAATGCCCATGTATTAAGGCAGCGGTCTCCAACATTTTTTGCACCAGGTTTGGTAGAAGGCAATTTTTCCATGGATCCAGGGGCGGGGGGATGGTTTTGGGATGATTCAAGCTCGTTATGTTTATTGTGTACTTTCTTTCTAGTATTATTACATTGTAACATATAATGAAATAATTATACAACTCACCATAATGCAGAATCAGTGGGAGCCCTGAGCTTGTTTTCATTTGCCACTCACTGATGGTTTTTTTTTTTAATACATTTATTTTTTTATTTATTGGCTGTGTTAGGTCTTCATTGCTGCACACGGGCTTTCTCTAGGTGCCGCGAGGAGCAGCTACTCTTCATTGTGGTGTGCAGGCTCCTCATTGCCGTGGCTTCTCTTGTTGTGGAGCACGGGCTTGAGGCACGTGGGCTTCAGTAGTTGTGGCACGTGGGCTCAATAGTTGTGGCTCACAGGTCCTAAAGCACAGGCTCAATAGTGTGGCACATGGGCTTAGTTGCTCTGCAGCATGTGGGATCTTCCTGGAGCAGGGATTGAACCCATGTCCTTTGCATTGGCAGGCAGATTCCTAACTACTGCGCCACCTAGAAAGCCCACTGATGGGGTTTTGATGTGAGTCTGCAAGCAACTGATTTCTTATGGTCTCTGTGTAGTCAAACCTCTCTACTAATGATAATCTGTATTTGCAGCCGCTCCCCAGCGCTAGCATCCCCGCCACAGCTCCACCCCAGATCATCAGGCATTAGATTCTCAAAAGGAGCAGGCGACCTAGATCCCTTGCAGCTGATCTGACAAGAGCCGGAGCTCAGGCGGTGATGTGAGCGATGGGGAGTGGCTGTGAGTACAGATGAAGCTTCACTCACTTGCCAGACACTCACCTCCCGCTGTGCAGCTGGGTTTCTAATAGGCCACGGATGGGTACCGGTCTCTGGCCCGGGGTTTGGGGACCCCTGTATTAAGGGAAGAAGAAAGCTCAGTGTGAGGCAATTTGGAATTCAATATTCTAACCCCATAATTGAAAACAAAAGAAGAAGGTATAAGAGTGGCAGATGTACAGCAATAGCGGTGAAGTCGTGGCAGAGGAACACTGTGAAGGACTCTGTTGTTCCCTCAAGATGCCACGAAGCACACCTCTAACCCAGGACCACAAGGGCCACAACAGGCAAGAAGGAAATTGGACGTGGCTGGTGTGGCTGGTGTCCAGTTCCTGGAGACCTGTGTGTCCTAGATCATCACAGTACAAAGGCACATCTATTTCACCGAGAAAAGTCCCAGCCTTCAGGGAATTCGTCTACACGTGCTCTTAGCGATGTGTGGAAGGGAAAAGTTGTCTCTTTTCTCTCCAGTAGTGGTTGGTTTCAGTCCTCACTCATGTACTCATAAAGAAACATTCAGAAATGTCTGGACACAAGGCTTTGATGTAAGGATTCAATTGCAAATGAAATAGACATATTCTTCTTTGTTAGAGCTCATTGTCTAGAGGAAGAGACAAATAACACAAGTAACCAATCAAACACTAATTTGAAATAACCTGAGAATAATATCATGATAGACTCAAACTAGAAGCCAAGTAAATAATTAGAGGGAATGGATGTACTTAGCTTAGACAGGGCAGGCCTTTAGAGAAATTAGAACGAAAAGGAGATAAAGATGCCAGCTGTTCAAAATGCAGAGAGGAGGAAGAGCCATGTGTCACACTTCTCAGGAACCACAAACTCATGTGTCCTCATGGCATGCTATCAAATTTTTTGTGACGTTTGTTAAATCTGCCCAAATTTTCTACACGTCCTGCAAGTTAAGGCTAACAATGTGAACTGTGCTATCTTATTAACTATTTTACACTTACCTTAAATCAGTTTGCAAAAAACAAACCATTATGTCACCATCCTACACTCAAGAGAATGCTCAGTCTCAAAATTCAAAATTTCTCTGAGTATCAATGCTTTAACTCCACACACTGAACCAGACTTAAAACTCAGGAGTCATTCCATAGCTGTAGCTTCTTAACAAATCTTGTTGGAGCTATTTTATTTTGTTCATGGTTCAGGTTTCATGAAACATTTGACATAAACAAAAGAATTACTGTAGGTAACTTATATTTACATATGTTTAATACAATATTTATTAAAAAGCCACTAGTTAGCTTAAGAAACAGAACACTGGGTGCTTCTCCCCAATTTTATCATCTTCTCTACCCACCAAATGTAACCAACATTGTGAATTCTATATTTGTCATTCCCTCGTGTTCTTTATTGCTTTTCTCCCTTGATGTGTGTTTCTAAATAAGATATTGTTTAGTTTTGCTTATTTTCAGACCTTAATAGATATAAGCATATAAATTCTTCACTAATTTACTTTTTCATTGAATTTCATCCAGTGCTGTGTTTCTAAGACTGTTATAATGTGTAGGTATAGTTTATTCAATATCACTGCTATCCTATTTCTTCATATGAATTTTCCCACTAATATACCATGGGTACTTTCCCATTTTTAGTTGCTATAAATAATGTCACTATGAACATTCTCCTTGCACACATAAAAATAATTTCCATGTAGTATATGATTAGCATTAAAATTATTAGGTCATAGTGTTAGTTCATATCCCAATTACTAGGTGATATCATTATTTTTCCAAAGAAATTGTACTGCTTTAATTGCACAAGCAGATTCCAAGTGTTCTCCTATCCCACATTTCTACCATTTTCAGATTTTAAAATTTTTGCCAATGTATTACGTGTAAACTGCTCTCTCATTTTGTTTAAATTTGCATTTCTCTGATGACTCTTGAGGTGCAGAGTATTTTCATTTGTTTCCAGTCATTCAAATGTCTTCTAGGAACTGTGATCATGTTTTCAACTCTTTTTATCTGTTGGATTTATTGTCACTTCCTTGTTGTATTTTAGTTTCTATATATTCTTCATATGATTTCATTGTTGAAATGAAATTTTAATTTGAATATAATTAAATTTGTCAATGTTTCTCTTAATGTTTTTTGCTTCTTTGCTTGATTTATAGAATCCCTCCCACTTCCAGTCCCAGGTTAATTTCCTGCTAAAATTTTTACATTTTGTTTTTCACATTTATCTTTAACCTATCTAGAATGTATTTTTGTGTATTTGTATATAATAAAGATCTCATTAAATAATTATTTCCGATATTATTGAGCAGTCTGCCCGTTCACTACTAGTCTACAATATCCTCTCATTCATATACCACGTTCCTGTGTGCATGCATCCGAACTTGGGTTTTTTTTACTGTTCCATTCTTCATGTTTCCTATCATTTAACCAAAAGCATACTGCCTTAGTTGCTAAAATTTTATTTTAAGTTTTTGTACCCAGTAGAAAAGTTCCCCTTACTTACACTTACATATACATTTTAGGATCAGCCTTTCAAGTTAACAAAAAAATGACTGGCATTCTGTTTGGAATTACACAGACTTGAAATAATGTTTTCAGTGAAATTGACATCATTATGACACCTAAAGAGCATTTTATGTCTCTAGTGAGTTTGTCTTAATACCTTTCACTAAAGTTTTATAATTTTATCCATAAAGGTTTTATGTCTTTGTTAAATATATTCCTTGTTACTTGTTGTTGCTATGCAAAGAAGATTTTTTTTTTGTTTAATAACATTCACATGCTTTTAATAGCATTCAGATATGTTCTTTGGTACTTCAGTATTGCTATGCTAAGTAAGATTTTTCTTTTGATAAATATGTGAAGTTCACTATTTTATATTGATCTTACTTTCAGTACATTTGCTATTTTATTAATTTTAGTAATTTGTAAGTCCTGTGGCATTTCTCTTCAAAATGTTCTCACATCTGTCCCTTCCTCACGCCTAACTAGCTTACAGACTATCTTGCACTTTCTTACACCAGGCCTCCATGCACATCAGACCTGAATTTCCAGAATAGCTTCTCAAATCTGCTCATTGTCCAGGGCTTCACCAAACCCTGGTCTAGCTTACAAGGAATTTCTTAATGAGTGGAGATGGGCCTTCCTCCCTGATAAAAATGTTCAGTAGCTAAAACTTGTATCCTACTAGGTTTCCCCTGCCCCTCACTGAACTTCAGCTAAAAAGTATATTTACAATCTGTTTCCATCTTGGTATCTTTCTGTCCCATCAAATCAGCAGTCATCTTTACTATCTCCCCTTTCTCCAATATTCCACCTTTACCTGTATCTCTGAATGCTTCTGTTTTAAGCATTAGTCCTGGTCTCCTAATGTTTTTCTTACTTCCCATTAAAAAACAAAATCCTCTCACCTTTGACATGCAAGTAAAGCCCCACTTATACTATATGAGTTTTTCTCCTTTGTTCCAATCCACTTTGATAGCCCACTATCCTGAATTCTTTAATAATTCTTCTTTGCATTCTTAGGTTGTTAGAATACAAATAATGTGTTGTTTTCACCTTTTCATGTTTCATCCATCAACAATAATTGATTGAGTTCATAACGTGTCAGACACTGGGTTGCAACCAAAATTCTTGGGTATGTTTCAAATATGACATTTTGCATCCCTCACAAAAGTAAAAACACATTGTAGGAGGGCAAACTGTGCTAAAATGTGTCTCTTTGGCATGAGTCCTCTATTAGGCTGGTTGGTTTCTTTTTTTTTAAGAAGCGAAAGGCTCAGGAAGAGCTTTTACCTTCTCCCCTGAGCTGCCTAAAAGAATTTAGATAAGGGGCCAATCCCAGGACGAGAGTTGTCACCAGAGCGAACTACAAAGAACGTGAGTTAGATGTGATAGACTGTGGGTAACTTAGCAAGGCTGGTTCTACCAAAGTGCTCTCTGTGTCCAGCTGTCTCTGCAGAGCATGGCGAACATTTGTTTACCCAACATTTGTTTCTCTCATCTTCCTATAAATTGTTTTCCTCTCCTTGGAAATGCCAGACTTCTAACCCCTTTTGTTCTCAGATGGTATACAAGCCTCAATTGACAAACTTGCCCTTAGGCTCCATTTTCCTATGAAGCCCACATATGTACAAAGTTAAATTTGATTTTCTCCTGTTCATCTGTCTCATGACAATTTAATTCTTAGACCATGCAAAAGAATCTAGAAGAGTAGAGGAAACTATTTTCCTTCTTCAACATTAAACTGAAAAGCAATAGCTGCTCAATCAATATCTGTTTATTAATTTCCCTTGTTCACTCCTCAGTTCTTGTGATAGAGCAATTTTGCACATGATAAACATTTAATGTACATATTTATTTAAGGAATCAATGAATATGTTTTATTAGGAAAATCACATGTTCTCCTTTTAAAGTGAGTTGCACTTTCCTTTCTAACCTGGGAAGGTTTTATAAAAAATGATAGGTTTTCTTTGGAAAAACTCATATGTGGTATAATGAAAATGCCCGAATGCTAATACATGCTTTGTCTGGTTTGCCTAATTTCTATTAATATAAGCTGTCTTATTCCAAATCATTTTACGAAAACACATCATCGTGACTCTGTTTGGTATTCATATTAAGTGGGATATGTTACCACTTCATTACCTTATGAAGGTAACTTCTCTCTCCAAAGCTTTATCAATAATGGGGATATATGCCTGTGATTGTCAAACATCTTATGTAGAAAAGAGAATATTTTAGTTTAACATCTTCCAGAGAACTAGTCATTTTATAAGGTACAATTTCTACAGCCTGCATGTTTACTTAAGAATCAATTAATTCACTTCCAACCACCTCTTTTAAAGACTGCAGTATTTATAACCTCATCTACAGTTGAACCTGTTTGAACTTTAAGTAAAGACAGGAAGCACTAATGCATGATATAACACTTATAATAAACTCCCTAAATGGAAAAAGATTTTGCAATCCTAAGCATCAAAGTTTATAATATAATTAAATGACAAATATTTGGACACTTTTTAAAAAGTATCCATTTCTTCTATTTATTTTATTTCGGGAAAGTAGTAGATGCTAAAAATGTATGTATCCAACTTTAGGTGCTATCACTCTAGGAAATATAAATGTAGATAGCTAATGAAGCTCTACATAAATACCTTTGCAAGTACTGAAAACTTACAAGCCATTAGTTTATGCTCTCTTAATAGCTTCCTGTAAGCTAAAATAATTTTCTTCCAGAATGTAGTGACTATGCTATTTCATCATGTTTTTAGCCAGTGCTATAATTTCTTTTACTATGATGGATAGTGAACATTTCCTGTCATTTTCCTCCAACCCTTCAAAAAATAACTCATTTAAAAGAGATATTAAAACTGGGGGAGGGATACATTAAGAATTTGGAATTAACATATACATACTACTATCTACAAAATAGATAATCAACAAGGACCTACTGTACGGCTTAGGAACTCTACTCAGTATTCTGTAATAACCTATATGGGAAAAGAATCTGAAAAAGAGTGGATATATGTATATGCATAATTGAATCACTTTGCTGTACACCTGAAACTAACACACCATTGTACATCAACTATACTCCAATATAAAAAATTAAATTAAAAATAAATTACGCAAAAAAGTGATGAAAACTGCAATAAACCACCTTTGAGAAACATTGACAGAAACAAAGTTAGGACAATTGTCTAAATACAAGTTTTATCAGAGATTTGAAGAAGCTTTATGAAATTGCAGCAGAGGCAACACTGCATATGGGATTTCCCAACAACCTGTAACCATAGAACCCTTTACCATAGGACTGAAAACATGTCATGAAAAATCTTGGTATAGTGGAAATGTTATGGGTTCTGGATTCCTGAAGACTACATTCAAATTCCAATTCCTCCTAGTTCTTCCTCTGTTAATTAAATGTTTGAGCCTTGATATCATCATATGTAGACAGGAAATATTCCTGACCTAATAGGGCCATTGGATAAATGAATTAAGCTAATTCAAGTGATTTAATTCAGCGAACATTTACTTAGGTCCTAGGCAATGACCAGCTCTTGGTTAGGCACTAAAGATAAAGAGATGAATAAGGCGTAACCCCTGACCTCAAGGACTTCATTGTTTTCACACTCGCTTGCGTGTGCGGCCACGGGAATCTTCTCTTGTCTTGGTTCTCTGCTTTGTCTCTTTCCCTTTCCTCTGGCCACCAGCTCCAAATCATGACAGTCTTAACCAGAACAGTGTAGCTCTCCATTTCCCCAACCAACTGTCCTTGAACACCCAAAATCCATAGATGGCAACAAAAGGCCATAAATTCTGGGCATCTAGCATGCAAATACAAAGATGGCAAAATGTTTGAAATTTGAGATTTTTCTTGACTCCAGATCAAATTCTTAACATTTGTTCATCTAGTCTTCTCATAGGTAGAATGAAGCAATTGAAATGTAATATCTTGAAGGTCCTGAGGTCATGCGGATGTGGTTATTAGTATTATTTTATCCATTTTCACTTAGTTGTTCCTATATAAAATATTTTTCAACCAAATAATATACGTAAAGAAAGGTGTCTTATCCTTAAAAATCAGCAATTGTTTGCATTAACATAGCAGTATGTTCGAAGGAAGAAAAGGAAGAGAAATAGACGTAAAACTGCAAATTAACAAAAAGAACATATTCATATGAACATTGAGTGTTTCTTATGTAATAAAATAGAATGTACTCAGCTAAAGAAATTATAATTTATCCCAATTCAAAATAAATGTTGGAGTATCTACTACATCAAAGCAATTAAGGCAGTTGCAAAAATTTAAAAAATGAGGATACATCCCCAGCTTTAAAATAATTCAAATTTTGTACTAATGATAAATGATAAACAAGAAGTTATTGAAGCACTGCTATGTGTGAAGCATTGTCAGAGGTCTTTTTGTTTACTTTGTTTTATTTGACTGTGACACAAAAGTATAGAAGCTGAAGCTTCAGATTAAAATTTTCAGGAAGGGGGGAAGAAACATGAAAAACAGCGTATTTGAGCAGGCAATGCTTACTTCTGCCTGTTAGATAGCAATAAGCATAGAATGCTTTGAATATATAAATATCCTAAGGAAAAAATCCACTCAGTCATTATGTAAGTTTCAGTTAATTTGTGTTTTCAAAGTTGATTGGTTATTGTAATTGGCCATAATAGAAGCAAAATCTTTTTAAAAATTATGTTTTGCAGGGAAAACAATGTCATTCAAAATACATTAAATAATGAACATAAAATTAAAATTTCAAATGAGATTTGAGTCAGCACTGAAAATATTTCCAACAGTATTTCCTTTCTATGACTATATTATACCTTGGGTTGAATTGCAGTGGCAGAGTAAGTAAACCCTGGGCAGCCATGCCTTTATCCTAATCCATAAACATCTAGAAATGAGAATTTATGGAATGAGGATTAGAGGGTCAAGATTGGATTCTTGAGTCAACTAACCAGGGACTCAGAAAATAAGCTTTTCCTCCATATTTCATGAATAATTTTATCCCCAATGCCATCAAAAGCCTGAAAGTCACTTTGTCTCATCTTATGATTTTACATCTTGCGAAAGGGGAAAATATTACTAGTCACTTTTTTCTATGGAGGAAATGTAGGAAAAAACATTTCCTATACCATTTTAGATTTAATGACTGAAGCCTACAAATTAAATTGACAAAAGATTTAACAGGAGAAAAGGCAGACATTTCACTGACGTAAATTTTTTTTAATGAATGGGGACTTCACAGAAAAGAAGTGAAAATCCAAAGAGATGGTTAGATATGAGAGCTTATATACCATTTTAACAAAGAGTGATACACAAAAGAAAGGGGGCTTGGACTTCTGGGGACAGTGAGTTGTGGGAAGGTAAATATATGGGGAAATTAATGGAAGATAAAGGTTATTTTTTTAATGTTTATTTTGTTTGTGCAGAATCACCTCAGTGCTGACTTCCTGTCTTCTCCATGGCCATAAATTTCCCCTGGAGAGGGGATTTATGGCGGTCTTTATTTCTCAGAAGTTTCTGCCCCAAGAAGACTTCTTTCTGCACCTGTCAATTCTCTGTGGCCTTCAGCTCACAGTAATCCGTATTCCAGTGTGATACATTTCAGGATAGCACCTCCGATCACCTTTAGTAGCAAAGCTTTAAGTGACAGTCTGAAACAAAGATGTTGTCACTCTATTTTTACAGTTTCTGCTATCGGAAACTAAAATAAATTAACTCTAGCTTATGAACCGTTGTCAGGAGTCATCTTTAATTAGGATTCCAGCTGTATTTTCATTTCCTGGGAGAGTATCAGCTCAAGGTAGAAAGTCAGATTCTCTCAGGCACTTGTAAAATTCTGATTACCTTAGGCAATTCTAGAGCTTCCTTCTTCCACTAGGTTCACTTGAATTTTCAAGGATCTTACAGAAAACAAATGTATCTCCCTATTCAGAACATCAGCTCACAATTTCTGGAAATACATTATGGGTGTGACATCAACGTTCTATGTGATGCTTTGGATTCCAGAATAAGATTGATTAATCTAATCAGGCACCATGAAGAAACCGGAGATTAATAGCTTCCCTTTCTCTTACATCTTTACATCTTGCTAAAATGCCAAATACCTCTTGTTAATAAAATCTATGTGTAATACTGTTGGCAAGTAAGTCTGATAAAAAGTTTCCAGGGCTTACCTTCCTTGGTACAGGGGAGAATTGAGAAAGGTGAGGTAATAAAGATTATGAATAAAATCTTCTGATATGCTATATAGGCATAACTAAGAGTTATCAAAAAAAGAATTCACAAATATTATCAGGCAGTTTCCTTGACATGTTTGTTCTAGCCAACAAAACTTCAGAGTTGTTTTCCTTCAAATTACTTTATTCTCCTTTTTGGAATCTTTTGTTTTTTAATTGTATGATCACTAAAATAAGATTTCTGGGGTTAGCTACTTACTGGTGAAATTAGTAAAATGGCTAAACCATTAGGTACATCTATACGTTTTGACCAAAAAAGCAGGATTTACATACCAAAGCAATTACATACAGGTTTCAGAGATGGGTAAATATAGCAAGTATCCCAGTGTTAAATCCACTGTACCCTCCCTTAGACAGCCAGTGAATCAAAGGCTGGTGTTCTTCTAGCTGGTCTTCTCAAAGCTTTTCCTAATTTTAAGATTATAAAGTATGTTAAGTATCACTCCTGCCTCCATAATACTCCATGTCAATATGTGCTGAGACACTGCTTGCTATTAGATTATAAACATAAAAATAATTGTCATTCCACAAATAATTACCCTCTGTCACTTTTGTGTACCCCTTATGTGCCCATCAACAAATGTGAACTGAAACATATAACATATGAGCCCAGCTCTCTACTATCTTTGGATCCAAGGAGTCTTTCTAAGCACCCTCAGACTAAAAATGATAAAAGAGCAAACTCCACCCATTTCTTTTTTGTGTGCCGGATCTGAAAATAAACAGTGGTTCCCAGACCAGACTACAGTGTATATTTTACTTCATCTAGATACGTACACTGTATACAGAAACGATGGCAGTGTGTAGCTTTTAAAAATCCCATTTCTGTCATTTTGAATCAAAAGATGTGGGAGCAGATGGGTAATTACTTTGCATGAGAGAGAAGATGTAGTGCAATAGGAATTACCAGAGTCTGATGATTGCGGTGACACTCTACAAGGCATATGTAAAATTTAGTTTTGGTTATGACTTTTATACTCAGCCTACATGTTTTAATTTGAGGTTACTGTTGATAATTTAAGAATTGAACAATGAATCAAATTTCTAGTGAGTCCAGGTGGGTATTAAAAATGTTGCTAATGGAACTGAGTATATTTCTGAATTCGAATACAGAATACAGGCATTTATTCAGCACAGAGAGTGTATTATATGTTGGGTTGGAAGTTACAACCTGTACCATCAAGGCTGTCTTTAGCAGCTTCTATCTGTGGGGTGTTTGGCAGTCAAGGTTACCAGCTGTTCTTCATGACCATACAGTGAAATATGTTAATAATTTTTGCTCTGTTGTATAGCAACAGAAACTGTGATAGGTTATAGAAACCTTGGAATAAATACAGCACAGAGGATGTTACTTTAAATATTTTGAAAGCTATATGATAAGCTGTATATGTGTGTGTATAAAGTATCGAATAAAGCAAGGAAATTATCCTCTTAATTTGGAAGGTCTATTTAATTAAGCTGGAAATTTCAAACAGTATCAGAATGTCAGTGTTTGAGATTTGGGGATTAATTTAACTGAAGTGGTTGGATGGGCTCTACAAATTCAATTTACTATATTGATGTGATCACTTGAAAAATATATGACCCTAAATTAAAATTGTAATAATGGATAAGATAAATATTAACTATATTGTTCTACCCATCCAAATATGTTGGTTATTTAATAAATCTTGATGTTTCTGGTTTTCACTCAGTCATGTAAAGAGCTCGGAAGACATCAGTCCCATCTTTACAACAGAAAAAATAGCTGAACAAACAAACAAAATCTAGCATATCTGTCTGTCACTCATAATTTTGGTTGCCTTGTGGCATTTTTTCAACACTCATTACCAATTTTGAAAAAAATAAATCTCAAGGAACGTCTAACCATTTTTCTACAGTTGCTCTCTCTCAAATTCACAGTAAAGAAAGAGAGAGAGAAAGAAAGAAAGAGCCTCCTTGTCAGTGAAGATGCCTGATAAAGGAAAACTGTTACCTTTGCTCAGTCCTTGCTTAAAAACATCCTTCCTTTCTGCTCTTTCTGCCATTCATTGTCAAGATACAAAAAAAGTGATGGGCTTCTGAATCTTTGGTTAATGCTAAAGGCAAGGCAGGAAAGGACAGTAGATTCTTACCCTTTAAAAGACTAGATAAAAATCAGATGAGCCAAAAGGATATAGTATAGTTTTAAGAAACTGACTTTAGTTTTTATCTTTACATAGATAAACTGGATGGGATTTTCTGTTTCCATATTTCTCTACAGGACCATGAGAACAATAACACATGACATTGTGTGTGTGTGTGTGTGTGTATACACACACACGGACGCAATGCCTGTTTGGCTTATTTACATGGTAAATTCAGTTCTTCCTTCTGATCACGTGTGCATAATCTCACATTATATTTGAGTTCTACTGACATTTGTTAGGAAAGCTTCACAAACAGATTGGAATATAAAATTCACTTCACACCCATAAGAGTTCTTTATAAGAATGTCTTCTGCAAAGTTCTCAGCCTTACAACTAAAATCTCAGCTAGACGTAAGTGCACGGTTGCTCATTTCCACCTTATATATCTTTACTAACTTCCTAATTTGCTTTTGTAATAATAGCTTTACTGAGACTATACAATATAGTGTGTGAATTATAACTCACATACCATAAAATTCTCCCTTTTAAAGTGCACAATTCAGTGATTTTTAGTATATTCACAGAGTTGTTCCACTGTCTAAATTTACAACATTTGCATTCCCCAAAACTCCATACTCATTAATAGTCACTCTCCATTTCTCCCTCCTCCCAGCCTCTGAAAACCACTAATCTACTTTCTGACTCTGTGGATTTGTCTATTCTGGACATTTCATATTGCTCTTTTTCCTTTACAGCTTTACATAAACGTTGCCAACATTAGTCACCCGGCATATTTCACTTGGGCATTTCAGTCAGTCATATCTTCATAAACAGAGAAATTATATATTAAAAAAATCTCTATTAAGGGAATCTTTAGTTCCCTTCTTAAAAAATAATGCACTATGAAATGATGAAGCTCCTTAGATGAATTAATTCATTTCAACAAATACTTAGTGAGGCATTTAACCAGTGTGTCTCCAAGCATTGGTTTTGGGTGACCTACTTAAATCACAATCACCTGTGGTGCTTTTTAAAGATGCAGATATTTGAGATCCACCTCACATCTCCTGAATTAGACTTTCAAGAAAGGGGGGAAAGAACCTTCATTTAACAGGGCCTCTGAGTTACTCTTTTCCACAGTAACATTTGTCAATCAGAAACCTACCTGGAGTAGGGTCTGGCCATAAAACAGATGAGGGAGATGCAGTATTTGATCTTAGATGGTTTCAACACATTTTGTCTATACATTTTGCCAATGGTATTTTAGTAAAACTATAGAAATAAATTGAAAGGAAAAGAAGGACTGAAAGAAAAGACTCCTAGTGATTAGCCACTATCTGCTTCTTACAAAATACTGTACAGATAGTCTTTTTTACTTGGTAAAAGTATTGTATGGTCCCAGATGCTATGATACATATTCATTTTCCATATTTGATCTTGCATTAAATATACTTATGTCATCATGAACTCATTTGTTTTATTTGTTCATTAAGTGAATATGTATTAAGTTACTACTATGTGGCAAGCACTACTAAAGGCAGTAAACTAAATTAAGTCTTCAAACTGTAAAACTAAAGGAAAAGGGGGTGAATACAAGAGATATTTAGAGAAGAAAGCACTGTGGATAGGCAAAGTCTTCATGGAAGGAGAAAAATGAACTGGTTCTCTGAGGCTGAATAGGATTCCTCTGGAAACCAACAGACAGAGGCCATTCATATAATGAAAGATACATAAATAAAAGCGTATATGCCACCAAAACATTGTAGCATTTGTTTCAAGTTGGATCCAGTTTATCAATCTACCTCTTTGGAGTCAAGTACCTTCTGGTAACTGGAATACATGAGAGGGACTTGACCAAAATAACTGGTGCAGGACTGTCTCATATTTGGGCCATGTAAGAACCTGGAAACCAGTATTGGGGATACCCAAAAAGAGGCTCTTAATATAGTATATCTTAGTGAAAGCAGCTCTGTGCACTCCAGGGGGAAAATGCATCCATCTGCCAATATGAGTTTGGTCTTCTCAGTTCTTTAGAATGGTTGTCTCAATCCCTTCTATAGGTAAGAGAGGAAGAAGAGATGGAAGAAGAAAATGTGGACCTTCTGTGCTGTGATGGGGGATTGATAACCTGTTGCTAAGCAACTGCTGGCCTGTAAGAACAGAATCCTGTCAATTCTGCCATGAATGTGGCTACTTCCTGTGGAGGTACGGTGGGCGATCAGAATAGCAACAAACAAGAAAAGAACCATAGTAATGATAGGGATAGAGTAGGATAATTAAATAGTTAGTTTAGGAATCCCACTAGGAGATTAAAGGCAGAGAGGGGATTTTAAGGGAGTTTGGGAGACTGCTGAAGCTAATGAGCCCCCAAGAAAAGAATCCAGTAATCTAGCAACAATCTACTCTACATTGAAGGAAGACCAGGTGCATCCAAGCACCAGGCACACTCAAGCCACAAATCCTGATCGTTAAAACACACGACAATAGATATGGGGTCCGAATGTTGTTACATGAAGTCATGAAGTTAATGGTCCTTGAAGAGTAGCATTTCTGTATGTAGCCAAGACAGGAATATAGATGTAAGGGAAAGAAACTAGGTGAAAGGGAATGGTATACTGAAACCTGAGATGAATTACCATATTTTAGTCTATATTACCACCCTTTTGCTAATATATGTATTGAAGAGGAAAGTTAGAAACTTACACTCAGCTAAAAATAACTCCATGCTTGTTTTGCTTTTGTGAAATATGCTTGCTGCTTGGAGAAAAACAGAAAAACAGGATGACCTAACAATTGAATGTAACTTTAAGATGTTTTGCTAAAAATTGGAATATTCTGCACCGGCTCTTGTAAGTTTCTGTTTGGAAACTTCCATGCTCTGTAAACATGTGCACTATAAAAGTAAAGCTCACCCTGAGCTGGGGGCCCAGAACTTTGGAGCGTTAGCTGGTCTGGTGCTGCTGCCTTAATAAACCTGAGTTCTCCACCCCTCTAAGTGTGGTGCTTGGTTTCTCGAGGGAACGCTTTCTGCAACATTTCGATTTAAATAGTGCCACGACAGTCCCAGTTAAACCATATAGAGTCAAAGGAGGAACTAATGATGGAAGCCTTGACATCTACCCAAGAACGAGGAAGAAGGTGATCTTCTCCCCTCCCCACTTCTTCTTGGATTATATCAATGTAGCCTCTTTGTTCTTGGGCTGCTGTGCTCCCTCACCCGCCTGCTTGTATCTCTCACCAGTGTCCTATGCTAATAAACTCACTCTTTGCCTGCCACTTTGCTTCACACTGAGTCCTTTCTGCACTGAGACAAAGGAACCCGAGCTTCAGTAAGTCCTGACACCAGGTGAGTGGTTTCAATTAAAAGACAGTGGGTTCAAGTCCCCTCCTAAATCAGGGATCATGGGTTCAAATCCTAATCTGAGGTGTGGGTGGATTTGAGTCCCAGCCCATGGATTTGAGTCCCAATCTGAGTTTTGGCTGAGTTCAAGTCACATCTGAGAAGGAGTGTGGTTTCAGAAATGCATCTAATACAACTGAGCAAGCTAAGAGAGAGAGAGAGAGCTTAGATTAAGCACTGAAGTCAATCAATCAGTCAATCAATCTAGAGGAGATAGACTAGTCCATGAATTAGGGAATTTCAAACATGGTACAAAAAGACTTTATAGAAATACAAAACTAAAAATATTCAATAGATGTTGAAAAATAGGACAGTTACAGGTGAGATCAGAATTGGCAGTCTAGATGATACAGTGTAACAAATCTTTTAAAGCACAGAGCCAAAAATATAAAGAGACAGAAAACCATACTGAAAACTTGAGGACTAGAGGAGAGATCTGAGGAAATGTCAACTGTAGATCTGGAGGGAAGGATAGAAACAGATAGAGGATGGGAAATAAAACATGTCTCTAACTTGAGCTGAAAAAAGAGCTGATCCTGCGGATGAAAATTATTCATTAAACAACCCAGGCAAAGTTAATGAATTTTAAAAAACCTTGGAGGGGGGAAAGTGGGGGGTGGGGTGGGATGAATTGGGAGATTGGGATTGCCATACATACATTACTAATAAGAAAAAAAAATCAAGTGGTACACTTTAAATATATGCAATTTATTGTATGTCAATCATATCTCAATAAAAGTTCTTACCAAAAACCCTGAGGAACTAAAAAATAAAACTATTTCAGCAAAAACAAACAAAAAACCAAACCAACCAACCAAACAAACAAAACTTGGAGAAATTGCAGAACTTCAAAGAAAAGGCGAAAACACTTGCAAACTTCCAGAGAAGAAACAAATTACCTAAAAAGGAAAAAGAATCAGACCAGCCACAGGCAAGTTATCTGCCACACTGGCAACAGGAAAGTATAATCCACCTACAGAATGTTGAGAAGTAAGAATTGTATCTTGATCATTCCATTCCTAGCAGAGATACTAATATCTGATGAGGGGAAGTGGATGGGAAGAAAGAAAGATATATGTGGATGTGTTAGACTTCAGGAAATAACACTGTCTCATTCTGCATCTAAGCAATAACATTGTATCTGGGAAAAACCTCAAGAGATGGGAAGGTAAAGAAAAGAACAACAGTGGGGGTAAGGTGGGATGAATCTCATATTTCATATATATGATTGAAAGTGATGAGACACTGTGTAGGGATCAATAAAATGATCATAAGGATGCTCAGGACTGGGGAGAGATCCTTGAAATCAAATGGATGTAAATTATCAAAATTGAAGAGTTAATTCTTGTCATTGAGAGGAAAAATATACAATGAATCTGATATTGAACGTATTAAGTTGTCCTAATTAAAACTCTGAGATAAGGTGTAGTGAAAGAGAGACAAAAGAAAAAGAGAGGGAATTCCCTGGTGGTACAGTGGTTAGGACTCCATGCTTCCACGGCAGGGGACACAGGCTCGATCCTTGGTAGGGGAACTAAGATCCCTCAAGCTGTGTGGTGGGATGGCGAAAAGAAAAGAAAAGAAAGGAAAGGAAAAGAAAGGAAAAGAAGGAAAGGAAAGAAGAAAAGGAAAGGAAAAGAAAGAAAGAGAAGGAAAGAAAAGAAAAGAGAAGGAAAGGAAAGAAAAAAAAGGAAAAGAGAGGGTCTTTTTCAGACTGTGGTGGAAAAGGACAGTAAATATGTCCTGAGGAGCTCAGCTTGTGGAGAAGGGTGCTGAAGAGCAGGGGACACAGTCCTTGAGAGGGAATAGCTGGGGACTTGTCCCCACGTATAGCAGGGAAACATGAGTGTAATTATGACAGGCAAAAGAGAGGTAATGACTATTAATGAAATAAAAGCTACAGGAAAAATAAATATGAGCTGTTCAATGCTTCAAAAACATTTTTTAAGATAAATAGAAAAATTGTAGAGAAACAGATTTATTAGTATAAATAAAAAGGAGGAAAGCAATTGGATTGTCCACAATGTTGAATACACACATATATGATGTATATTCAAGAGAAAGAAATATATATTACATTTTCATCAAAAAACATGAAATCAGAAATAACGAAAACCATACCAACATGATTTTATCTGCTTAGAAATTAAGGAACAACAGTGCACGGATAACTCTTGGAACAAAATAGAAAATGCACACCATTTGCAAAGGTACAGAAAGAGCACATCATACCAAAACCTATACAATCAAGTGAAACTATAAATGAAAAAACAATATTGCCTTAAATGCCTTAATTATTGAAGAAAACAATTACTCTGCTGAAATTTCTCATTATCTAATCATGATTGTTAACACTTTATATTGAATCTAACTCAAATAATATCTTTTAAGATTCATGGTTTTCAGACCTTAATATCTAAATTTAATAAGCCCAATCAAATTGAATAATTTTAGTAGGAGTTTACTCTTAAGGCAAAAAAAAGGGCATTCATAAAAAATTCAGTAAAGTAGGCTATTGGATGAAAACTGAAAAAATCATTAGAATGGCAAAATCAGAACATTTGAAATATCTGGATAATTAGGTAAAATTTTGAAACATGTATCAGCCCAAGCTGCCATAATAAAAAACCATAGACTAAGCAGTTTAAACAGCAGGAATTTGTTTCTCATAGTTCTGGAAGCTGGGAAGTTCAAGGTCAACACGATGGCCAATTCTGTTCCCCAGAGAGGGCTCTCTTCTTTGCCCTTGTTGCTGTGTAAAGAGACCTCTGGTCTCTTTACCTTCTTATAAGAATACTAATCTCATCATGGTTCCTCCATCCTCATGACCTCATCTAAACTTAAAGGTCTCATCTTTAAATGCCATCACACTGGTGGTTAGGGCCCTGACATGTGAATTTGGGGGATGGGGAAGACACAATGGATTTCGTATTTTCATTGCCTTTATTTAGAACTTCCATTCCATTTAAAGTTAATCAAGGGACTTCCCTGGTGGCGCAGTGGTTGAGAATCTGCCTGCCAATGCAGTGGACACGGGTTTGATCCCTGGTCTGGAAGCATCCCACATGACGTGGAGCAAATAAGCCCATATGCCACAACTACTGAGCCCGTGTGCCTAGAGCTCATGCTCTGCAGCAGGAGAAGCCACTGCAATGAGAAGCCCACAAAAGAGAGTAGCCCCCGCTCACCACAACTAGAGAAAGACTGTGTGCAGCAACAAAGACCCAACGCAGCCAATAAATAAATAAATAAAAGTTAATCCAGTGTTATACTCAAGCACAATTTCAATCTTATTATAAATGTTTACATGTACAGTGAGTTAGCCAGTTATTTTATTAGCTAAGGAGTAATTTTAAACATGCTTCCTCCATATAGCCTAAGGTCTTTGATATTTAGGTAGTCATATACCTTTAAGTCCATTCTTTCTTCAAAAGCTTTCTCAAAACTAAACATGGCCAGCTGTCGAAAGTATCCATTAAACATTAACTCTTCCAGGTAAAATGATCGCAATCCATGCCTTACAGTAAGAAGCTATCTTTAAGATTATTATCGCAATACTTAACTATACTGCTAACAATGGTTGAGAACTTAGCAGCTAATAAACTTGCCACTCCAGCTATCACAGAGATAAGATAATGTAGTTGAAAGGAAAGCAATAAAATAACCAGGGCATCACAACACTAAGACAAACAAAATCACATAGTAGTAACTCGTTAACATGACACATGAAAAGCTTTCAGATTATTCACTGTTTGAAGTCCTGTATGTTGAAAGGTTATATGAATTCTTTATATGAAATGATTTTATATAGTCCTTTATATGAAATAGTTTCTTCTTTTGTTCTCTGGAAGTAAATGTGAAGCCCACCCAAATGAATATAAGCTTTATTCAGACCTTGCTACGCAGCAAGAGTCACCACCATTCCGGCTTGGCAGAGACTCAAAAAGGCAGGTTAAGCAGTGAGAAAGCTGTGCAGTGGGAAGAAATGGAAGGTTACGGGGTTTGCCTTGATTGGAGGTTCTTGGCATGCAGAAGCTGGAGGTGGGCTAATTTAGAAGGGGGGCATTCTAAGTGATTGGTTAGGGGAGGATATTAGGCTTTCTTTGGCTGTAAATTAGAAATGGAAGCAAAAATTCGTGAAGCTGGCAGTTATTGATTACTTCCATTTGGGGCTGATTGCTACAGAGGTGCTTTGGCTTGCTCCTGGAGGGGTTGCTGCAGATCGTGGATTAGTGTTCTCTTTTTACGTACGGTCTGGCTGCTTTCCATTTGTCTCTCAGCTTCCACTCTGACAACTATCTGAAACATCGCCTCAGTAGAATTTGAATTCATAATGGTTTGGAGTGTCAGAAGAAGTAAACCAACCTTAACTTCTAAGAAAATGCAATCAACCTGATCATCTCGTTTTAGATACAATTTTTTTCTACAAGAATGCTTCTTCTTTTTGTTACTGTACTTTCTGCTAACTCCTATATTAACTAAATTTACTTTTAGGCATAAAATTTTAAACTCATAAAAAATATATATATATACACATGTAGGGCCAAAATAGCACTATTTCATTTTAAAGCGTGTATGTTAGCTGTGAAAATGTTTCAGACTATAAATCATCCTGTCCTTTTACCATTATCACAAAAAATTCGTAAGTGCTAAAGTGTATGACATCTCTTGACAGGAATACATTACAGGTGTAGTTTTTAAGTTCACTTGAATAAGGCTTTCAGTATCCTCAGGCATTCATACCAGCACAGACATTCTAGTCTATTACTTAAGGTCGAAAGGCCAAAGGTAGCTTGGGAGTAGTAAAAGCTACCACCACCATAACAACAGTTATTATTACTGTTTATTGAGCCATTACTATCTGCCAGGGTCTCTGTATATTCACATTTAAGTTTATTTAATCTTTGCAACACTTTCAATGTAATTTAAAATAGAAAGTTAAGTTATATCGATTCATTTATTTATTAAAAGAAAAATTTTTTTGGTCTCTCCGAGGCCCAAGGATGATTGGCTTGTGTGGACGGTGAGTCAGGAGTCAAATCCGATCCTGCCTGCACCCACTATCTGTGTTCTAATCCAAACACACCCGGTTTTCGGTGTGAGCTGAGGCTTATTCAAAGGAAATGAATCTTTTAATAGACTGTAAATTATGGACCAGACTGTCCCTGAGAAGTTTTTATACCACTACAATACAGTGCAAATGACACATAAGAAGAAGAATCAAAGAAGTAGAAGTTTATCCTTTGTCTTGAATATTTTCTTCTGAAGTGATATTTTGTAATTATTTTTTTTCCAAATAGCAAATAGTAATCATGACATACTACTGGAGGATGTTAAATGGATGGGGTTTTAACTTTAGTTAGTTATTTTTATATAACTTTAGATACCAAAAATAGATATAACTAAATATCATTTTAAGAGATAGGTACAAATGTTCGTTATATTATTTTACATGTTTGAAATACATCTAATTTTATGTGAAAAAATACAATAAAGTTACCTGAAAGTCTAATAGAAGTAAGGAAAAAATGCGTAAGATGAACACTTGCAAATGATTATATGAAATGAAATATTTAACCAGTTAAAATGTATAATGGAAAAAATTACATTAAAAATAAGTACAAAATATAAAATTCCTAGGGATATTTTAACAAGAAATGTGTATCACAAGTGACAGTGTCGATTGAAGAAACATAGGTACATATATGCACCTGAACAGATAGAAGAGAATTTTTCAAACTCTAATTCTTCAATTAAACAGTTTTAAGGAATTTCAAATAAATGCTAGTGGGGATTAATTTGATATCCCATAGTGAGACTGCAAATTCAGTGAGACTGTAAATGAGTAAATAGCTAAGATATTTAATAAGAAGATTAAGAAGGACCTTGAAATTTCAGTGATTAAAAGAACAGGTTACTTATGCAAAGACATTAATAAAACTTCAATGGATCATGATTCTGAAGAGTTTTAACAGTGTTCTTATGTATAAGACTTTCTATTTATTATTCTCATTTACATGAATTTAGTACCTTTTCATCACAAATAACTAGGGAATTAAGTCAATCAAGAAACAGTGCATAGTCAATTAACTGAGTTTTTAGGAAAAAAAAAAATCAGTTCTCCAGGTTCTCCATCAAACATTTGAATGTAGAACAACTGGATGCTGAGTCCCCTACCCTGAGCTGTTGTCACCACCTCCATGCCAGCCTTCACTCAAATACAGACAGTGCACTAAGGAAGTGGAGATGTGTGGCCACAGTCCCTGCTGGAGAAATCATTCCTGGGCCAGAGAATCCCCGGGCACATGAGGAAAATACCAGCCAGAAATGATAATTTCATACTTTAAAATGAGAGAAAATCCACGGAAGAAAACAGAATTAATGACACAAGTAAGAGGGAACTTAAAATGTATCTAATTAGTATCTTCAGTCAGATTCAAGAGAATTGCAGTGATAAAAACAAGAGCAAGTTACAAAGAGAGGCAAGGTGACCACAACCAGTGTTCTTGGAAGTAGAAAGCATGATTGAAAAGTGGCCTAACTCAACAGCAATTCAAGAACAAAATATGCATTTCTAGAAACTAAATTTGTGAAGATCAACTGTATGAAAACTGTGGGAACGTGAAAAGATAAAACACAGAAAGAATAGATAAAATGTGTGCTTGGCAAATCTAGGCAAGCCAACACCCATTAAACAGCATATAGAAAGAAAAAAAGAATCAAGCAAACTATATATATGACAAACTTCCAGAGCTGAGGAAAGCATTTTGGGAACACACACACACACACACACACACACACACACACACACACACACATCCTGTTAGAAATTTTGAATTCCTAAGATAATATTGAAATGCTATAAGCTTCCAGATAGACACACACACACACACACATACACACACACACACACACACACACACCACCAAAATAAATAAAAGCAGCAAGCAAACAAACAAAACCCCAGGCTTATAGAGGAAAAAGAATCACAATGGCTCTGTGGTCCTTTTCTGCCATCTCCCAGCTCGGTATGAACAGAACTAGCAGAAGTCATTGCAAACACTTCAAACTAGAGTTCAGTTGGAAAGACAAAAGCAAGAGAAGCAGATTAAGTCCAAGAATATTAATCATGTTCCCATTTCTTTTTTTTTTTTTTCTCACTGTATATATACACGTTACCACTCAGCAAAGTGGGAAATTTGATTTTTTAGCTATTTTAACACGTGAATACCATGACAAGGATTAGCATTTATGGAGTCTAACAGGATGTTTTGGAACCAGTTCCAATGTGTATATGCTGTGGTGGTGGTGGGGATTTCCCCAGTAAGGAGCAAAGCTCTGACACCAGCAGGGTGTTCCACAATTTAATTAACTTCTGACACCCTCTACCTGGAGATAACATCACATCCCACAGGTTAAGGACTCAGACACACAAAACTGTCCTACCCCCTTCTTTCAGACACCAGTTGCAATCTCAGGTGTCACCTGTGCTTCTGACTGTTCTGCTATACATCTGAGGTTCCCACCATCCCCTCTTCAGGTTCGATTAATTTACTGGAGAGTCTCATGGAACTCAGGAAAGCTGTTTATGTAACGTTTATCAGTTTATTATGAAAGGGTAAGATTAAGGATGCAGATGAATACCCAGATGAAAGAGATGCATAGGGCAAGGTATGTGGGAAGGGAAGCAGAGCACCACTCTCCCCTCCCCGACACGTTTACCCACATGCAAGCTCTCTGAACCCCAAACCATTGGGATTTTTATGGAGACTTCATCACATAGGCATGATTGATCATTAACTCCATTTCCAGCCTCTCTTCCTTCTCAAGAGAATGGAGGACGGGGCTGAAAAGTCCAAGCTTCTAATCAGGGCTTGAACTTTTTGATGACCAGCCCTCATCCAGGAGCCATCTAGGAGCCACCCAGAGTCACCTCATTAGAACAAAAGGTGATTCTATCACCCGGGAAATTACAAGAGGTTTAGAAGCCCTGCATCAGTAACTGTGGTCAAAGACCAAATATGTGAACAGAAGATGCTCCTAGTGCTCTTATCACTTAGGAAAATTTAGTTGCTTTGTGCCAGAAAAGGAATGAAGACCAAATACATATATATTTCTTATTATAAATCAAAACATCAAAGAACTCTATTAGGGGCCAAGCACTGTGTTTCTCTACCTTCAAGGGGCTCTCTTTTCATTCCAGCAGATAGGAAAACCAGTGCAAAGCCAATGAGGACACACTGTGAGGAAGCTCTCTTTCCACCTTGAAGGCATCCTAACCCAGGCAAAGGAATGTGTGGGGAGGGCACTATTTCTAAGGATTAGTCTTAAGGGATAGCAGGACTTAACCAACTCAGAGGAAAGGAGAGAGTTTTGCAGGCAGATTAGAAAACAGAAGGCAAAAACAATACACTGTGTAGGAGGGAAGAAGTAGGACTACAAACTTAGTGGTTGTGAGCACGCTTACAAAATGAGTCATCACATAGACAGAAATGAGGACAAAGAAGCTGAGTTAGGCCCAGAGCAGGGAGGGCCTTGTAACTCTGTGCTAAGTAATCGGAAGCATATTCTGCAGGGTATTGCTTTTCAATCTTTTGAAGTAGAATAACCCTTTATTCAAATAATATCTACCTGGAGATCTAACATATAAAAAGATGAAAACATAGTGTCTTATTAGTATAATTACACAAGCTACAGTTGGTGACATCAATTTTTTTTTCAATTATATTTATTTATTTATTTATTTATTTATTTATTTATTATTTTTTTTGGGGGGGTACACCAAGTTCAATCATCTGTTTTTATACACATATCCCCGTATTCCCGCCCTCCCTTGACTCTCCCCCCCTCCCTTGACTACCCCCCCTCCCTTGAGTCCCTCCCACCCTCCCTGTCCCAGTCCTCTAAGGCATCTTCCATCCTCGAGTTGAACTCCCTTTGTTATACAACAAATTCTCACTGGCTATCTATTTTACAGTTGGTAGTATATATATGTCTGTGCTACTCTCTCGCTACATCTCAGCTTCCCCTTCACCCCCCGCCCCCCCAAAACCTCGAGTTCTCCAGTTCATTCTCTGCATCTGCGTCCTTGTTCTTGTCACTGAGTTCATCAGTACCATTTTTAGATGGTGACATCAATTTTATAGTCAGGGATTAGGTGCAATGAGGTCAATCCGATGAACCCCGAAAATCTCACCCTCAGCATATAATTTATTTCTAAATTTAATTTTAGTTGTATATTAGCCAAAAAATGTTTTAAATCATAAGATAGTCATTCAACAACTTTTTATATACAGAAGTGGCAAAAGAAGCATTATTCTGGGACCTGGATGGAAAAAGAGACAGCCTGAATGCTACCTGAAGCACAGGTAATAAGCTGACCAGGGGTGGGTTGTTCAGCTGAGCCCCCAGGACAGGCCAAGGATTTGGTCACTGTTCAGCAATAACCTTTCAATTTTTGCTTAACATTTATTAATGGCAGTGTTGGGGGTGTGGGGAAAGTTGGTTTTTGTTCAGGAAATAATGTGTTCCTTTGTATCCGAAATTTTTTATTAGCAAGTAAGAAAATCCAAATCTAGGTATACAAGCAAAAGCAAGAGATTATTGGAAGGTACGGGGGTTCCCAGAATTGACAAGGGGTGGAAACCCAGCCTAGAAAATGCACAGAAACAAAGGCAAGCTTAAAGTTCCAAAATCAGGAAAAATGTCACCTCTCCCTTCAGCGGGGCCAGTCTGCCCGGATGCGTTTGTGTCCTGCAGGGCACGCTGTCGCTAAGGCGGGACATGGCAGCAGCCACTGTGGGTGGCTCCCAGACCATCCAGGCATGTATGTGTTTTTAGCTGAGCTCAGGTCCTGAGCCCATTCCTGGCTCTCAGAGGGTGGGGAGAAGGAGGCTCTTCCCCTGAGCTTCTGTAGTAAGAGGGTAAGCAGTGGTGGCCCACAGGGAGTTAGGCTGTGCCTAGAGTTTGGAAGATGAACATCAGTCAGTCACGGAGGAAAGAGATCCCAGAGAATTTCCCTTGAAACTCAGAGAGGAACGGGAATATTACGTATTCTGAGAATAGCAAGGGCTCCATTTTTTTCTTTCACAACATCCTAGGGAATTCATTGGATATCAGAGAGAAGTAACTGATTGGCCGCCTAAGAAGGCTGGCCTTTAGGCGACCTTTTCTCTGGCCACAATGGAAAAATGCCCAAGGTTGGCACGAAGAGGGAGAAACAGCTAATTTCTCAAGACATTGTTATTCTCGCTACATACCAGCTTTACCAACAGGGACTGAGTTTCAGGATCATTCCTTGAAACTTCTGTGTACTCTGTAAGTCTCTTGAATCCTTCTAGAGAGGGCAACTCAGTGGATAAGTCATCAGAGCATATCATAGAGTTTAGGTGTTCAAAAAAAATCTTAATTTAAACACAGTGTGGGACAGACAATAGTTATGTCAGTTTACACATTCAACTCATTTTATCTTCACATCAACCCACAGAATAATTACTTTTGACCTTGAACAGGGAAGGGGTTAATTCAAGCATAATTTATAGCCTTCCCAACAGAGGTTTGTCCACATGCATGGATTAACCAAGTGTATGTAGTGTATACAGTATAATACTGTGGTACTTACTGTTGAAAAATGTCCATTTTTGAGTGCAGCTGTGCAGTTCAAACTTGCGTTACTCAATCGTCCCCTGTGTTAGTATTATCCCCATTTCATGCCTGAGGGATCCAGAAACAGTGAGGTTAAATAACAGAATCATACAGTCAATAAAGAGCAGAACCAGGTTTCAAACTCAGGAAGCCTGCGTCCTGAGTCTGGGTTGTAGCCTGCATGCTACACTTCTCCAGATAATCTATGGACTAAAGTTGATATCAACTATATTTGATGAAAAATAAAGAATTTGTATACACTGAAAATAACTTTGAGAATTATTTTTCAGGTTGGTCATCACTCCCTAACAGATAACACTGGTTGCTCATATTCTTGGCTAATAACTCAAAATTTTCTTTAAGGTATAATTAATTTTTTCTGTCATTTATGTGAGAACACATTTCCTACTATTCTATTATTCTTATTTTCTCTTTGATATTCTTTAGTAATTTTCCAAATCAAACATTTTCCTAAAACACATATTAAAGGCTTTTTTAATTTTAGAGATAAGAAAGTAAATGTGTTCCCATAAAAATAAATATTATCTTCCCCAAATAAATAAATGTGAAAATAAGGACTAGTGGGCAACAGATTATTTAGGTTGGCGCTCATGGTTACTGGGACAGTCAACTTCAGGGGAACCTTGGCAGGCATTTCGACGGATTGGTAGTGAGGTCTTATTATATGGTTTGTAATTTATCTTAAAATACTTCAACATAGTTTGATATAAAAAATAAAATATCCCATGAAAACTCCCATTTAAATATGAATGACTAGTCCTGGTTCTGATATTGGACAATGTTTCTTTCTATTTGGAGGATCAGACAGCATCCCACATATTCCCTAGATCCCATACCTCAAGATCACCACCATGCTACACAAAAGGATTTTTGAACCGTACTTATCTCACTTCAGTCGGGCTAGCGTTCAGGTTTAGTTTTACTCTGTATCTCAGAGGTGGCTAGTTACCAACTCTGGTTTTAGTTATGGTATAAAAGTCTGTTACTCAGAAAGTCACAATCCAAATATAGCTACTATAAGTGCTAATGCTGTCTTTATCCATTATGAGGATGTGTTAATTAGCAGACCAGATCTTAGCATTCTCAAGACATGCCCATTGACCATACATTTCCAAGAACTTCACCCTTTCAAGAATCCACTGATCCCAGTGTCCTATGCCTTATGGATCAGAGCCCTGGACTTAGGATTCAAAGTAGACCTGTCTGTATCAGATTAATCACAGAAATAGTTCCTCTCCCTAACCTAAACTTTAGCTGAACTTTGCTGTTAAAATTCTGTCACATCTGCCTTGAGTGAATGTTTTATGTAAAGTGTGAGGACAGAGAGCAGAGACTTCAAGTCTTCGGAAGTGATAATACAACTTTGTGTAATTTCTTACTAATAGACGGTTTTATGTGTGGTAGAATTCAGTCCAAGACTCACCTTCATTTTTTTGATAAGACCTTCTATGGTGGCACAGTTGCAGAATTAGAAACCCACAGCTCTCAGCTGTCTTTAAAAATTAGAAAATGTTCCGGATCCACCAAAAAGAAGCGATAATTCAGAATATTTGAGTCAGTTATGACAGTTTGCAGCAGGACTGCAACTGGGTCATGAACTGAGCCTTACCAGTTGTAAAATATTTAAGATAGGTCAGCATCAGTGAAACTTGTAGGGGTTTTTTGTTGTTGTTGTTATTAATTTATTTTGTTTTAGAGCACTACATATTTTGGAGGAAGAAGAACACATTACATTTTGCTGATGATGTAAAGGGTCTCTCATAGAAATCCAAGTGTACTGGCATCACACAGCTGCTCTTTTTATTAGGGAAGTTTTAGTGTCCCTTCATTTGCAGGCAGTGTGAACAGCTACCTGGTGGCCTGACCCTAATCCCACACTAACTTCAAGGGGTTAAAAATACATTTTATTACAACACTTTGGATTTTTTAAAATGCGTAGAACATTAAAACTATTTTAAACTAAGATCATCTTTGAGCATTTGCAGAATCCCTAAAGCACCTGCATGCAACAACAGTTTGGAAACTGCTATTGTAGGTGAAGAGAAATTACCAGAGGGCTTTAAGGAAGGGAATAATACTATCAGATTTACATTTGAAAGATATGTCTAGCAACTGTGGGAAGAGCTAATTTGACAGAAAAAGACAAAACACAAAGCCCCATTAAGAAGGAATTAGAACCAGAGTAATGGTGATAGGAAAGGAGAGAAGCTGGATGGAAAACTTGCTTAGAAAGTAAAACTGCAAGGATTTAAGTCATTCTACTATCTTCAAGTTTCATTTGTAGTCTTTCCTAAAAGCCATTAGATTAACTGATGTTTCCATTGAAACTGGCTGCACTGTCATGTTAAGAAACATAGACCTCTGTTTAAATCCCGGATGCGGGACTTACTAACTCTGTGTTGTTGAGCCAATTAGTTAACCTCTTGATCCTCTATTTCCTTATCTGTAAAATGGGAATAATAATTTCTACCTCACAGATTTAATAGTGAGAAAAAGGAAAAAGTAAATTCCTCTGCTAAAGTATTAGAACAGTGCCAACCCAAACAAACAATAAAAGATAGTTTCTTTCTCAAGAAAAGAGCAGTTTAACTAGGACTATACGAGGAAATCAGAAGGATGTGTTAATAGTCTACGTGCAAATTATAAAATAAGGGTGTAGGAATTCAGCAGTATCTTCACATGGAAGACAGGCTATTTAAGAGAGAGGTAGTGAAATGAGTAAAACAATGTTATTTTTGTTCTGTTTTGCTTGATTCAATCTATTTTCCAAGTGGAATTGTGCGGATAGCAGAAAGTTCTCCTGACAAAATAAAATAACGTGGTGAAAGGAGGGCAGATAAAGGTGAATTACATGTGCCAACAAATACTCCTTTATAGATTTGGAAAAGGAATGATACCCTCACCAGCAAGTCAGCTTGGCCTTGTTAGATGGAAAAGTAAAGGTGAGGACATTGGATGAGATATACAATGACTTGCTTTGACCAAAAGCCAAAGTGTGTAGACAAGTGCAACTGTTTCACCATGTGAGTTCCCTGGCGTCTTGAGCGCAGCATCTCCCTGGATGTGAGGGTAAAATCCCTTCCGTGAGAAGCCAGGAGAAGCTTTTCTCTGGTCTTCCTAATCAGGATTGAGAATGAAATTGTTAAGGGAACCACGGGCTGAAATCGCCCGCCCTGGCCAGGCCCCTTAGTAACCACTGGCAGGAGTTACCTTACAACAGGAGGTCCAGGTAAGGAACATGGAACTAACAAGCTACCCCCAACTGGAAGAACTCGGGAAAAGTCAAATGGAGAGAAGAGACGCCAGCCCATATGTCCTACCCACCTCCCGGAATCCTCCTCGCTGGAATCCATCTTGGCTGAGTGATGCACGTACCACCAGGAAGGACCCTGAGTCAAAGCGATTGGCCAGAGACAACCCAGAAACTAACCCCATCACCACAAAACCGAAGACTGAGAGCCACGTGGCAGAGCAGTCCTCCTGGGTTCCCTGACCCTCCTGCTCCTCACCCGGGAGCCCCTTCCCGTTAAAGTCTCTTGCTTTGTCAGCACGTGTGTCTCCTCGGACAATTCATTTCCGAGTGTTAGATAAGAGCCCACTCTCAGGCCCTGAAAGGGGTTCCCTTTCCTGCAACAAAACGAATTATCAACATGGCAAAGCTAGAACTTCTTTATGCGTCTTGTGGATATTAAAGTCCCAGTCACAATTCGGAGGCTGGATTTTGAGCAGAGAAGATGTAGGTCTGCACATAAAATCAACTTTTGCCGCTATTCTGAATGTATCTGCTTTGATACTACACACTGAGTCTACTAAAATAGATGGAGCCACTATAAATAATCCTAGCACCCTTCTTTTGTTTGCAATCACAGGCAGCCAGTTACCTCTAGAGAACAAATACTCATTTTTCACCATTTTATTACCTTAATTTTTTGTCATAAAGTATCATTTTTGTCACATCATATAAGGATAAATTGTGCTGACCTTTGAATATCACCAAAAAGCAGAAAATCTGGGCTTTGAGTTTTTTTCTGACACAGGTAATAAATTTTCATCACTTCCTTTTTTAGTTCATCTCAGTCTTGGACTCCTATAAAAATGGTTTATTGAGAAATTAAACAATGTCATTGAGACTGAATGGCACTGAGCCTTGGTATTACCTCTAAAACTTATTCTCAACTATTTTTATATTTGAATATTATCATTAGAATAATTAGAATCTAATATAAAAATCAACACAACCAACTGCCCCCATTTCTTAATCTCACACCCAGGTGCAATCACAGTGTACCGTCCCCTATGTCAGGAGTTTCTGGATGCCTTTAAACACAAGTTGCCATGTATGCAAATACATTTGCCAGCCCTAGGCTAAAACCTTTGTGCATGGACCCAAACTTGGGTGTTTCTTTAGTCTGGCTGAGATAGCTGTAAATGTCTGATAAAGGACTTTGCTTTACTAAAACGCAAAGAAGTCCATCTATAAATGGTCAGTTTCCCGTTAAGATTAGAGTCTACACTCCCAAGGTAGACTTATAAGTATAATTCTAATTTCATTCTTTCACTTTTCCATTCAAAAACACTTATGGAGAGCCTAAAATGTGCCAAGCACTATTCCAGGCACAGTGGACAAAAACATCCCTGCCCTCCCGGAGGTTACATTTTAGTTGGATGGCAAGGACACAGTTCACAAATACACAGATAAAATATATATTATGACTCATGGAAATAAGTGCTACAAAGAGAAATAAAGCAGAGGAGGGGACAAGGGACACAGACAGAGGAACTGTCATTTTAAACAGTGTGTCCTGGGAAGTGTGAACTTAGAAGACACATTTGAGCACACCTGGAGGGTGTACAGAAGCAAACCATGGAAAGCCTGGAGGGTTGCCTTTTAAGCAGAAGCAAGTGCCTCCAGTGTGTCTGGTGGTGTGTTCTGTGTTGGAGGCACAGCAAGGAGGCCAGTGTGGCCCCAGGGAAGTGAGCCAAGGGAATAGGAGTAGGAGATAATAAGTGCAGAGAATTAGTGAGCGAGACAAGAAGGCAGTGGGGAAAGACTGGAGGAAGAGCAGGTTTGGGAAAGAAGACCAAGAGTTCGATTTGGAGCATCTTAGGACCGAGGTACCTATTATCCATCCAAAATGGAATGGAAGGTAAACCACTAATGATCAGGAGAAAATTCGGGGAGTAGTGCCTCTAGAGGAAGACTGTGATTAGCATTGGGCTAAAGCCTAAGCCATGAAGGGACACGGAGGGGATTAAAAAAAATCTTCTTTCTGCAAAGAGAAGTAAGTGGTGGAACGAAGCAGAGACAGCATGGCATTGGAAGGCTTGCAGCCGCTTCTGGGAAAAGAATGGGGGTGGAGGGACATTTAAAGATACAGGTGGAGAGACTATGTTAATTCTAAAGTGGAAAAAGGAACCCAATCCTAGTGTGGGGAAAGGAAGGAAATTTGTTAAAGTTGCAGCCTCAGTTCTTCTCATATTTCTTCTTTAACAGCAACGAAACACTTGATTCTTCCGTGAGACATGAGTGACATTTGGTATGGATCTTTCATAATCTGGGGAACACTGATGAGGCAGAGAGTACTAAGGAAAGGATGCTAAGCATTTCCAAAGCATCCTGTGAGAGCTCCAGCAGGGACGTGTAGATTAGGGACATGTGACCACTTATAGACCCTTATCAGACTGAGCCATGAGTGAGGGCAGCAGAAACAACCAACTCTCCTCATCAAAGGGCAGAAAGTCTGGATTTCCTGACGGAAATGCTGGCAGATGCTAGCGTAAACACACTTAGAGACAGAAAAGAACCACTTTTATTGCTGTTAACAATAAATAAGATAATTATACCTCTACTTGATTACTTTCCTTTGTTCTAAAGAGCAGGGTACAGGAAATCTTTTGAGTCAAAAAAACTTGAAAGTCCATCAGTGTAGTAAATTTCATAATGTATCATCTTCGAAATAATTTCTCTACTCAGTGACTAACTTAAAATTTAACCTTGTTCAGGGCTTCCTAGGTGGCGCAGTGGTTAAGAATCCACCTGCCAATTCACGGGACATGGGTTCCATCCCTGTTCTAGGAAGATCCCACATGCCATGGAGCAGCTAAGCCCATGCACCACAACTATTGAGCCTGCACTTTAGAGCCTGTGAGCCACAACTGTTGAGCTCATGTGCCACGACTATGAAGCCCACACACCTAGAGTCCGTGCTCTGCAACAAGAGAAGCCACGGCAATGAGGAGCCCGTGCACCACAATGAAGAGTAGCCCCCGCTCGCCGCAACTAGAGAAAGCCCATGCGCAGCAACGAAGACCCAATACAGCCAATAAAAAATAAATAAATAAATAAATTTATAAAAAAAAATAACATTTAAAAAAATTAGCGTGTTCAGAGTAATCTATAATGGAATCCATAGCAATGAAGTCTGGGGTTACATTTTTTTTAATGAAAAGATAGCTCTTCCCTTTTAGTTGTGATCTGTTATTCTGATCATCTTTGGATGAGGATTGGAAGAATGGAAAAGTCCACGAAATAGAACCCCATTATGAGAATCGCTGCACATAGCAGTAGTTGTTAAGCTTTCGGGGACCAAAGAGTCTATCAAAAGTCTCATAAAAAACCAGGGACATGTGATAAAAATAAACCAGAAAATAAAGTGCTTCGCCTATAGAGAGAAACACAAGCTTACATTTTCATGAGGCTCACAGTTATTTTACCTGGAAACCATAGAGGTACCTCATCAAATCGAAGGTCCTAAAGATGCCCAGCTAGTGGTGAGCAAATCAAAATAAATATGGGGACTAAGCCTCTTGACCCTCCGGCTCTCCACTCTTCCACACAGCCTTTTTGGGGAGAGAAAGGAGATAGAGTGTCAGAATTATAAACCGACAGTAAAATATAGACTCCTCGCTAAATGTAGTCTTTGAAACCTGAAAAGCTATCTACGTTTTAAGACAAAGGAATTTTTTTCTGCCAGTCTTTAAAGAAAAGCTGTTTAGTAATGATGCTTAAAGTAAAGCAGCTGTTGCTTCTCACAAAGGAGGCTTGACAGCACTACTGGATGAGTCATAAGTCACACATGAATATGAAATTAGCAAGGCGATCATTTGTTCAGCTGTCAAGGTCTGTCCCTCTAGAATGAAAGTCTGCTGTGATGTGCAGTCTTTGTGAAATCACCAGAGGGGGGAAGGCACTTTTATTATGGGCTAGGAGCTTCAAATTCACCCTCATTAAGGTAAAATAATATAGAGAGCACCTGATACAGAATGCAAAACGGAATGTGGATTTCTTTTTAATGATCATAGAATGACAGTAGTTCCTCTCTACAAGCCCCTAAGAAGTGTGCTTTTGAACCAGGGACACCCTAGTCCATTGCAGTACAGATGGACCTTCCTAGGATTTTCTACCAGACTGGCCTCTGGAGTTAGGGGAATTGTGGTGGAGAACAGAGAGATGTAGAATTGAACTGATACAGACAGACAGAGAAGCAGATCAGAGTTATCCCTTCAGATGTTCTGTGGATGAAAATTAACTACATTTAAATGACCCTTACACTAGATGAGACATCTAAGAACTCAGGCAACCCTTCCTTCAAAGAAGAGTATGATGTATAGAAAATGGGCTGAGCCCTTGGGGGAGAGGGTGGGACTTCTCAGATCCTTAAATATTTAGATTTATATCTCTGAATATATCATCAGAAATCACATCCTTCAAGGCTTAGAGAAGATCATGTTCATTAATAGAAGCCTGAGAGAGTGCATTGTGCTTTTTTGAAGAACGTAAAAAAAGAAAGCAGAAAACTGACCTTCTGACATTTTAGAAATGTTATTCTTGATAAACATTTTTCTCTTGGGGAGATATGTCTATTAAAGAATAAATATTAAGATAGCTAAGGAATGAACTGTTTTCAAATCATACAAGTTAAACTCAAAGCTTGAGCATTGATAGATTTTTTTATGTTTTAAGTCAGTATCGAAGGCGATTTTAAAGCTATTCTTATTTAATTTACAGTTTTACACTGTTGGTAAGAAGACCACATGGTAATGAGAACTTAACAAATGCTGTGAAATGCAAACCATGACCCTATTGAACATATGTGGTTTTAATCAGCTCCTAAAAGTTAACTTGTACAATCTGCACAGGATGGTGAAGACTCTAAACTTGAGATGGTTGCATTATGCTCTCGTTTGTGCTATTCTAAGCTGTTTAGTTTATCATTTCTATGATACTCTAAGTCAAGTGAGGACAGCTTGATTTTGCTGATAGCTGATGAAACTGTAGAATGCTGCATAATTAGATAGAAGGGAAGTATCTATTTAAGAAGGAAAATAAACATCCAGGAAGTTATTCTATGGGGGGGGTGGGGGGGGTAAAGGGATGTGAAAAAGTATTTCTTGCCCTGTTACCCTACTTTCCCAAGAACTTTGATTTAGCTTTTGTTTACAGCATTAAGTTTGACATTTCTGAAAGTCTTTACTTAAATAATTGACATTTGAATAGTGCTTTATGGTTATGAAAGTACTCCACACACACTACCTCCTTCAGTACTCCAATATGAGTACTAACTTATGAGATAGATATTGTTACCCATTTTAATAAGGATGCTTGGGCTGCCTGAATTTAAGTTAGTTCCTCAAAATTATATATGGTAAGTGACAAAACTGGGAAGTGACTCCAAAAGTATTCTGCCCTTTCACCAATGTGAAGCTGCCTTTTACTTGGGAATTTCCAAGACTGAAAAGGAGAAGGAGCCAGTCATCTTGATTTGCCTAAACTATGGTAAAATCTCCTGACTTGTATCTCTCCTTGCAGCCTCTCCTACACACTGGTGATTTCTAAAGTAGAAGCGATGATGTCACTACTGACTCAGGATGCTCCAAATGGCTTAGCCCAGGCACAAAGGCTCTTAAAAACCAGACAAACCTCATTTGCAGTAAAATTAATAACAATAATAATAGTAATTACTTACATATATTTCCTGTTTATTATGTGGCAGCCACACTGCCAAGAATTTTACGTATATTATCTCATTTATTCCTAACCAAAATCTCATGAGCCAGTACTATTACTATATCCATCTTCCTGTAGAGGGAATATGGAAAACTGAAAGATTTAGTCACTGTTTCAGGATGTCTTACCTTCTCTCTCACTAGGTTCACAGTACACTGCCTTTCCTTTTCATTAAAAAGGTCAGAAATAGAGGGGTTGGGGGTCTACTGCATCTGGATGTAAAGAAAGCTGTTATGAAGTGGAAAGTGGAAGGACTGCGGCAGTAATGTGTCATGGAATTTGAAGTGTTTTATAAATTTTGCTTACAATCAAAGAGAAAGCTTAGAGAGTTTTCAATTATGCAGAAACATGTTACCCTCAAAATCTAAGAATGAGGCACAATGGGTACAGGCTGACCATAATCTTGATAAATTGGGATAGCACTCAAATTAGTTTACATAACTACATCCAACTAAGTTCTGAGTATACAAAACATTTCTGAAATATACTAAAAATGTAAAAGTAAAAAAAAAAAAAAACCCAAAAAACTAGAGGAGGTAATTAAGCAGACAAAAGAAAGAAAAGTAAAACTGGAAATGTAATGGGATAAGCCTCAAATTAATTTATATAACTAAATTCACCTATATACCAGTTATAGGAAACACTTCTGAAATATGTTGAACATCTAAAAATAATAATGGAGAAAAGAAAACAATTAGCAAATGAATAGAGGGGGAAAGGAGAAACAGAAATATAAACATCAAACTGCATTGATATAACCAAAAGAGAGATTTGGTACTTAAACCATAACTGACTTTTGTCCTGAGTGGCGGAACATATTTGTGACTAGAGGAACAGTGTCTTTATACTGCTATAAAAGCCTTGTTGCAGCTAGAGGAGGAGAGAGAACAGCCCTGAAAGGAGGGTAGAGTAGTTTATCTAGCTTTTGTACAAGTTAGGACCAGAGAGTCTCAGAGGAAGTCTGAGCTAGAAACAGATTTTCTGAATTAGAAAATGAGGGTAATTTTTTAAAAAATTATTTGTTATTTATAGCTCCTAAAAGGGACGGAAAGAGAAAAGGGATGTTTAAAAGTAAAATGTTACTTGTTTCGATTTGAGCCGTGTACATGTCTCTGTTCAACTCCTGGCTCTCTGTAAAACACAGCACAGATGCTTGTGCACACGTTTCTAGGTGTGCAGGGCTCCAAGCGTGTGGTTGTGTGTGTGTGTTTGCTTTGGGTGTTTCAGGTGACCATTTGTCAAATTCTGATTTATCCAAATGCCTTTTAAGCACCTCAAGATTTTGTCCTTTTTCTCTTCAACAAAGAATAATCATAATAATAGTAATAATAAATTGTGACTGTTAACTATTATTGTCAGATATGCTACATGAACATCTTTGTGCACCTTCCTCAGACATAACTTTCATGTGATTGTCAGAAACTGAATATGGAATGCATGTAAAATTCATCTGAGAAATTTCTACCCAAATTTGGGACATTGATGTTACAATAAAGCAGAGAGAATGCAACCATTACACTGTCTCATAAAAAAAATGTAAGATATGGTTAACCTCACAATGTCCAGTAATTTCTGCCTGGAGAGATTATACCAGAGTCTAAATGTTCTCCCCAACTTTGGATCAGATCCCCAGGTTTGAGGAAAGCCCCTGTGCCTGCATCCATACCTCCCCAAACTGGGTCTCTTTCATCTAAATCATTAACAGTCTCAAGAAACAGGAAAACATCACAGAATCTCAATAAGAGGTAAAGGTCCTTCTGAATTATAGACACCAGATATACAGACATAGAGGATGCTTAGAGTTGCAATTGTCCAATTTTAGCAAAGAATAAATACAGAAACACAAAAATTCACCAGTCTAGATACAAAAAACATTTTTTTCTCACCAGTGGTCATAAAATTCTTAATTGATTTGAACTCAGATAGACAACTAGGAAATCAAACAAATCAGAATAACAAAATAGTTTCTCCACTGTCTCTCATCCAGAAGATAGAAGATCTCAATAAATCTTTAGTCTATTTACAGTGATCAGCAAATAATCAGACCATAAAACAAATTACAATCATTGCTCCCACTGGTAGGGAATAATAACTTTTCTGCCTTTAACAAACTAAAAACACAACACAACACAGCATAACACAAAGCTATTGGAGAGGAGAAATTAAATTAAAAAAAAAATCAGCCAAGTTCCGCTATGACTCTGGAGTCACTGTAGTGAGATTTACCCACTTCTCTGGTGAGGAAGTTCATCCAGTTCTGTCAGGTAAATCCATTGAGCATGTCCAGGGACGTCTTCTAAAATAAGATAAACAATATTTAAGCATTGGGATAGCAGTACAAAAAATAGGAAAACAATTCAATAAAAGGTGAGATAGCCTCAAGTTCATAGAGTATGTAATATTTAATATATGTTAACAGAGGCATTACAGATCAGTGGAAAAAATAAGTATTATTCAATAAAAGACTGAGATTTAGGTATTTGGAAAGAAAACAAAATTAAATCATAATCTTATAGTATTATCTAGTATAATCCAGTTCAAATGTATCAACTGATAAAATGAAAAAAATTAGTCCTTTAAAAAATTATCAGAAAAAATAATATGGTTATTTTTATACTGTTGGGGGAAGATTTTATAACATACTTTACTTTTTTAATACGAATGGATAGGTTTGAATCTATGATACTCTTGATCTGTGGCTTACTATCTTTGGTCACTTCTGAGCTCTCTTTTTGTCCTATTTTTTTGTTTGTGCTAATGTTCATGTCTCGTACGCCATCCCTTACTTCCCTCCCAGAGAATCATTCTGATGTTTCTAAATGTTGGTGTTTTCCATTTATATGTATTCGTGTGTATACATATGTTTTTTAGTTTTCATAAATGCCGTCACGTTATATACCTCATTATTTGGTTTTCTTCACTCAATATCATGTTTTTAAAATCCTGCCTGTTGCCATGTGTACAGTTAGGACATTGCTTCAAACTGCTGCACGATACTTTATGGTGGGTGGACATGGAGTGACTTCGTGTTTTGTTTTTGCTTTGGTTTGTTCAAGGCAGATAAGTTATTATTCCCTATTGGTGGCAGCAATGATTGAAGATGTGGTTTTATGGTTTGATTATTTGATGAGCACTGTAAATGGTTTAATGATTTATAGATATCTTTTATCTTGAATGAGAGATGACAGAGAATTTTTGTTTTGTTATTGATTAGTTTGATTGCCTATTTGTTTGGATTCAATAGATCCTTTGATCTGCTGCTGGCTGCATCCCAATTATATCCAACTTGACAATACAAATTATACTTAAATGACTTCATATATGCCCCTCTGTGGGCCTTAGTGAGTATTTCTTTTGGATATATACCCAGGAGTGCATGGCGGTAGAGAATTCTTATGTTTAATTTAAATAGCTGGTGTCAGCTTGCACTACAGAATGATTACAATTCTTCAAATGGATTTGATAACCTTACAAATGATATAGACAAATTAGCAATTTTTACCCAAGTGAGGCTAGAGGAGTAGGAGGAAGTTGTCAGATTTCAGTTTATCAGAGTTGGTAAAAGGAGTGAAGTTTGCTATCTATCACTATAACGATGCTGTGTTATAAGCCACCCTAACAACCAGTGGCTTACAAGCAAAGGCCTTTCTTTTCTTACACATAGGTTTGTCTGGGGCTGCTCTGTTTGAACTTACAGGTCACTTGGATTTGCCTCCAGACTTTGAGTTAGGTTCATATCTGTTCTAGGCATCTCTTCCCTTTCCTTGGATCTGCAGCTACCTGAGGCATGTTATCAGTGGATGACACGAGCTTGGGTAGGAGAAAAGAGGAGGATCATTGAGGCCTTAGCTTGGAACAAACAAACCACTATTTTGTCCATATTCTGTTGGACAGAGCAAGTGCCATGGTCACGTGCAGCATCCTTGGGTGAGGGAATAGGTCTGTCATTTAACCAAAAGAGTGAAAGATCGAGATCCAGTGTATCACAGCAGACATTCAAGGCAAGGTGAAGAATATCAGGAAATGTCTTGATATTTCAGTAGTATTTCCAACAAATACCAAAACAACTGGTAAGGGAAGAGTATGGAAATCAGCACGGGCTGAAAGGGTCAGGAAAAAAAAAATAGTTGGGAATGGAATTAAAGGAAAAGATAGATAAGTGTTTCTCCTAGGGTGAAGATTTGAGATCATTAGGAAGAGAAAACATGTATTAGGGGCAGTGTACAGGTGGACAAATGGATGTCTGTTTCCTCAATTAAAATGTATAAGGGGTTGGGGGACACAGGAAATATTCCGGCTGGCAGAAGTAATTACCTTTTAATTCAAATTCTCTCTTCAAGTGGAAATACTTGACAGACTTCCTTCTGTCTCTTTAAGCATTCCACATTTCTTTGAGAGTTAGGGGGACTGCAGCCTAAATCAGTCCCTTGGCCTGTGAAGCTCAGCTGGGACAGAGTGTGAGCAGCTCTGTGCAAGTTATCCTAGCTTTTCTCCTTTACCTCTGGATCATGTTCCTATTAATTAAATTATGCTGAATGAAATATAAAACACTTGAAATGAATGACTATGCCTTAATTAAAAAGAAAAAAAAAGTACTCACTTCCACATTGTTCTTCATTTGGAAAAGGCAATTAGTCACATTTTAGAATACTTCTAATTTAATCAGAACTTCAATGATGTTAACTTCTTTAATCTTAGGAGCATGGACCTGGGAAGATTCATTCATTTTTAAACCTCGGATTCATTCATCTACATATGCAAATGACCTCACGTATAACACATTTCTCATTCATGCCTGTTCACATTTTCTATATGCAAGTAGATCTGCTCTTCAACGTAAGCATATTGAATCAGGACATAAGCCACACTTTATTGTCTGCAGCTGAACAAATGAGATCCCAATGCTATATTCAAAAAAATTCTTGATTAAAAACATTTAATGACTTTTTATATTTAGTTTCTTGAACACATGTCTAAAACAATTCTTACAAAATCTAGTTTCTTCTCTCCCCAAAAGGGCAACATTGATGGAGTTGGTGAGGCACTGTTGAGAGAAACATAATTGTCACCAGATCATAGACTTTTTGTCACTTCAGCATCCCAAACAGAAGTATCTAGCGCTTAAAACAATCCCTACCTTTTAATCCTAAATTAAAAAATACGCTCAGTAGGTTTGATCTCAGTTATCAGCTCCTTATCGGGGCTTCAGACTTAAACATATTTTCTGAATACAAGTGAATCCCTCATTGGTAGAGAGATGTTTAGCAGGACACTCCCTTGCTTAGTTTACATTGCTGACTGTACTCCCTAGTGACCCAACCTAGGTATCTGCTCTTTAGATCCCATTTCTGAAATGGGGCCACAGTCTTTCCTGGCCTCTTCAGTAATCCATGCTAGAAACTCATGAAAGACTGAATGCAGCTTTCCTCATGTACATTTCCTCTGTCCTCAGAAACAGAATCACAGCTGAAACTGCGGTGGGCTGCCGAGGGAATTTTCCCAACCAGTAACTGATATTCTCAAAGGAAAGGAATGCTTTTAAGCCCAATAACTGCTAGTATTTTATTATCCCAGCAATATTCACTCCAAAATTAACAATTACAATAATTATTTGCATTTTTCTCATTATTTCCTTCCAAGAAGCTCAGTCCCATCCACCTGGCAGAGCTTGACTCCTAAGTTCCTGAACTCCAGAGAGATGCGTGTGCACAGTGGGAGCAATGAAAGTCAGACTCTTCATCCACTGCATGGAAGACAAAGTCAGTCCTACCTTCAAGGTCCACGGAATCCAGCAACTCATCACCAGAGGTGGTGGTCAAATTGATAACATGGTCTTTACTGGATTTTATCTCCTTCCTTCTTTTATTCTACTGGTCCTAATTCCTCCTCCCTGGGATGCTGTTCCCGAATCAACCATCTGCATATAATTTTTTTCTCTCAAGCTCTGCTTTTGCAAGGACCCAAAATAAGTCTGTACCTTCATGTCTCATTATCCGTCTCTGTTGATCTGTCTGGTTATCTTTCTATTTACTTATGCTTCTTAGGGACATTGTAATTTAGATGAAAATTATTGCATTGAGAGAAAGCATAGGTCAATGGATAATTAGTATGTAATGCTAATAAATGCCAAGATATAAGAACTTTTAATATTTTCGCTACACTCTCCCAGAATTTTTCTTCAGAATATTTAAATGTTTATGCAACTATAATGTATTTTTATAAAAAAATGGGATCCTACTATCATATATCCACACAATACATGTATATAGATAAATATATAGAGACAATATTTTTCAATTAATCATAATGTGGGAATTTATTTCAATAACTCTAGATATAGCATATGTTTTCATAGCTGCATTGGTAATATTGGGTGGTTGTCCCCAGGTTTTAAAAATAATATCTTACAGATAAACAGTTTATTTCCATTTTTTTTTACTTTTGTAAAACACTACTATCAGAGCTTCACCTTATATGCATCCTTTCTCAATTAAACAAATTATGTTCTTAATATAAATTTCTATGTGAACAGTATTCAGTTTCCGTGGAGAATTTGTACCACTTGAAATTCCTGCCAGAAGTGGCTTATGAGATACATGTTCCATCACACCCTCACAGGGCATTGCTGACATTATTCATTTTCTTAGGCATTCTGACAAAACTATACTCACATACGCAGTTATAGAAAATACAGATATATGCATACATTTATGATGTAATTTGCATTTGTTTGATTGTTATTGAAGCAGCACACGCTTTCATGTTTGGCCACTTCTATGTGTGTGTTCTTTTTGAATCGCTTATTCATCGAGTAGCTCTTTAACACGTCATTCATTTCAATGGCAGGTAATATTTATTGAGACCTACGATATGCTAGATAACATGTATTAGGAGCTGCAAATACCACTGTGAATATACAACATGGCCCCTTCCTTGTGGTGCCTCAACTCTAACACAGAAGAGGGACACTAAAAAGGACAGCTGGGTTGGTAAATGATTCCTTGGCACAGAAAGGATGGTGAGAGAGGTCAGAGAATCAGGACATCAGGGCGTCAGAAAAGCCCCCCCCCCCCAAGGAAGGAAGGGTTAAATTGAGACTGAGGAGTCAATGGGAGTCAGCCAGCTGAAGAAAGACAGAAGGACATCTCAGAGAGACAGAAAAGGCATAAAGGCCTGGAGGAGAAAGTGCATCATGTTTGGATGTATTAACCCTTTGTCACTATACCCATGTGTATATATCAGTTTTCTTAGGTAATTTTTAAGCCATTTTTGCCGAAAGGAAGTTTAATAAATGTCTTATTGTCAAACACTTTCCCTTATGATTTTTTTTAAATTTTATTTATTTATTTATTATTTTTTTGGGGGTACACCAAGTTCAATCATCTGTTTTTATACACATATCCCCGTATTCCCTCCCTTCCTTGACTCCCCCCACCTCGAGTCCCCCCCACCCTCCCCGCCCCAGTCCTCTAAGGCATCTTCCATCCTTGAGTTGGACTCCCTTTGTTATACAACAACTTCCCACTGACTATCTATTTTACAGTTGGTACTATATATATGTCTGTGCTACTCTCTCGCTTCGTCTCAGTTTCCCCTTCACCCCCTGCCCCCTCCCAGACCTCGAGTTCTCCAGTCCATTCTCTGTATCTGCATCCTTGTTCTTGTCACTGAGTTCATCAGTACCATTTTAGATTCCGTATATGTGAGTTAGCATATAATATTTGTCTTTCTCTTTCTGACTTACTTCACTCTGTATGACAGACTGTAGTTCTATCCACCTCATTACATATAGCTCCATCTCATCCCTTTTTAGAGCTGAGTAATATTCCATTGTATATATATGCCACATCTTCTTTATCCATTCATTTGTTGATGGGCATTTCGCTTGCTTCCATGTCCTGGCTATTGTAAATAGTGCTGCAATAAACATTACGGTACAAGTTTCTTTTGGGCTTATGGTTTTCTTTGGGTATATGCCCAGGAGTGGGATTACTGGATCGTATGGTAGTTCTATTTGTAGTTTTTTAAGGAACCTCCAAACTGTTTTCCATAGTGGCTGTACCAACTTACAGTCCCACCAACAGTGCAGGAGAGTTCCCTTTTCTCCACACCCTCTCCAACATTTGTGGTTTCCAGATTTTGTGATGATGGCCATTCTGACTGGTGTGAGGTGATACATCATTGTGGCTTTGACTTGCATTTCTCTGATGATTAGTGATGTTGAGCATCTTTTCATGTGTTTGTTGGCCATCTGTATGTCTTCTTTGGAGAAATGTCTATTTAGGTCTTCTGCCCATTTGTGGATTGGGTTATTTGCTTTTTTGGTATGAAGTGTCATGAGCTGCTTGTATATTTTGGAGGTTAATCCTTTGTCTGTTGTTTCATAGGTAACTATTTTTTCCCATTCTGAGGGTTGTCTTCTTGTCTTGTTTATGGTTTCTTTCGCTGTGCAAAAGCTTTTAAGTTTCATGAGGTCCCATTTGTTTATTCTTGATTTGATTTCCATGATTCTAGGAGGTGGGTCCAAAAGGATGTTGCTTTGATGTATGTCATAGAGTGTTCTGCCTATGTTTTCCTCTAGGAGTTTTATGGTGTCTGGCCTTACATGTAGGTCTTTAATCCATTTGGAGTTTATTTTTGTGTATGGTGTTAGGAAGTGTTCTAATTTCATTCTTTTCCATGTTGCTGTCCAATTTTCCCAGCACCACTTATTGAAGAGGCTGTCTTTTTTCCACTGTATATTCTTGCCTCCTTTGTCAAAGATAAGGTGCCCGTATGTGCTTGGGCTTACTTGTGAGTTCTCTATTCTATTCCATTGATCTTCCTTTCTATTTTTGTGCCAGTACCATACTGTCTTGATCACTATGGCCTTGTAGTATAGTTTGAAGTCAGGAAGCCTGATTCCACCAACTCCATTTTTTCTTCTCAAATTGCTTTGGCTATTCGGGGGTTTTTTGTGTTTCCATACAAATCATAAGATGTCTTGTTCTAGTTCTGTGAAAAATGTCATTGGAAATTTGATAGGGATTGCATTGAATCTGTAAATTGCTTTGGGGAGTACAGTCATTTTCATGATGTTGATTCTTCCAATCCAGGAACATGGTATGTCTCTCCATCTGTTTGTGTCGTCTTTGATTTCTTTCATCAATGTCTTAAAGTTTTCTGCATACAGATCTTTTGCCTCCTTAGGCAGGTTTATTCCTAGGTATTTCATTCTTTTGGTTGCAATGGTGAATGGGAGAGTTTCCTTAATTTCTCTTTCTGCTCTTTCATTGTTAGTGTATAGGAATGCAAGAGATTTCTGTGCATTAATTTTGTATCCTGCTACTTTACTAAACTCATCAATTAGTGCTAGCAGTTTTCTGGTAGAGTCTTTAGGGTTTTCTATATGTAATATCATGTCATCTGCAAAGAGTGACAATTTGACTTCTTCTTTTCCAATTTGGATTCCTTTTATTTCTTTTTCTTCTCTGATTGCTGTGGCTAAAACTTCCACAACTATGTTGAATAATAATGGTGAGAGTGGACATCCTTGTCTTGTTCCTATTCTTAGAGGGAATTCTTCCAGTTTTTCCCCATTGAGAATGATGTTGGCTTTTGGTTTTTCATATATGGCTTTTATTATGTTGAGGTAATTTCCTTCTATGCCCATTTTCTGGAGAGCTTTTATCATAAATGGTTGTTGAACTTTGTCCAAAGCTTTTTCTGCATCTATTGAGATGATCATATGGTTTTTATCCTTCAAGTTGTTGATATGATGTATCACGTTGATTGATTTGCCTATATTGAAGAATCTTTGCATCCCAGAGATAAACCCCACTTGATCATGGTGTATGATTTTTTTAATGTCCTGTTGGATTCTGTTAGCTAGAATTTTGTTGAGGATTTTTGCATCTATATTCATCAGTGATATTGGTCTGTAGTTTTCTTTTTTAGTGACATCTTTGCCTGGTTTTTCCCTTATGATTTTAATTTTTGTTGTCATACCTAGATAGTCCATTGGTTTCCTAAGGTTGTATTATCACTCACTTATATTGTTGCAGAAATTGGTCCATCGAGAAACCAAGCACCGCACTCGGAGGACTGGAGAACTCCGGTTTATTAAGCCGGCAGCCCCAGACAAGCTAACGCTCCAAAGTTCTGGGCCCTGAGCTCAGGGTGAGCTTTACTTTTATAGGGGTCACAGCATGTTTACAGTTAGCTTGGGTAGATTGGTTACTTGGTTTACAGAGCACAGAAGTTTCCCAAACAGAAACTTACCAGAGCAGGTGCAGAACATTCCATTTTTAGCAAAACATCTTACGGTTACATTGGATTGCTAGGCCATCCTGGTTTTTTTGTTTGGTTTTCTCAGTGCAACAAGCATATTTTACAAAAGCAGAACAAGCATGGAGTTATTTTTAGCTGAGTGCAGGTTTCTAATTTTCCTCTTCAATATTTTCTTTCAGTACTTTAATTTTTTATTTTCTTTCAAACTTAAAAAAAATCTAGAATATATTTAGTTGGAGAGTATGAGATGGATATCTTTTTTGGTTTAAGATGAATTTATAATCATTTTTCTCTCCAAGTTTACATTATCCAGTACATTCCTACACTTAACCAAAGAACTTTCTTGAAGTAAATATCTATGTCATCACACATTGGTGCAAATCACAGTAATCAAATATTCCCAGACATTGCCAAGTCTCCTGCTCTGGTCCAATACATGCTTCTCTCATCTTCTCATTCCTAATTTACATCTCAACCTTCTTCTAAAATAGTTACAAATTATTCTGTCTAGGACAGTTCCCCCAAATTAAGTCAGTTTGATATTTTTTATTAGTTAACCATAAAAGTGACAAGTTAGAGAACAGAAGTTAATATCCAGTAGCAGGAAAATAATATATCAAAGAGAAATACATTTTACCCCCTTTGGAGGTATGTGATTCAATAAAAGTTTTTAGTAGCTTTTATTATAATATTTCAAAAATAACCAAGAGCAAAGGAACTCACTCTAAGGGTAATTCCTACTTAGACTGCATGCAATTGGCACAGTGAAATAAACAAAATAATTTAGAAAGGGTCCTTCACCAAAATAAGGTAATTTGTATAGCCAGTTCCCACAAGGAGGATTAGACTCTCCCTGAAGCAAAGACACTTTGTTGATCTTGAGAAACACAAAATACCTTTGCTTGTGGCAGCTTGAAGTCTGGCAGATGGTCACAAAATATTACCAGAAATATGAAATAAACATTGTCAAATACATTCCATATTTTTTATAGGCAACTCAACTAAAGCAGCTTACTGCAATCTGAATTAGAGCCATTAAACTACATAAATAAAGGTATTATTTTTATGACAGTAACAAGAATACAGTCTTTTTTTCTCTCAATATTGTTTTCTAATTTTAAACACATTTCACATGAACACTAAAATTGCCAGGAAGATAGGATTAGCTTTTATATTAAAAATATTAGAAGAGATGTGATTACTCTTTTCCTGAAGAATTACCGTCTGATGAACCACAAGATGCTGGTGTAGAATGCAATCACATTAATGGTTTGCCTGATTTTGGTAAACACTATCGCTTCTCAAGTAAGGTTTAGATGCTAATTAATTTGATGGGGTGGGAGAAGGGGGTTGATGTTAGAAAAAAGTGATTAATTTGTCACACTGACTTGAGGGTCAATTGTTTGTATCAGCCAGGGAGTCCTCAGGCATGAAGAAATGATTACCAGGAACTGCAGCAAAGAAAAGTCAAGCTTAGGAGTGGATCAAGAAAGACCAAAAGGGTCTGCTGGTGAAGCTCAGGAGAAGTAGCCAAGGCCACATCCGAGAAGGCTAGTACAAGAAAAAATCACCCATTTGGTCTAAGTGCAGAGTTCTGGCCAGGAATCACCCTAGTCCTATGGTAACGTGTATTCTTGTACACTCCCTTGTCTGAGGGATGCCACACATCTGGCTTGCCTGAGCTTTTGCTCCCTGTTGTGGATGTTTGGGAAGAGAAGGGCCTGGAGCTGTGAACAGAAGGGGCACCTGAGACAGAGCCAGACAGCCGCAGAAAACAGCTTCCACTTCCCGAGCATAGTGGTGCTTGATGGGGTGCCTGAGGACAGTGGACCCTAAAACAATACCTTTCTTTTATCATTTACGTTCTTGAGGAATATAAACTACCCATCTTAAGTTAAAACATAGGATTTGCCAAGATGGTAAACCACAGAGGAATTAATTCTAGGGTTTGGCAAACTTTTTTTCCCATAATCTAATACCTAGGTGTCTAAGCTTTTTATTATGTTGTCTAGCATCTATGTTAAAACTAGAATGAAGGGAATTCCCTGGATGTCCAGTGGTTAGAGTGCCGTACTTCCACTGCAGGCAGCTTGGGATCCCTGGTCCAGGAACTAAGATCCTGGAAGCCATGTGGCACAGGCAAAAACAAAACAAAACAAAACAAAAACAAAAACAAAAAAAAAAACAAAAAAAAAGAAAAAGAGAAAAAGAAAAATACTACAGTGAGAAAAAATGTAGAGACAGCAAATGTATACAGAGAGGAGGAAGGAGGGGCTATATTCCTTGCTGAGATCTTTACGTTGCAGATAGGGGGATTCTCGTGGAAGACATGAAATATCTCAAATTACTAAAGTTTTGTCCTTGGGCCCTAGTGATGTACATCACTTTCCTAGCTCTAAATTGCTCTTCAGTCCACTACAAGCCAGTGTGCAGCTTTTCCATTGGTCCCTGACTGCAGCATTTGCCAAACGTGTCCTATCTGGTCCCTGATGTCAGTCTGCTATGAAAACAAGGCACTGGATGTGACACTGAGCTGATGCCAGTTGTGATGGAAGAGGTGCCCTCAACCTGCAAAATGCTCAGGAATACACTCTGTACCAGCCCTTTCCACACAGCTCTCTCCATTTTCTTTTCAAACCCATTCTGGAGACACCACTGATATTATTGGCACCTCCATTTACAAGAAGCATTTGGACTTGTCCAAAAGAGAGTGCATTTCAAGGAGGAGCCCCTTACAAATGACAGAGAAATGGAAGGTACTTCACCAACCCTGTCCACACCAGCTCTTAACGGGCAGTAGGGGCATCTTGGGTGAATCAGAATCAATATTCACAACTTTTAGAAGACAGAGAACATACTGCTTATGATGATGTCTGTTATGGAGGAAGGACCGAAAAATCTGAACGACTGCCAGTATTTTCTCAATAAAACTGGTAAATATCCCGAGGATATTATTATAACAAGCAGCGAGGAGGTGGTTGCAAGCTTCCCACTGGATAAGGAACGTCAAGGTGGCAACGGTTTTATTACTGATGATTAACACTGACAACTTTCCAGGGAAATATTCTGAGTGGCTGCATCACAGAGCTCATTAATGAATCTGAAATTGAGGTTAATTCTAAATAAGAATGTCACTGATAGGGGGAAACTCAAGTTTCAATAACCTGCTCCCTTTCGGCAGAAGCCCAAGTGTCAGAGGACTGTGCAGATGGAAGGAGGGCTGCCTCTTATTCCTGATCAGGGGCTGGCGAGGATGCAATTGTGGGCTTGTGCTGACACAGATGCCACGATTCCTGCCTGTCCAACATCTGGGAAAATTGTCGCAGAATCCCAAGATAACTGTGAAACTGACTCTGTGGATAGGTTAATAGGCCCCTATAAGGGAATATCCAGGGGCGCCTCTTCGTACCAAACCCCCATGCTTGACGTCTTCTGATTAGGGAGGACTTTCCACAGCATCTGTGATGCTGCTTCCAGTTGAGGACCCTCTCCACCCCTACCTGCTCCTCACCCCTGGCTTCCAGATCTGGGCTGCCCCAAAGTTTTGCTTCTCCTTTTGTAAATAGACTGGAGATTCGATCTGGCCATAGTCACTATGTACCCTCCAAGGCCAACCTAGATATCGCCTGCAACTCTGACCTGAGCTACTTTCACCTGAGGTCACTGAAGAAGACCAACCTCTGGTTTCCGTTCTCAGGAGAATCATGTTTGACGTATAATAAACAGACACATGCAGGAAACAAAGACAGCTGAGTGGTTCCATTTAATCTGGCCTAATCTTCTGTACTATGGACCACAACCCACTGCACACCCAGGTCTTAAGAGACTTTGGGCTTCTACAACAGTAGTCCCGAGTTCTGTACATCTTTCTCCCTGGACATTGTACTGTTTTATGGAACGGAGGAGGAAACCTATTAATTGCCAGATCACTTGTCACAAGAGAAATGAAGACGTAACAATGGAAACAGCAAAAAGAATCAAGAAATTCAAAACTGTATTGCCATACTCTATCATGATGGGTCTCTGTAATATCCTCATGTCAAGAAAAGTTCATTTGCATCTGTACATTCTAAGTCCGAGCTATTAAAATAAATGTTTCTGTGATTTTCAAGATAAATGGAAATGAGGTGAGGAAAAGAAGATAATACCTACCAGAATGTAAGCAAAAGGGATTAGGACCAGGAGGCTAAACAAGTTTCACTTCATTTGCCAACTCCAGTTCATTTTTAGGGATTTCCTGGAGCGCCAGGTGGCCAAGGAGTGTGAGGCTACATCCAGACTAAGTCAAAAAGATGGCCGTAGTGGGAAGTTGCTGTATAATAAAGGGAGATCAACTCGATGATGGGTGATGCCTTAGAGGGCCAGGACAGGGAGGGTGGGGGGGATTCGCGAGAGGGAGGGGATATGGGGGTATATGTATAAATACAGCTGATTCACTTTGGTGTACTTCAAAAACTGGCACAAGAGTGTAAAGCAAATATATTCCAATAAATAGCTTAAAAAATATAAATAAAAAAAAGAAGGCCGGGGCTGATTAGTGATGCTGTCATGGCCTTGGGCCAAGGAGAAAGTTCATAATGGGGAATTAGCAGGGAAACTTCGCCTCGATGAATAAAGTGGTATTGCATGTCAAGGACTGTAGAGACCCTAACTGGCACTTATAAATCATACACCACTCACTTATAAAATACTTTGAATCTTACTGAGTAAAGACATGCCTGCTGTTTTTAAAGGCTGAGTTACACAGCTACTTAGGACTAGAGCTGATTCACGAAAACCAATGTACCATCATATGGCAAGAGAATCATGTAACAGGCTTCCAGTAGAATATATAGTTTGTAATGTGATGCATTGTTTAAACAAGGAAATACTTTTATCTATATTTGATTTCTGATGCTACCACTGAATTTTTAAAGAATGAACTTTTAAAACTGATATGTAATTGAAATAGAATATTATTTTACTTTTAGGTATACAACATGGCTCAGTATTTGCATGTATTGCAATATGATCACACAGTAAGTTTAGTTGACATCTGTTACCATATATAGTTACAGAATTTTTTTCTTGCAATGAGCACTTTTAAGATCCACTCTCTCAGCAACTTTCAAATTTGTTAATACAGTATTATTAGCTATAGTCACCATGCTATACATTACACCCCATGACTTTTTTATTTTGTAACTGGAAATTTGTACCTTTGACTCCCTTCACCCATTTTGCCCACCTCCTACCCCTGCCTCTGGCAACCACTAACCTGTTCTCTGTATTTCTGAGTTTGCTTCTTGGGTTTTTTTTCTGTTTCTTTTCTTTTAATTAAAAATTGTTTTTTAGGTTTCACATGTAATTGAGGCCGTATGGTATTTGTCTGTCTACTTTATTTCCCTAAAAGAATGCCCTCAAGGTCCATCCATGATTTCACAAAAGATTCCACTCTGTCTAGTTTTCCTAACATTGTTTATTGAAGAGACTGTCCTTTCTCAATTACATATTCCCAGCTCCTTTGTCATAAATTAATTGACCATGTATGTGGGTTGAACTTTCTATTACCTGATGTGTGTTGCCGTTTAGAGGAACACTGGATTAGAAGTCAAGCAGCCTGGGAGCATCTCCTGCTATGGGCTATTAACTAGCTTTGTGACCCAGCACAAGTCACATTTCCATTCTTCAGTTTCCTCAAATGGAAAATTAGGGGATTAGGCAAATGAACAATAAGTTCTCTTTCAGCTAAAAAGAGATTGATTATAATACCGTTATTATAAGCTCAGAGAAATTTATATTCTATAACAAATGCAAAATTCTTACAGTAGTGGTTTTAATACATTGATAGATCTGTAATGTGATAAACACTTTAATTCACTAGCCATATGTTCTGAATACAATCTTTCCTGGGCCTTGGTGGGGGTAATATAGGCTATTAGTATGTGAAAAAGATGCATGACTTTTTTTGGTCAACAAAAATCAAGAATTGCAAAGTAAAAACTTGTTAATTTTAATTAGCATGTCTCTCAAGAATATATTTAACATTCCTGATTTGAATTAACTTGTAAAATCTGATTTTTGACACAAACCCATCAAACTGAAACCTTTTGAGAGCAATTCTTGGGAGGCCATGTCATTATCAAATGTCTACATTATGTCACACAATAGGTATAATTCCAGCACATTCTGGTTATGAGGAAAGCCTCATGAGGAAGTCCCTAATAAGATACTTTTGCTCCCAAGTCTTGCTTTTCATCATGTGCTCAAAGCTAAAACAAAAACAAGGGGTACAATAAAGGAAAGTTGCATAGCATATATGACACCAGATCCAAACGGCAATTGATACAAATTAGAAAACCCTGTTGTAAATATCAATGCTTTGTTCATTTGTCCATTCATGTATGACACATTGAACACAATAGTCAGTGGAATTTATTTTAATGCAACAGTGAACATAATTATAAGTGACTGTGGATCATTAAGAGAAAAGGCATCATTAGATTTATTTAGATTTCTCCCTTTACAGCCCATCATCCATCTATGAAATTCTGAAGCATGTTGCTTTAGCGTGCAGAACTGTCTTAGCTCAAGGTAAAATTTGTTATGCTTCTTTCTACAGTATAACATGACAAGCTAAAAGAATGTGATCTTAGTTCCCTAACAAATTCACATTTAAGGTTATTACAGAAACTAAAAAATACAAATAAGCACAAGCAAAACAAAAAAAGAATTTTACTAAACTTAGAGCAATTGTGATGATGGAGAGGAATGGGTAAGAGTGCTACTGAAATCTCACCAATATACATATTTTTTTACCATCAGTTCTTAATTACAAGGACTTAGAATATCTGAATAATCTACATGTAAATAATGCTGTTTAACAGTCAGTCTTAGTCCATTAGAATCATCATAAATACTGCACAGTTGCTTTATTTCCCAGAGAAGCTTTACTTCTAGCACTTCATTTTAGAACTATAATTTAGAGCATTAAAATATGCACACAGAGACACATTCACAGACATATTGTAGAAGATATTTTAGCCTCAGTAGAAGTGTCACATTCTTTGCAGACCCTTGGTTGACTCCTTAAGACTAAAGTAGACTGTGTTTCTGCAGAACATGGGACGCATGATTGTAGCAACTACCCTGATGGCCATTGACTTCCCGTGTGCCTCGTCTACCCAGTTTTGACCATGTGCTTTCTCACTTTCGTAGGTCCAGTGCTAGGAACAAACATAGCCCATAGATCTGTTCATTAAATACTTTCAAATGAATGAATGACATTATAAGTGGGCAAAAGCAGTATAGGACAAGACCGTAAATTTCTCTGTGGATTTAACGCAGTTCATCCCATGGTCATTTAGATACTAGCAATTGTCAAAAGAAAAGAATATTGGTCATTACACTGTTCATTGATGCCATGGCACATGGTTTGTGTAGTGCTTACCTCTAAAGTTTAATATAATTTCAAGACATATATTAGGAAATAAATATTTTAATAGCAGCCTTCCCTTTTTAATAAACTGCCTTTTATAATTGGATCAATCTTAAAATTTATTATTTTAAAGAATGAGAGACAACATTAAGCTGAAAAAATAAAAGGCAGATCCCATGAGAACTTGAAAGTAAAAGCAGTGTGGTGATTAAAATATTTTTATGGAAGAAATGGAGAATTTTTAATATTGCATATTTGATAGACACAAATTTTATGTCCTTACATAATTTCTAAAAAGTCACCTGTAAAAAAATTGAAATGGTCTAATCTAATTATTAGATTTTTTAAAAAGTTATTCATAAGGTGAACCCACTGAATTAATATTCCTATATGTACATAACCATCCATTCCTCTAGGGCTTAAAAAAGCAGGCAGATTATGCTTTTAGTTAGATGTTTAATTTAAAACACTATGGTTTACTTCTTTGAAGAAATATAATTTTGAATAGCTTGGAATTATTTCATACCATTTTTAGTTGTTTGGAAATGTATGTGAAACATGTATGGTGCATAACTTTTCCTATATGCTTACATATCTGTTTGAGTCTGTACAGAGCTTCCTACCTTAAAATAACTTCAAAGAAAAGAATGGTCTAGTTTCAAACCATTTTCTTCAAAAATGCAGACAGGATTGTGATAGCTGGCTTAAGCAGTTTTGTTTTCTAGAATCCAGTTTTAGAATTGGTGATATAGAATGAGGTGGGATACCATCTGTTCCTTTTCTTACATTCAGAGCTGAAAGAAACACTGTATCATTTTCATGACTAATGATTCCCCATAAAGCTTATTTGTCCACTGGGAGAAGATTGGGCAATTCCATTTGGAAGGTATAGAATGATGGCCAGTCAACCGAAAGCTATTTCAGTTAGTAAAAGCACTTGCATAAGTTTTGCTTGTATCATCCCTGTTCTTTTTGCTCCTTTTATTTTCCCTGTGACATGAAGTGTCCTGTACTTTAAGTTATTTATCACTTTCATGGATTGGTTTATGTACTATTTACCTTAGCTACTCTACTTTTTATTTTATTTTTACCTTGTCTAAGCCCTTAGAGAAAATAATCTTCCATTCACATCTTGTGGTATTCTTTCTTAAATGACTCTTTGGGGTTTTTGCAATAAAGCTGTATTTTTATGTATCGAGTACTTTGGTATGATCTATTCTTCACATGTCCTTAAGATAGGTTTTATTTCCCTGACCTAAGAATATCATTTCCATTCCCCTGCACAATACTTATGTAGAAGGCAGTTGTTAATTTAAGAGAAAAAATAATTTAGAATAGTTGCTAAATCCTCTTTTAATAGACAGTAGTGTACTTAGAAATATATAAAATTATGAAGATAATTCTTTTGACACATCTGACCTCATCTTTATTCACATGAGAAAGTGATCTAATGAAATGCTAAGCTAATGCATCAAACGAGTTTCTATTACCAGTAAATCTTTGCTAGGATTGTTACTTTCTCCTAAAAATATAAAATAACTTATACATGGAATTTATAGAATGCTTTATAAGAAATGCAGAGTTCAGAACAAACTGTCTACAGTAAATTCTTAATCAAGTGGAAGCATACCATACTTTTTGGATGAACCCTCAATGAGGTAAAAATTACTTAAAATTCACGATAATTAGAATGGAAAGGACTTAACGTGCATGTATGACTGCATACGTAAATATATATACACACATAAATACTGAAATTTCAAATCCCAATGCAGATTAAATTTTTTGATGTAAATAAGACTAAATCATCAAAGAACTAATCATTTTCTACAATCTCTACTGTCATTGACATTAGAAACATCTAAGTGTTTATTTGGTGCGCTTGTTGCCTAATAGGTTGTCTTTTCACCTATTTTAATCCATGAGGTCCTCTCTGCACTTACAAATATTGTTCTACCAAAGAGCATTCACTTGTTATTCACACATCTAATGTTTAATAAAATAGAAAATATAATTTACAAAAAAAATGGCAGACCACAGTGATGCGTCAAGTATCTTTCCCTACTACAAGCACAGTGAAATACTGAATAAATTTTTTAAAAGATTTTTTTTGACGTGGACCATTTTTAAAGGCTTATTGAATTTGTTACAATATTGCTTCTGTTTTATGTTCTGGTTTTTTGGCTGCGAGGCATGTGGGATCTTAGCTCCCTGAGCAGGGATTGAACCCACATCCCCTGCATTGGGAGGCAAAGTCTTAACCACTGGACCACCAGGGAAACCCCTGCATGTTTTACAAAATATTCACATGTAAAAAAAAGTATCTGGTTGAATCCAAACCAAAGATGAAAAATCATGAAAGCTGCATCAAAGAAGAGGGTACTCAAACCTTGGTGATTAGAAGATCAAGCCAAAAGTCTCACGTGATCATCAACATTGGATTTAAACTTTAGAAGGTGCAATTTGAATGTCCTCACAAACACAGCCAATGAGTCTTTAGTTAGACCCATTATCAAAATGACCTGGAAATGTACTTTCTTCATAAATCTTGGAGCCAAAGATAGCTAAGTGTCTGTAAAGGAGAGAACAGGAAAACTCTACTTAATGATTATGGAATGGAAGATGTCTCTGGCTTAAGGTGTGAGTTTCTACCATGATTAAAAATGCATTTTAAAATCCCAGTGTCTTCAGTATTGGATATTAATATACAAACTGAAGACAAAGAAAAAGAAAACAAGAAAAATAATTTCCTAGGTTGAAAAAGACATAGCAATTAAAGACAATGTAAGAATCTTGAGTTGCTCTTGACTTGAGGGGAAGGAAAAAATACCCGCAACAATGTGAAAAATTATAGACTAGATATTATTTGATGCTATGAAATTATTGGTAGTTCTCTAAGTCGTGATGATAGCATTGTGCTTACAGGATATTTTTATACTTAGGAGATGTGAGCTCAATCATTTGGTAGTGATACATCCAAAGCAAAGACAGCTTTACTTTAGAAAAATAATTAATGCACTTCAATTCAACACTTTAAAGGAAAGAGGAAAGTATGTGTTCATCTCAATATTTGAATTTGAAAAGGTTTATATCAGTCATGATTTAAAAAATAATTTCATAGTACAAATTAAGTGTGGCATTAAAAAATAAAAATTTAGCCAGTCAGCAAGTTTCACCCTTTGTGTTGAAATATCTTGACTACATTAAAATCAAGACTAAAGCAAAGGTGGGGGGGGAGTCGACGGAGGGAGGGAATACGGGATATGTGTATAAAAACAGATGATTGAACTTGGTGTACCCCCCAAAAAATAATAAATTTAAAAAAAAGACTAAAGCAAAGGCAAAAGCTAATTCATAAATACAAGAATACAGGAGGGGCTATGAGATATAGGGTATGCTTTTTGAAATTTACCATTTCCACATACCCCACAGAGAAAAATATTGTAAGCAAAGTGATCCTTAGCACATCTGAAAGGGGCAGACACTAAAAACCACACACCACGCTCAACCTTGGATAACTTATCTAATCTTTGAGAGCTTCAGGAGCCTAACGATGTATAAATAATAAGATGTAAACTCTTGAATTGAGAGTGTTACTGCACCCGAAACATATGATCTGTGAAGACAGGAAACTTGTATATTCTTTTCACCTCCAAATCCCCAACTGTTAAGAATGTGAGGCATACAGACATTCAATGAACATTTCCTAAACAAATTGGTAATAATATTACTCAGTAAATGTCATTGTAATGATTCAAACAAATGAGATAATACACAAAAAGCACTTAACACAAAGCCTAGTATATAAAAGCACTCAAATTCAAAATCCGTAGTCACCATCATCATCATTTTCATCCATATTAGTTCTATTACTGTTATCATAATTTAATGAATAGCTTCACTTTTAAGGAGACACAGTTATCCTCAAAGCTTTGATAAGACTTTGCAACATACAAATTCCAGTGGACTGGAGATGCTTCTGAGATGAAACTTCCAGGCAAATTATCCTGGAATGAATTGTCTCAATTGTACTAACAATACTGGTGGCTGTAGAGACTGATAAGGAAATCTTTGTTCAACTCTGAAATTAAATAATGTTAGTAATAAAAAAGTATTTTTATGTGTTTTTTAATCTATCTGCTTATACATATTTGGCAATTTGCTGGTAGTTTTGTCCTACTGATGGTATTTGTGTATTAGAGGCCTCCGGGAATGTTCTTTAGATATCAATTTTGTAACTTAGCAATTCTCTTACAAGGGAAAAATCGTCCAAATATTTGGATAAACCCCAGGCTCTGAAGACCATTGACTCTAGTCCACAAAAAAAAGGTTTCTTTTTTAATATACTTTTTGTAAGAGAGCTGTCCCCCTTCAGAAACAATAGTGTAATGCTAACTATTTTTCTGTATTAAACTGACTTGCTGCAGTCAGGATTTGTAACTTATAAGATGTAATATCCAAGGAAACTGCAGATGTTTTCTTCTAAATGAAATTCTGAGAATGACAGCCTAGCAAACAGCTATTTAACGAAATATTCAGATTGGCATTTTATTTTACTGTATTTATTAAGGCTATAAACGATATGACCTTTAAATGTTATACTTCTTCTTCTTTAATTGAAAAAAATGCCACATTCAGTGTAGATGTCCTGTTTTAACACTACATATGAGTATCTATTAAAAAGCAAGTGTAAAAGGTGAAACCTTGTACAATCTACGTAGGCCACCTATTATAAGTAACTCAAAGAGATACACACAGTTTTGACTAAAGTGTAGATTTATTATGAATAATTAATAGCAATCTTATTCTCAATCCGTGGAACAGAAAATAATATAGGAACATTTCACCTCTACTGTAACTGGATTTTGTAAAGTATAAGAATTTTTTTAAAAGGATGACAATGATATTAACAATAATAACAAAATGATCGCTAGCTTGCAGGGCTTGCTTGGTAATTACTAGGTATTTTTATTTTGTTATATAAATTATCTCATTTAATTCTTACAATAACCTTGTAATATAAAAGTATTATCCACATTTTATAGATGAGGGAAAAAAGGCACAAGACCCTCAATAAAAGTTCTAAAAATAATAATAATAATAATAAAATAAAGCAATACTGACATAAAAAAAAAAAGGCATAAGACCCAGGTCTTGAGCTTCAACTGTGCTACAAGATGCTCTGCTGTAACACCCTGGACTGGGACCAATCCTAAAACTCTGAGCACCTTCTGTATGCAAGGTCTCAGATATGTTAAGCAATAGACCCGCGAATGAGGTCATCTGCTACTCTCCACACGTTCAAAACACAGCTAAGTCAATATCAGGTGTCATAGCCCTACCTCCATGTAATCCGCCGCTCAGAAAGTCTCGCAGCCTGGAGGTCTCCTGCCCAGCTACCTCCAGTAACATCCTCAGCAGGTCAGGCTCTTTTTGTTCTTGAGATAATTCTGACAGAGGATGTGATTAAATTAAAGCTTCAGACCTAATTCCACTGTGTCCACCTCCCACCCCCCGCCCCACCTCCCCCTATTTATTCCCGTATGGCTTGAGTCAGGCATCTCAAATCTGAGCTCAGGTAACACTGCTAGGTTTTTGCTAAGAACCAGAGCCAGGTACACCTGCAGAAACTATCCTCGAGTGCTCACATTGATCCAGGCTCACTCGGTCCTCTTTCTCTGATGCCATGCTTGCCCAAACATATAAATTACAAGAGCTATCCTTTGATTTTCCTCCATTTATTCGGCCTGGTTCTTCATGGCAGGAGCTGTGCCCTGATTATTTTTCTGATGATAATTGGCTTCTGTAAGGTTGTCTTGTCTTGTATCTTCAATGTCACAGGCTGCCTGCCTTATTGCACTCCCAATTAGAAATGCTGGTACCAGTCATTGCTTGAATCTCATCTGAGTGTTCTGCATACTCTAAACTCTGTGTCCACCCATCCAACTCTCCACACTGTCTGGAGTCAGTTTCAGTTTCACTCCTTTTCTTTTCATCTCTCTGGTCTTAAAGGGCAGTTTGCTACGTCCTGGCTCCTGAGTCCCCCATCTTGTCTCATATCTGTATGTCTAAATGACATCAGTCCCCCAATAACTAATACAAAACCAAATGTAACAGTTGCTGAATGTCTACAAAGTGTTAAGGTTCTTCAGAGACTAAATGGAAAATTTTTCATTGTGAAAAATGATGAAAGTACATTTGGACCATGAAATGTGTGGTACACATTTTAGAATTTTGTGACAAGCAGAGATGGTGAATGGTATGCTAGTAGAGGAGTAGCCTTGGCAAACTGCATGGAACACAAAAGTCTGTTAACAGTGTTGACCTGAAACAAATAGATTGCCAGGTATCTCTCCAGCAAGGATGGGTTTATTTGGGATCAGCAGAGGATTGCAATTCAGGGTCTGCAACCATGATGAGCCTTGTGCAAGTTCCTGCACGGCAAGAGAAAGAGAACCCTTTTATAGAGGGGAAAAGGAATTGGGAGGGCTCTAGTAAACAAAGAGGTCATGGCTTTTCATTGGCTGAGTCCTTGCCAGTGAAGAAGAATCTTTCTTCTTCCTGTAGGGCTCTGCTATAAACCCAGGGCATGAGAGCTCCCTCTTCTGGTCTCACAACTCTCCTTAATTGAAGTTTTTGTTTATTAATTTTTTTCAACAACAAGACAACGGGCCCAAAATGGAATTGCTTATGCTAAGCTCCATATCACCAAACCAAAATTAAACTTAATTACAGTTTAATTCTTTCAGAAATGGAATCTTAAACCTGTCAGTCAGGACTCACCCAATCAGTGCTAATTAGGTCATCGGCCTGATAGATCCTTGCCATCCCCTAAAAGAAAGTAACCTTGCAATACCCAACCCACTTTTTTTTTTTTTTTTGGCCAGTATAACTTCCTTGTTCCTGCTCCCTTCTATAAAAATCTTTCATTTTTTACAACTCCTCAGAGCTCCTTTCAGAGATTAGATGCTGCTTGATTCATGCATCATTGAATAAAGCCAATAAAATATTTAAATTTGACTCAGTTGAATTTTGCTTTTTAACAAGTCCAATTCATGTACCATAAATAAATAGCTCAATTTAGTTTCTCTTTACGGTATATGGGACAGAGTAATATGAGGCAAATCTGAAAGGCAGACTAAAACCATATTGGGAAGGATCTTGAATTGCAGCCAAATGAGTTTGTACAACATATTTTAGACAACACAAATTAATGAGAAACTTCAGTCTTTCTTTATTTCACTCTCTCCATCTCTCTTTCTTTTAGAAGTTGGCATAAGGAGAATAAGAACAGAAAAATATTAGAGGCTGTAAATTTACTTAGGAGGCAAATGAAACAACTCAAATAAGATGAAAGTTTAAGTAACAGCCTGAAATAAGATGTTGATAGTAGAAGAAAAATATACTTAGTAAAAAAATAAAGCACAAAGCTAAAAGCCAGTACTTAAAAGAGAATCTTCTTGTTAGAAGAGACAGAAGGATGACTAAGCCCAACTTTCCTCCGCAAAGTTTATCTTCCCTTTGGGTCCCCATGAAGACCACTCCCACAACTAGAGTGGACAAGCAATGCCACCGCTCTGCCTCTGTCCTCTGACCCAAGAAACTGGACACCTAAGTTTTCTTCTCCACAGACTACATAGCATAGCAGAGACAAGACTGGAACAATCAAGAAGAAATTTACTGGAGACTCGGCCGGCGAATTGATACAGAGTATAAAATCTGGATAATGTGGCATATAAAATAAGAACATCATCTTTAGCTTGTGACCAACTAAAGGGGACCTAGCTCAGAGGCTACCAAAGCTTAAAGGATTCATGGTAACCACCGGAATTAAACATCTGAACATAATCCAAGCCAAAGGAAGGCTCCAACCAGTTAACTAAGTATATCTTTCACGTCTAGCTTACTGCTTGAGAAACTACTTCATATCCTGGCCAACTTGTACTGGTATGAAATCCTCCTGTTTACTCACTTGTCCATTGATTTTTCTTTAACCTATTTAGAACAACTATATCAAAGCACAACATTAATAAACCCAACATCAGTGGTATGGTCGCAAATGTTCAGCAGTAGGCTCTCTAGGAAAAACAAAAACAAAAACCAAACTGTTCTGAATTATGTGATTAAATATCCCACCATGTCTAATTTCAGGCTACCAATATGAGGTCACTGAATTAAGAGTTCAGAAGGGCATGTGTGTGTGAGCTCTTCTCGTGTAGCAACTACATATTCACATATAACACTAATAGCAAGTATTTGTCAAGTTCTTACTAAGTGCTAGGACCAGTGCTAAAGTAATTAACATACATATTCCCCTTTACTCTTCCAATGGTGCTCTAAAATGGGCATTTTCTTTATCATTGTTATGTACAGGGATGAGGATGCTAAGGATCAAAAAGGTTAAATCTCTAAATCTCTCAAGACCAGTACATGGAAGAGCCAACACTTGGGTCTCATTCTGTCACTGGACCACTGGTATGCATGTTCATCTCTTAATCAGCAAATCCTTACATTGCCATCAGGTTTGCTACCCAAGAATCTGCCTCCAATGCTTATATTCTTGAGTATTTTGCTATACTTTCTCTTACAAAAGAGAAAGCACTAATATAGAGATTTTTATTACCATAAAAAGTAATAAGCAGTAAAATGATAGGCATCATTTTATAAATATTGCAGATGTAAACTGTGAGTAGGCAATGGGTTAAATATGGTGAAGAAAAGGACAAAAATAACTCTATATTTTTATCCCTAGGTGACTGAAAGAATGGAACAATCTCTAAAATTTTTGAATCTGCAAAAGGTCTTGCTTTATGAGAAATATATTTCAGGATTTCTAGTTTAGGAAGAGGAAGAGCCTGAAGATTTACAAGGAAAATATATTTTGTAGTACTCATTCTGGCAAGATAAATGAGAATTCTGCTGGAATCAGGCTGGGCAATGTGGGAACAGGGCAATTAATTTCCATGACCTGAAATTTCTTAACTTTAAAAGCCCAAAGTTAGGAACTCTGCTCAAATCCATTCCTCAGAGAATGGTGGGAAGATTAATGTATTTTTATTGAGAAAAGTCTTATACTCATCTCCAGGAGCTGCTGGGGGAAGTTAATGCCAACTGAAATGACAGTCTATCCCTTTCTCTCCATGAGAGAAACTATCAGTTGTAACATCATTCTAGTTAAGAGATTAATTCATTTTCCCCATATTTCTTCACATTCCCTTTTTCTTTCTTACCATGATAGTGCAAAGGGCCTCTTAGCATGAAAAGGCTATTTCAAAAAACAGTTGTACAATTAATGTTGTGGCTTTTTACCAATAGTTAGCAGTTTGAGACATCCCAGATTTCAAGTCTTACCTGACATGCAATCTCATGTTTACCAATATTTTCATGTATTGTACCTTTAAAAATGTACTCCCCAAACTTTTCTTATTACCTCAATCAGGAACAAAGTTTATTGCATAATACGAATAGCCTTCTTGCTCTGAAAATTCACTTACAATATCCAGGAGCATACCAGAAGCAGGAAACAAAATAAAAAGAATTTTGATATCCTGGAAGCTATGATCCACATCTATATCACTGTCCACACTGTTGTTGTCCAGGACAGATAGAAGAGACAGTGTTTATGCAAAGGATTTTTCCAGGGTATGGAGACTAGGATACAGATGGGTTGAGAAGGGAGGTGTGCAGTGTTTTGTTGCAGTCAGCTTGTACAGGCTTACATTAGCTAATTGCGTACAACTCTTCACAACTGCATCTTCATTAATGTATGTTGGCATTTTGAAACTGACCCTGGTGGGGGTCTTCTCTCAATGGAAATAGACAATTGCTACAAGTTAGGGCTTTTCCCCCTGGAAGGCTATTGTTAAACGTTTACCAGTGCACCACTGAAGGTATGTCATTAAGAAATCAGCAATGTTTTCCTAAAGGAAAGTCAGATAGGTAGGCATAAAACCAAATAATCAGGAGTGTGAAGGAAAGAATGGGTGAGAGCAAGAATGAAAGCGGAGAAATAAAGGCTGGCAGGGTGGAGGAAGTTCAAATCCTGGATAGAGGATTTGGTAAGAATAAATGAAACCTTAATTAAGAAAAAGGAAGAGGTGGATAATCTAAATATAGGTGCTAGTGTTAGTTTGGGGCCTCTAAGAAGCAGATGCTAAAATGAGATTAGACATTCAGGAGATTATTAGGAGAAGGGCCTGTGATGGATTAAGGGGGAAGAACAGGAGCAGGCAGGTAGAGTCAGCAGACTATGGTACGTATCTGATACCTGTGAGAGGAGAGTGGTAAGGAGAACAGATTAGGTTGCAAGTGTTTCACACTATAGCTCAGTTCTAAGAGTTTCAACCAGACCCATGAGTACACTTGACTCAGAGGACTCCATTAGAGAATTCTATATACTGCGGCAATGGGCCAACACAAGTACTTCTGTCACTCTTTAGCATCGATGGGAGAGAGCTGGGAGAAGCATGGCCTTGGCATGGATGCAAGGAAACAGCCTGTAGCATGTGAGCTGAACAGTGCATTCACACACATAAGGTACAGAAGAGACTTTTTGCCAGATGCTAATTTTCATGGTGACACTCAGAGTTTTCTTTAGTAAACCATCCCACTGCATAACTCCAAGCTCTACAGCTAGGCCTTCTCTTCTATGGGGCTACCTTGAAAGATATTACTATTTCCTCATAGTGAATTGATGAATCTATTGAGATCTAGTACATTCTCCTGCTACAGTCATATACCAGGTCTGGGACCTTGCTAAGCTCTTCAAACAGGGCATTCGACCAGCCCCAGAATCAGGGCTTCCCAGTGTCAGTGTTTCCTCCTGCCTTGAAATTAAAGTCATGTATGTTTTCTTAAATTTGCATATTATTTGATATTTCTTTCAACACCAGATATTTTTCTGATCCTTCATAATATGTCCTCATTCCTTAGTTCTGGTCTTATATTTAGTAAGGACTGTCCAGAAGCCAAGTTTTGACCCTGTGACATGTTTTGCAGCGGGGCTGTATTTTCCCTGAAGGTAAGATTGGTGTCTTTTTCTAACTCCAGGTACCCCCAAAGCTCATCATACAGTTGGGCATGCAATGGAGGTTCTGAGAGGTTAGTCAAGGTCTTTCTTTAAAGACTTCACATTTGGGATGTGGGAGACTTTTTGTGTTTTGCCTAGCATGTATCCTTCCTTCTTCTCATAATACTTGGTTTGATTTACAAGGTAGTCCCATAGGTAGTTGAGCTTAGCTTATAGTTTTTGGGAAGTATAGCCAGACTGGAGGCAGATGGATATTTTTAACATATTTTAACATTTATACTTAATATGAATACCTTATCTATGTAATATTTGCAATAAGAAATTTCAAAATTGCAGAACTCAACTCACTGAACATTGAAATAATTGTTTTTATCACTATTGTTTCCTCTAACAGCAAATATACTTTACTAATGTTTCTACTTGGATAAAGGAAAGCATTTACATTTTGTGTATATAAATAGTGATAATTTGCAAAATGAGCACCCATAAGCAGTATGAGAAGAAGAATCTTTTAGTAGATTTTAACGGAGGCACTTTTTTTTTTCCTGTGGCAAGGAGCCTTACCTTGCATCAAAATCAGTAAGAAAAGATAATAATTCAGTTCCTAATTACAGCACTAAATATAGCACAGTTTATTTTCTGTTAGAAAGCATGTAATTGAGATTTAAAATAAAATATAATTTTACCTTCTTTAGCATTTAATTCTGTGCATTAAAAATAATTAAAAGGCCACTCTCACTACACAGATTTTTCTCAAATTAGTTTTCGATGGTTAACAATAAAAGCATGTAAAGGTATTGTATTAACCTTCCTCCATATGGCAATGATTTTGATATATCAGGAAAGAAATAGTGCCACCCACAAAATACTTAAAGAAGTAAACTCTTAACACAACTGAATTAGCCTGTGTTTTGAGTTATAATTGAGAATGAAATCGATCACATGTTATGCTCTGGAAATGTGTGGAATAAGTTTGATTAAGGGTCCCCTCTCTTTAAGACATCTTTATTTTCTAATAGGTGAGAAAAAAGGTCAGATTTCTATATGACACCTCACACATTCTACTAAGTCTTCTATCCAATGGCTCATAGAACTGCTATTGGATTTCTTTCCTGCCAATAAGTTGTTTATGATTATTAATGTATCTTTATGCTTATGATAAAGCAAAAGTGTAACATCGCTAATTTCAAGGAATTTTTTCAAGGAAAGCAATGTATTTTAGAATTTTTTGGGTTGTTCCTACATTTATTAATTCTCTACAATCCTAAATACATACCTTAAGCATTCTCAAAGGAAACAGATGTGATGTCCAGTTTAGTAGGTACTAAGTACATCACATTTCCAACCTCAAGCATTCTAATTTGATCTATTACAACATAGGTTCTTCTCATCCTAAGGTCCAAAACCCAGAACTCAGTACTGTCATGCATATGTATGGGTTATTTCCACTAACCTGCAACCAAAATGTATCATTTCTTTCAATTGTGACTCAGTCAACAAACCACAGCAGTAATAGCGCATGCTGATTTGTCACTAATAGAAGCACAAATAATTTTTTCTCCCAGTTTCATTAAACATAATTGACATACAGAACAGTATAAGTTTAAGGTGTCCAGCATAATGATGTGATTTACATACATTGTGAAATGATGACCTCAATTACTTTGTATCTATAGGAGATGAACATCCATGATCTCCTATAGGTACAAAGTAAAAGAAAAAATATTTTTTCTTTCTGATGGACCAGGACTATCTCTCAACGACTTTCGTATATAACATACAGCAGTGTTAATCATATTAATCATGCTGTAATATAACCCTATTATTTATCTTATAACTGAAAGTTTGTATTTTTTGACCACCGTCATCCAATTCCTCCTCCCTCACTCCCCACCGCTGGTAACCACAGATCTGATCTCTTTTTCTATGAGTTTGTCTGTTTGTTTGGTTAGGGTTTTTTAAAGACATAATTGACATAGTAACACTATGTTACTTCCTGGTGCACAAGGTAGTGATTTGATATTTCTATACATTACAAAATGATCACCATGATAAGCCTAGTTGCCGCCTGTTAATATACAAAGATGTTTGTCTCACTTAGCATACTGTCCTCTAGGTCCATCTGTGTTGTAGCAAATGGCAAGGTTCCATTCTTTTCTATGGCTGAGTAATATTTCGTATATAAGTCACATATTCTTTATCCATCTATTGATGGGCACTTCCATATCTTGGCTATTGTGAATAATGTTTCAATGAAAAGAGGGGTGTGTATATCTTTGTTGAATTAGTGGTTTTGTTTTCTTTGGAAAAAAACCCAGGAGTAGAATTACTGGGTCATATGGCAGTTCTATTTTTAATTGCTTGAGAACCTCCATACCATTTTCCACAGTGGCTGTGCCAATTTATATTCCTACCAGCAGTGCAGGAGGGTTCCCTTTTCTCTACATTTTAGCCAACATTTGTTACTTGTTGTCTTTTTGATGATGGCCATTCTGACGTGTGTGAGGTGATATCTCATTGTGGTTTTGATTTGCATTTCTCTGATGACAAGTGATGTTGAGTATCTTTTCATGTGCTTGTTGGCCATCTGGATGTCTTCTTTGAAAAAAATGTCTATTCAGGTAGAAGCAGAGACATTTTCATATCACCTGAACTAGTGCTGGCAAGAAGAAGGAAACAAAAGAGATGTATATTTCCTTAATGACAATAGTTTTGACATCCATTGCATATAGAGGACAAAATTATCTGTAGTGATTGTTACATTTGAACATATTTTTTCTTCCCATTACACATTTTACATTGCTTAGAATTTGAGATTAATGCAATAAGAATAACACAGATATTAATATATAGCTTGAGCTGGGAAGCTATACAAATCATCACTATTGCAAATAACATGATTGTATATAAAAAGAATAATTATAATAAATTCCAGGAGAATCATAGGAAAAGTTTACAATTTACTAGCAAATATGTTTTTTCACAGGGGTAACCTAAATGTATAAGAATTAATGGCATGGCCAACAAACACATGAAAAGATGCTCAACATCACTAATCATCAGAGAAATGCAAGTCAAAGCCACAATGAGGTATCACCTCACACCAGTCAGAATGGCCATCATCACAAAATCTGGAAACCACAAATGTTGGAGAGGGTGTGGAGAAAAGGGAACTCTCCTGCACTGTTGGTGGGACTGTAAGTTGGTACAGCCACTATGGGAAACAGTTTGGAGGTTCCTTAAAAAACTACAAATAGAACTACCATACGATCCAGTAATCCCACTCCTGGGCATATACCCAAAGAAAACCATAAGCCCAAAAGAAACTTGTACCATAATGTTTATTGCAGCACTATTTACAATAGCCAGGACATGGAAGCAAGCGAAATGCCCATCAACAAATGAATGGATAAAGAAGATGTGGCATATATATACAATGGAATATTACTCAGCTCTAAAAAGGGATGAGATGGAGCTATATGTAATGAGGTGGATAGAACTACAATTGGTCACACAGAGTGAAGTAAGTCAGAAAGAGAAGGACAAATATTGTATGCTAACTCACATATATGGAATCTAAAAATGGTACTGATGAACTCAGTGACAAGAACAAGGATGCAGATACAGAGAATGGACTGGAGAACTCTAGGTATGGGAGGGGGCGGGGGGTGAAGGGGAAACTGAGACGAAGTGAGAGAGTAGCACAGACATATATATACTACCAACTGTAAAATAGATAGTCAGTGGGAAGTTGTTGTATAACAAAGGGAGTCCAACTCGAGGATGGAAGATGCCTTAGAGGACTGGGGCGGGGAGGGTGGGGGGGACTCGAGGTGGGGGGAGTCAAGGAAGGGAGGGAATACGGGGATATGTGTATAAAAACAGATGATTGAACCTGGTGTACCCCCCCCCAAAAAAAAATAAAGAGTAAAAAAAAAAAAAAAAAAAGAATTAATGGCTTTCAACTTTATTGCCCATAACTAATTGGAAAACATAATAGAAAAATAGATTGTTCTCTCTCAAAGTAGCCGCAAACACAAAGTTGTGAGATTAAATGCCCAAAGGAATGTATAAGATGCTTTTGAGGAGAGAAGCATTTTTTAAACAAATTATGAAACTTTTATATTCTTGGGCTAAAAATTCTTCCCAAGTGTATGTTTAATGTGACATGAATTAGGTCATCAAAGTTTTGGAACATAATTCAACTTTTTTCTGGAAACATGATAAAGAAAGAAAAGATAAAAAACATTTTGAAAAATAGTAAAGAGGGTATAGTATTTAATATACATGCTCATAAATGTTCCAAACACATAGTTGAACATTACCTTCTAAGTTTATTTTGAGTACGTGTGGCCATATGGCATGTTTTGTCCAGTGAGATGTGAGGACAAATGATATGTACTGTCAGTGGGAGCTTAAAGGACCAGTTTTGGACTAATCATGTTCCCTTCATCCTACTGCACCGATTATAAAAGTTCACATAAACACAGAGCTCCATCAGCCTGGGTTCCTAAGTGACGGTAATGTTCGGAGCACTGTGACAATGTATATTGGCATGTAGTGGGGGCAAGAAATAAACTTTTTATTGTCATAGGCAACTTTTTTATGGAAGCATAATTTTGTCTATTTTAATTGACACAAATGGAATACTTCCTTTCAATTAGTCAAGGGAAGAGGTTAGCACAACAATTTGTTGATCAATGTTTTTTATACACAATAATCTACATAACAAAGAAATGACATGACTGATGTGAATACATGTGTATGAATAAAATTTGAATGTTTAAAATATGAAATAAAAACCATGTGCGATGGAAGTGTTCAATGAATAATGCTGAAACTATTTACTGAGAAAAATGACTTCAGGTGTTAAATCTCTAGCATAATAAGAGCTAACACTGACTGAGCTCATTCTGTGGCCAGTGCCCTTTTCCATGGTTTACATGTATACTTTCATGTAAAATTCAGATTCATTACATGAGAGAGTTGACAATGACGTGTGTATTTCACATATGGGAACACTGAAGCACTGAAAGTTATAATATTTGGCAAAGGTCTCACAGCTAATAACTTTAGAAATTAAATTATTGAGAACAACTCTCAAGCCACAGAGATGAGGAAATCACAACATTAATATCATGATGAAAAAATACTCTCTAAGATGAAAAGCACAGAAAAAAGCCATAGAAAAAAGGAGATATTTAAGATCACATAAAATTATGCCAATATATTTAAACAAACTTTATATTCAAAATAAATTTTAGAAAAAATCAAATGATACAATTTTAATATTATAAGTATAAAAAAGCATTTATAAATAAAAAAGTTAAAAACCAAAAGCATGCAAAATGTTCAACTGTACTAGTAATTAAATATGTTGATATACAAGAGGTGTCATCTTTGCTAAAAATATGTATAACATTTTCTTTCAATACTCCTGAATATTGCACAATACTTAAATAATTATTATAACAAGGTTTTTTTAACACGGGAAATTTTATTATAGCATCAATATTTGTTAGGTGTTTTTAAAATGTGAAAATGGCATTTTTAATATATGCATGTGGGCTTATAGAAAAATATTGGGAAAAAATACCTAAATATTTATTACAATTATCTCTGGGAGGATAATTCATAGACAATTATTATATTTATATATTCTGTTTTAAATTTCCTAATCCTCTTCAATGAATGTGCATTATTTAATTTGCAGGAAAAGAAGATGATGTTGATTTAAAATATTAAATCATGGAAGGCATATTCAAATTTGACCTGAACAAAGTTAAAATCTAACCTTATTCCCTGATGATTCATCTTTCAGGCAGTTTCTGGTTTAGAGATGGAGAACTTTTGGCTGTGAAAGATCTTATAAATCTCCATCATTTGTGACTAATTAAAAGGTGAGGAACCAGAACAGCAGCCAGAGGTGATATTTGGGTGCCAGTAACAGAGTCATGAAAAGTTAAGCAACATTGTTACTTGGGGCTGAGGCTGGGGCTGCTGGGGTGGGGTGGTGGGGGGGTGCAAATAACAGACAACAACAAAAATTATCTTTCTTCTGTCTGCAGACTTCCACATGTTTCCAAATGTTTGTGGAAGAAGAGTATGTGGCATAGTTAAGCCCTGGAAGGTAACCAGGAGCATGAAAATAAAATGGGCCAAACCTACAAGCCAAGGGCACTGGGGCAGATCTCCACTGAGTCCCCAGCTGGAACCTGGAGTAGTCATTTTAGGTCTGTGGACCTCAGTTCCCACATCTACAGGGTGGGAATCATCTTTGTAATTCCTTCCTCCTCCTCAATTCCTTTAGGTTAATATAGGATAAAAAAAAAGAAAAGACCGAAAATTCAGTTACGCTGTGATCTTTAATATTTAAAGATAACAATCATGGCACTAGTTGGATTCTGAAAATGCTTTGAGTTTAACTTAGAATAACAAAATAATCAAAAACACTGAGCTTACATTATTTTGAATTATGTTTAAAAAATATTTTCAATTGCATACATGCAAAAAACAAAAAAATAGCTCTTATGAAAACACAATTAACCATTGATAAATCAGTTGGAGGCATGAGAACATAGGGATATCAACAAATGTCCTTCTAATTCTGAGGATTCCGCACGGTCCTGAGACTGCTATTGAAGTCAAAACATCTTGGAAATAAAGAACTATGTGCCATCATAATTTTGTTTTACTGAGAGAAGAAGGGGTGCCGATGAATCTGGCACATCAGTTAGGTGAAGGTGGGTAACAGAGTTAAGGAATTTCTACACTGCATGTATATTATCTCTACAGTTTCCACCGTATTTGCCAAAAAATTGCTGCCAGGGTCAATGTACAATACACAAAAATAAAACAATCATCAACAAGAATGTCTCAGGTGCGAAATGATTTCGTGTCATATTTCCTAAGACACACGAATCTGAATTATGTGCAAATCACCTTGCAGTTAGAAAATTCTGAAAAGACAAATAAGCATCACCTCTGCCTTTGTATGTGATAGTAATTTTCAAGGTAGCACATTTACCCATGAGAATAATACTGTAACATACCTTCTCTGTGAACAGAAGCTCCCGTATTACTATAGGTATCAACAACACTCAGCACACACAATCATTCTCAGTCAGTCAGCTTAGAAACCACTTTATAACTGTAACAACAAAAATTGGATTTAGAGGGAAGATGAGCACAACGAAAAAAAAAATTAACCTGTATATATGAAAATCTCATCTAAAGATATTTGACTAAGAACTGTAGCCTTCATTTCCAAGAGTGAGGAAAGCTGGATCAGGATTTAGTTTCGGAGAGAATCCAGGTGTATCTGACTCTTTATGAAAAACATACAACTCATTTAAAAATTAATTTCGCCTCTGTTCACCTCCTCATGTTGGAGATAATATTTGCTTTTTGCTTAGGACTATTGAGTGCCCTGATACTACGTGAAAAAAAAAGGCATTTTGAAAATAAGGTGCTATGAAAATTTTAATAAAAATTTGCAGAAATCAATTTTCAAGGTCTGAATAATAATTTAAAAATTAATATGTTTCTAATATAAATAAAGGTACTCGACCTCTTAAAATTGGAAGGATGCTTAATAGAAACATAAAATTTTTAAATACAAAACTTCATAATGTATAATTCCTATATTATGATTCTTTCTTTAATATCATTCAATACTGGACTATATTAACATGTAGTGTAAGTGGCTCTAAAATTTTAATGTTATAATTCAACAAACATTTATTAAATATCAACTATGTGAAATTCATTGTTCAGTTGCTGGGGAAGTAAACTGATGTATTCACTGTTGACTAACTTGCAATGCATATTGTAGAGTAAAATTATCTTTTATTATTATCTAGATCTCAGTTTTCTAGTTGGTGCAAAGCAAATACAAAATGGAGACAAAGATTGGTGTTAAAAACGCCAAATCATACTAGTCTTAATGTGACAGGGAGAAGGCAAAGGTTGAATTTAACATCCTTTATTGAATACCCCTTTTTTGTTAAGCATTCTATCATTTCCCAGGAAAACAGACAAAAATAAAGCATGACTCCTGCTTAGTGGGTCTCACAAGATATTAAAGGAAACATGCAAATTATAAAACACTGTGGGGAGAAGACAAAATATTTCAGACCTTTTCTAGAATTATTAGTCGTGTACAACGGGGGCATAAGCAGAGAGTGTTCAGTTCCATAGCAGTGGGTGTGGTCAGTAGCCCTGAAAGCTATGGCACTGTCTTCACAACCAACACAACACTCTGATGTCTCACAGGTTTTTTGAGAATAAACTTTATTCAGTGGCTTTAATGAGTCTCCTGGATTAAGTTATATTTACTTCCAACACAAGTTCCACACAGATCAGTTAAAACTTCTTTATGTAAAAGAAAAAAAATATACCTCTATTTCTATAATGATACTTCTTTCAAAAATTATTATGTAGGAAATGAGCAATAAATACCAAATATAATGGATTATACTACCTGACATTAGACATACATTAAAATATTTATGCATTATACCATAGAGACACACTGCCAGCCACTGAACACATTATAAATAACAAAAATAAAAGGTGTTCCTTGGTTAGATCCTATAATAAAAAGCTAGAGCTTTATTTTATTTTTTAAAAATCTTTATTTATTTATTTTGGCCATGCCACACAGCATGCAAGATCTTCCCTGACCAGGGATCAAACCTGTGCCCCCTGCATTGGGAGCGCAGAGTCCTAACCCCTGGACCACCAGGGAAGTCCCAGATTTATTTTAGATGATATAAGTACAAAAGTACCTGACACGTGCATAGCGTGTTTTAGAGCTTTAACATTTTTTACTTTCTTGTATTTGACATATAAAGGTAGAGTTAAGAGGAACTAACAGATGTTGAGTGTCTACTTATGAATCAGACACTTTATAATATGTATTATTCTATTTCATTCTCACAACAATATTTTCATATTTTAGGTGAGCTCAAAAAGTTTACTATGACACTACTCAAAGAACAAACATGTATATGCTGAAGATAGGAAGTTAAAGTAACTCTATTTCACTTCTAAGCTTTTCCACAGAGATGGACATTATTTCTCAAATAGCATTCTGCAAAACAAGAATTTCATAGAATAATAAAATTTATCATCAATAACAAGTGAAAGTGATGAGTTAAAGAAAAAGAGTTTTACCATCGCATAAAAAAGAATAAAACACTTAGAAATAAACCTAACGAGGCAAAAGAACTGTTCTCCAAAAACTGTAAGATGCTGATGAAAGAAATTGAACATGACACAAACAGGTGGAAAAATATATCACGTTCTTGGGCTGGAAGAATCAATATTGTTAAAATGACCATACTGCCCAAGGTAATCTACAGATTCAATGCAATCCCTATCAAATCACCAATGACATTTTCCACAGAACTAGAATGAAAATGTTTAAATTTGTATGGAAACATAAAAGACCCCGAATAGCCAAAGTCATCCTAAGAAAGAAGAATGGCGCTGGTGGAATCAAGCTCCCTGACTTCAGACTATACAACAAACCTACAGCCATCAAAGCAATATGCTACTGGAACAAAAACAAACATAGAGATCAATGGAACAAGATAGAAAGCCGAGAAATAAACCCATGCACTTATGGTCAATTAACATATGACAGAGGAGGCAAGAATATACAATGGGGATAAGAAAGTCTCTTCAATAAGTGGTGCTGGGAAAACTGGACAGTAAAAGAATTAAATTAGAACATTCTCTTATTTACAAAAATAAACTCAAAATGGATTAAAGACCTAAATGTAAGATCAGATACTACAAAACTCCTAGAGGAAAACATAGAACACTCTCTGGCATAAATTGCAGAAACATTTTTTTGGATATATTTCCCAGAGCAACGAAAATAAAAAGAAAAATAAACAAATGGAACTTCATTAAACTTAAAAGCTTTTGCACAGCATGAGAATTCCCTGGTGGTGCAATGGTTAAGAACCCACCTGCCAATGCAGGGGACACAGCTTTGATCCCTGGTCCAGGAAGATCCCACTTGCCATGGAGCAACAAAGCCATGTGCCACAACTACTGAGCCTGCGCTCTAGAGCCTGCGTGCTACAACTACTGAGCCCATGCACTGCAACTACTGAAGCCTGCATGCTCTGGGGCCTGCATGCCACAAGTACTGAGCCTGCATGCTGCAACTACTGGAGCCTGCGCACCTAGAGCCCGTGCTCCACAGCAAGAGAAGCCACCACAAAGAGAAGACTGTGCACTTCAAAGAAGAGTAGCCCCTGCTTACCACAACTAGAGCAACAAAGACCCAACACAGACACAAAAAAAAAAAAATTTTTTTTTGCACAGCAAAGGACTGGGAGAAAATATATGCAAACAATGCAATCGATAAGGGGTTAATTTCCAAAATAAACAAACAGCGCATACAGCTTAATATCAAAAGAACAAAGAAACCAATCAAAAAATGGGCAGAAGACCTAAACAGACATTTCTCCAAAGAAGCTATACAGATAGCTAACAGACACAGCAAGAAATGTTCAATATTGCTAAATATTACAGAAATGCTAATCAAAACTACAATGAGAAATCACCTCACACCAGTCAGCATGGCCATGATCAAAAAATTCAGAAACAATAAATGCTGGAGAGGGTGTGGAGGAAAAGGAACCCTCCTACACTGTTGGTGGGAATGTAAATTGGTGCAGCCACTGTGGATAACAGTATGGAGGTTCCTTAAAAGATTAAAAATAGAGTTACCATATGATCCAGCAATCCCACTCCTGGGTATATATGCAGAAAAGAAGAAAACTCTAATTTGAAAAGATACATACACCCCAATGTTTATAGCAGCACTATTTACAATAGCCAAGACATGAAAGCAACTGAAATGTCCATCAAAAGATGAATGGATAAAGAAGTGGTATATATACAGAGATATATATACAATGGAATATTACTCATCCATAAAAAAGAATGAAATAATGCCATTTGCAGATTAGATTAGATTTAAAATATACTATCTGCAAAAAAACCCCACGTTAGTTTCACATATACTAATAGACTGAAATTAAAAAGATGAAGGCACAAAAAGGCCTCCAAATTCTACTCCTTCAAAAGAGCAATGAGAAACCTAGCAGATAATGTCAGAATCAGCTTTTACAGAATTGCCAGAAAATAAACAAAGGCTTGAAACAATTCAGGGAATGTTTATTAAGGAAAACTGGCTAAAGCTAGGTAAGAACAGTGAGCTTTGTGGCAATTGTAATTGCCCTAATCACACCTCCCACTCTTCAGCTCCATGGTAACCTTATGAAATAACAGCTCGCATTTATGGTGAAAACCAGTTGCCTGATAGCCTTGAAGACACAAAACAAGGCTGCAGCTCTTTCAAAGCCTCATACCCCCCAAACTGTCACTCTTTGACTTTTCTGGTAATTTTCTGAAAGATTACATTTGCAAAGCTATATGTATTTGCCTGATTTGGAGCTGGCCCTGGGCAAAAAGTCTTTTCCTTGAGGGTAATTTTTGAAAAAATATTATGGGCACTTTAATTGACAGTATCTGCTTAAGGTGCTGAATAACTGTTGGGGCAAATAAAGCAAATTAAGTCACTTAAAAGGAAAATCTGGTTTATGAGATGCCCATAGAGGCTTTAGACACTCGTACATGTTCCTGGCATGTGCACACTCAGGACTGTGCACACACCCAAGAAAGATCTGAAAAGGTCCTAAACTCTGCTACCTGGCTGACCTTGAGGTTCTATGCAATCAGTAAGTAGAGACTGAGGCAGAGTGGTCAAGCGGCTAGCTGAATATTGAAAGCATGCCACCAACATGCATACAGAGCCCTCAGCAAAGACTGGGAGACTTATTGATTCTTTAAGGAATTGTCCATGCAATTATTAACACACCGCTAAGTTAACCAAGCAGACACTTCCACATCCACACATGACAGAGAATACAGATTTCACAGAATTATTTAAGAAAAGTCACTAACCAAACAAACAACAACTACTTCTATAAAAAACAAAACTAATAAACCCTGGGATGGGGGGAGAATCTGATTTCCAGAGTTACCATATATAATTATTAAATATGTCCATTTTTAACAAAAATTAATGACACACACAAAGAATCATGAAAGTATAGCCTACATACAGGATAAATAAATCAATAAATAGAAAATGTCCCAGAAGAAGCCCAGACACTAAAATTACTAGACAAAGATTTTAAATCAGTTATGTTACATATGCTTCAAAAATTAAAAGAAACCATGTTTAAAAGGCTAAAAAAATTACGGAAACAATGCTTTATCATATATAGAATAATAATGAAGAGATATAAATTATTAAAATAATGAAATAAAATTTTAGGATTGAAAAGTTCAAATAAAAATTTACTAGAGCGGTTCAAAAGCAGATTTTGAACAGGCACAACAAAGAATTAGCAAACTTAAAAGTAGATCAATTAACTGTAACTAGTCTGAGAAACAGACAGGAAAATGGTGCCTCAAAGGTGTTTGGGCACCTCTGTGCATACCAGCAGCAGCATAACAGGAGTCCTAGGAAAAGAGGGAAGAAAAAGGCTGAAAGACAACTTGAAAAATGACTGGAAACTTCCAAATTTAATGAAAAACATTGACCTATACATCCAAGAAGGTGAATGAATTCTAAGTAGGATGAATTCAAAGACATCTACACCTAGATGCAGCAAAATTTAATAGCTGAGAACAAAGGAAAAGGAAACATGGAGGCAGCAAGAGAGAAGTGAGTCATCACATAAAAGGAATCCTCAGTAGTATTAACTGCTGATTTCTTGTCATAAACCATGGAGGCCAGAGGGCAGAGGAACCACTAATAAAAGCACTGAAAGAAAAAAAAATCTATCAGGAATTTTACATACATCAAAATTACCATTTAAACTGAAGGTAAAACTAAGACATTCACAGAAAACATAAACTGAGAAATTATGTCTCTAGGAGAGACTTATTCTAAGAGAGTCCTTCAGTCTGAAATGAAAGGATGCTAGAAACTGACTTGAATCCACAGGGGAAGAAAAAAGTTCATCTTTAAAGGCAACTACATAGGCACATACATACGACAGTATAAATATGTTTTTTATATATCTTTTGTCTTCCGATCTGATTTAAAATACAACTGTAAACACAATAATCGTAAATCTGTGTTAATGGGCACACAATGTAATTTATAAGACAATGCAAACACAAAGTTGGGGAGAGGGAATGGACTTACATAGGAGCATAGTTGTTTACCCAATTGAACAAATTTGGAGGATGCACACTGCTTGATTTCAATACTTAGTAAGAAGCTACAGTGATAAAGACATGTAATACTGGCATACAGATAGACATAGAGATCAATGGAATAGAATTGAAAGTCTAGAAAAAAATATGCATCTATGATCAAGTGATTTTCTACAAGGATGCCAAGGAAATTCAGTGGGGGAAAGAAAAGTCTTTTTAACAAACGGTGCTTGAACAACCATGAAAAGGAATGAATTTTGACCCATATCCCACATCAGATACAAAAATTAATTCAAAGTGGATCAAAGACCTAAATATAAAAGCTAAAACTTTAAAGTTTTTAGAAGAAAATAGGAGTGTAAATCTTCATGACCATGAATTAAGCAACAGTACCTTATACACAACACCAAGAGCAAGTTGATTAATTAGCATACTTCTAAAAACCAATAGGGCAAAGCAGAATTTCACAAGAAATATCATAAAATAGTTGAATTGAATTAAAAATTTACAAATGGTATCAAAATTTATGGGATGCAGCCACAAGCAGCAGTTAGTTTAAGAACCTGTATTAGAGAAGTGAAATTGTTTTAAATAACTCTCTTGAAATCTTCCACCTAATAAGCTGTGAAAAGAGAAAAATAAATGCAAAGCAAGCATTCAGAAGGAAATAACAAAGATATGAGTAGAAATCACTGAACTAGAAAACAAAAATAACAGAGAAAAATCAAAGAAGCCAAAGTTTGGTTTCTAGAAAAACTCAAGAGCAACAAACCTTTTACCACACTGACCAAAGAAAAATACTGAAGAAAATGACAGAAATCAGGAACGAGAGGGAACATTACCACCAACTCTATAGATTATAAAGAAACATTATGATAAGCTCTAGGCAATAAAATTTAGACAACATTGATGAAATGGACAAGTTGGAGAGAAATGGAGAGAAACAGATTGCTGAAACTAATTCTTGAAGGACTAAAAAAATCTTAATAGAAATATAATAAGTACAGGATTTAAATTAGTAACATAAAATCTCCCCACAAAGAAAAACTCAGGATCACATGGCTTCACTCATGATATCTGAAAAACATTAAAAGAAGAAAATATATCCACAAACTCTGGAAATGAGGAGGAGAAAACCCTTCACAACTCATTAAAAGTAGCCAAGTGATGTTAAAACCAGAGAAAGACAATGCAAGTAAACTATGGACATATTTCTATCCTTAATATAGATATGAAAATCTTTGATAAAATTTTAGCAAACCAAAGCCATCAACATATAAAAAGGATTATACAACAAGACTAACTGGAAATTATTCTACTGATGTAAAGTTGCCTTAACATCTGAAAATGAATTAATATAATCCATCAGGCTCATAGAAAAAAGGGCACAATGTATATGATCATCACAAGAGGTACAGAAAACTTATTTAACCAGTTCAACACCTGTTTATGGTAAGGATCTCTCAACAGACAAGAAAGAAAGGAGAAATTTCATAGCCTGAGAAAGAGCATCTATAGCCTATGGTAAACCAACAATTAACATATTTAATGGTAACACATTGTATGCTTTCTCACCAATATCTGGAATAAGGCAAAGATGTCTGCTTTTACCACTTCTATTCAATATTAAAATGGAGGTTCTAGCCAGCGTAATTAGGCCAAAAAAAAAAAGGCATTCAGCGAAAGGAAAAATGTAAACTGTCTATTCACAGAATACGTGATTGTCTATGTAGAAAGTCCTATAGACTCTACAAAGAAGCTAATGGAAATTGTTCAACAAGGTCTCAGGATACAAGATCAATACGAAAATGAGTTTTATTTATATTTACTAGCTATGCACAACAAGAAATTGGAAATAATAAGCAATAACATTTATAATAGCATCAAAGAATGTGAAATACTTAAGGCTAGATCTGAAAAAAACTATAAATCTTTCCTGAGAGAAATTAAAAAGTAAATAAATAAAGATACATACCCTGTCCATAGATCAGAAAAATAAATATTGTTAAAACAGCAGTTCTTGAATTACTCTATAAACATGGTGCCATCATAATCACAATGAAAGCCAGCATTTTTAACAAAGTTGACAAGCTGCTTATGAAATTTGTATGGACATACAAAGTACCTAGAAAGGCCAAAATAGTTTAGGCATTATTTTAAATTTAGTGTCACCAAGACAGTGTGGCATTGGCCTTTAGCTAGATAAACATATCAATGTGCTAGAAAAAAAAAGTACAAAAACAGACTGGTACATACACAGCTAATTCATTTTTGGAGAAATTTCATAGACAGTTCAATGAAGAAAGGATAGTCTTTTCAACAAAAGGTCCTGGAGCAATTAGAGATCTATAATAAAAGTAACTACAATCCATAATTCACACCACAATTAAGTTAAATTGGATCATAGACCTAAATGTAGAACTAAAAGTATAATGTTTCTAGGAAAAAAATGAGAAGAAAATCATTATATTTTTGAGTTTGCCAAAGATTTCATAGATCAACATCAAAAGCACAATCGATAAAAGGAAAATTTGGTAAATTGAACTTTTCCAAATTAAGAAATTCCTCTCTTCATAGGATCATAAACAGACAAGTTGTGGATTGGAAGTGAATATTTGCATGTTACTTACCTAATAAAGGATTTGAACCTAGTACATGATAAAGAGCCTTCAAAATTCAATAGTGAGAAAGCAAACCAATAAAAAAGAGTTAAGGAAGGATTTGAACAGCATTTCACTCAAAATAATGGCAAATTAGCACATTAAAAAGGCCCTCTAACATCATTATTCATTATTGATTAACATCACTAGTCAATTAGGGAAGTGAAAATTAAAATCACGAGACATCAAAATATCCCTAGTAGAATACAACAGACTTCTTAAAAAAAAAAAAATTGCACCATACTACGTGTTGACAAAGTCATGTAGCAACTAGAAATTTTATATACTCTTGATGGGAATATTAACAAAAACACAATTTTGGAAAACTCAAACTTTTTCTTAAAAGGCGAAATACACTCTTACTATATACACCAGCCATTACACTCCTAGGTATTTATCTAGGAGAAATTAAAACCTATATCCATACAAAAACTTGCAAAAGTATGTTCATAGCAGCTTTCACTGTAGCAGCACAAAACTGAAAATAACACAAACGTCCACCAAATTGATAAATGGGCAAATGAGTGTGGTACACCCATACAATTGAATACTATTCAGCAATAAAAAGGATAAACTATTGATGACTCTCAAAATAATTATTTGTAGTGAAAAAAGCCACATCAAAGAGAGTAGATACCATAAAATTCCATCCATGTAAGATTCTAGAAAATGGAAATTAATTTATGATAACATAGTGCAAATCAATGGTTGCCTCAGAACAGGAGGAAAGAGAAGGTCCAGTTTATTATATGTCAATTCTACCCCATTAGAGCTGTTAAAAATAAATATTCTTTCCTTCACCATCTTAAAAGGATAAACAGTATAGTTTTGGTTAGAGAAATAGGTCAATGAAATGCTAGAAAGAATCAAAGTTTATGAGTTTAACATAATACTAGACTAGGGTGGCATTCCTAACAGTGTAGGACAAATGAATTATTTATTATAAATTCAATAATTCAGTGAAAAGAGGTAGATCCTAGTGGTCTAGAACACAGATTAGAGGGAGTTAGTAATTAGCCTTGGCCTCACCTCAATAGAACTATGACTTTAGAAGTTATTTAATCTTTCTAAGCCTCTAATACATGACTTTTCTTTCTACAACCTACCTCATAATGAACTATTTGTCAAAGAAGGAAACGAGTAGAAATTTAACTTAACCTCAACTTTTACTTAACAAATCCCTAAAAATTAGTTCATAAAGGATCATAGATTTATACATAAGAGCAAAGATGACAGAAAATCTTGTCAATCCTGATGGTTGAAATAGCTCCAGAGACAGGGAGGAGTTTCATATTTTCCAGAAGTTACCAGAAAAAGTCAGGTCACTGCCAGGAAGAGAGCCCGAAAATGGCTGGAAATGCACAAATTATAAGATACTTTCAGTTTTCATCCATGAAGAACAGAACATTTGTTTTAACCAGTCTCTGAGAAGAACATTATGAAAAGGTAATCCTTAATCCTCTTATGCAAAATAAAAACAAAACTGTCTCACTCATTCTTCAGTTTCTAAATGTTTTTAAGTCTTTCATTTTCACGACAGGCTAAAGCCTTGCTGACGTTGTTTTTCCATCTTAAGTTGACATGGCACTCTAGCAAGTACATTGTTTTTGAAACCATGCAAGGCTGAGTTCAAATATCAGCTCTACCATTTATTAGTTGAGTTACCGGAAGCAAGTCTTTTAAACACTCTTTGTCTCAAAAAAGAAAAATGGGAGTTGGGTGGGGTGGAGAATAGTTTTTATGGTGAACAGTGAATCTTTTTAAAAACTTTGTCTGCTTTCTTTTTTCAACATCAAACCACATATTTTATTTGTGTCCCAAGCCAGCCTAGCTTCTTTTTAATCCTTCAAGAACCATTCAGAGCAAAAATTATTTTAGTACTACTCTAAGTAAAACTATTGTATAACATTTTTGTTGTTCCCTTGCATTGTCCTTCACCCTTCTTGTGTTTTGTTTTACAGAATTCAAATATCAGGACACAGGTAAAATGGTCCATTTAGTCTTATTTGTGCTAATGGGAACAAGCAGTGAAATAGAAACAACTGAAATAATCAGTAGTAACCCAGAGCATGCTTATAACAGCCTCCCTCCAAAACAAACCATTTATCAAATTGGGAACAAGTGACAATTTAACAAATTTCTCTCCCTTATGTTCTTCTCCTCTTCTCCCCAGATCCCTCTTACCCTTTTTTAAAGCTGTAAAGTATTGTAGAAGCAATCAGATATTTTTTAGTAAAAGAAGGAGGAAAGGTGAAGTGTTTATATCAGGAACAACAGGAAATGAGTTTTTAATGATAAAGCTCAGCTTCTTTCTCAAGAGCCAGTACGAGAACGTCTGGTGGTGCACTAGTGGCCATGCTTCATTAGCTAAACCACCTTCACAACTATTGCCTGCAGCCTCAGCAGCATCAGCAGCATCTAAAATCCTTTCCGTGAGAAGAAAGAATGGCTCATGCTATTTTCCTTCTTGTAAGGAGTAGCTATTATCACCACTCAAGGTCAATATACATAAAAGGAAGTGGAAATTCAGAAGAAAGGACGCGAGGTGTTTTTTTGAGAACAGAAAAAATACTCAAGGGTCTTGCACAAGAGTGGCAAATTATTGTACTCTTTCATGGAAATGATCAAAATAGCAAGTATATAATATAACTATTACTTTTTAAAATTAATAATAATTGTTCTGAGTATCAAGTTTCCAAGAAAAAAACTCAACCTAAAAGGTAATTTCCTCTTGGTGCAAAAGATTCACACAATTTTGCTAATGCAGAAGGATAAGATGTCATTAATCATATTCCTGACATACGAGGAGAAATGTTCAAATATTATGAACTCTTTACCTTTAAAATCTACCAGGGTTATTTGTAATGATTCTATTAATTCCCCACATCCCTGAACGCAAATATCTGGTATCTGTTATAGTTATCAGTTATTTAATGCTTTCTACATAACAAGCACTCTGCTAAATAATTTACACAGATTTTTAAATTTAATCCTCACAACTCTTTGAAGTGATTTTTATTTATATTTGAGAAAAAAAGAAGATTGTGTAGTCCTTCAATATCATTTCCTCAGAAACTAGAGCCGTTTACATTTTAAAATGGTATCTATCTGGTGACCAAGTTTAGGACATTGACAGCATGTCTCCATGACAAAGCTTTTTCCATGTGTGATTTTACCTCTTTCACCTTCATTTATGTTAGCCATTCTGTAGTCACTATTCCTTAAATAATGTTTTCACTTTGCAAAGTGATACAGAAAACTATAATTTCACTCTTACAAACCCATAATAATAAAAACTATTTTCTAGGGCTTCACATATTATAAAATTCATATTGCTAAGGAAGAATTTCTAAAGGATAAAATAATGACATACAAATCTGAAGTGGACACACGTCAAATAACAACTCATTCATGTGGGGACCAGAAGTATGTTACAAGGGCTTCAAAGGAGAATCCAAAAAGCAGACAAGTGTTTGGGAAGTCAGGAATGCTGACGTAAATGTCCCTAATTGGTGCAAAACTGGACAACACCAACAGGTCAATAATCAACCCTATCTCCAAGAAAATTTGCATTTCTGTGGTCAAGATTCAGTATCTGGCAATTTACAGAAGAGCTTAAAGACAATCAAAGGCCGAAGAGTCCACAGAATCATACACTCAGATGGTATCTAGTTTTCTTTTGAAGACATCCTGTAATCTCATCCTTTTCAAAGCCTTTCACAATTTTCCCCAAACTTTTCTAACTTCACCTAAATCACAACACTGAATTAAAAAAAAAAAGAAATGGATTGGCCGACTTGCTCCCCACAGTTAAACATAGATGAGATCAACTTGACGCTTGGTGATGACCTTGAGGGGTGGGTTAGGGAGGGTGGGAGGGAGGCTCAAGAGAGAGGGGATATGGGGATATATGTATAAATACAGCTGATTCACTTTGTTGTACACCAGAAACTGGCACAACACTGTACAGCAATTATACTCCAATAAAGATCTGAAGAAAAAAAAAACATAGAGGAATCCTCACATACGTTTATCTTCTTTCTCTCTGAAATCTCACTGAAATTACAGTACAGAAATAAAAAAGCATAACCCCTCAAAAATAAGGAGAATGCCAGGACAGAAAAGTTGGACCATCAGAAGTCTACTGGCATCCTACATATAGCCGTGTGTAAGCCCACAAACTCTCACCTTCCATAAGAAGTCGAGCTGATATTTAATTTTTATAGGAATTTAATCAGAAAGATTCTGGGCTCAGTAATCTCAAGAGCACTTGATGGAGAGGGGTAAGCACAGGTATGAAAGCAGGAAGATTAAGTGAAAGATGTTCTAGTGAACCATGAGATGTTTCAGGGAAAAGGGGGGACTTGAACTGGGGAAAAGGGGCCCTTATGGAAAATCAAATGACTTTTGGAAATATAAATGGGTCCTTATAAGAACAGATAAGAAATATGATACTTTTGTGACAATGTCTGTTTGGGTGTAGCACTGACTTCTCATCTTTGGGAAGAGAAGATTGAAGTTGTTCTGGGAAAGGAATTTATGGCAACTGAGTTGTTTTTGGAGTCTCCGCATTTAAGCAGTTAAGAATTTCAGGAACTCAAATGCCTTCAGCTCAAAATAATTTTTATGCCAATTGGCTTATTCAGGACCCCTTCACAAGTCTTCCCCACCCACACCCCATCCTTAGAGTAATTGAAATTGGATACTATTGCAATAGCAACAGCAACATCATATTGGAATTGGCAAAGAATACAAACAACCTCCGCAGAGAAAATAAAAATTAAAACTTTTCTGTGCTCTCTGGACAATTCCACACTCCAATAATATAATACCTGAGATTTCAAGATGGTATAAATCATTAAATTGCCTGACAAAAGGGAAAAACAAGAGAGAGACCTATTCAATGTATATCTATTTTGGAAAGGGCTATTTCTTTTCTGGTTCAGTAAGATATAAAGGGGATAAGATTGCCTAAGTGAGAAAATGCCTTTGGCTACAAATGAGGAGAGGATAAAGGAAGGAAAGACATGATGAAATAATAATGTTGTAAGATGTTATATTAGTTATGCTTTCATAGCTTTTGGATCCTCAAATGCCAAAGAACTACTTAAAGTGATTGTATCAATGGAGAGGCTGTCAGTTAGAAGCAGAGAAATAAAGACATGGCATATTAGAAATGTAAGAAACTGAAGCATCATTTAGTTCAATTGTTTCATTTCACAGGAAAGCAAATCAAATTCCAGGGAGGCAAAGAAAGTCCTGTGAGGCTTCTAAGTATGCTCAAATATCCCCATTTGTTTAATATCAAACTAAGGACCCAAGTCACCTGTCTTTGGCTAGATCGTATCAGTGTTTAAGAAGTAGAAAAACACAAATCTACCTTTATTAATTACAGAATAGGAAACCATAACACAGATATTAAAGGACTTATTTAGAACCATATGTAATTAATGTCTTGGTTTCCAAGTAGGACACCTACCATTATACAATACTGGCATATCTTAATTTTTTAAAAGATTTTAAAAGTTTATTTTTTGTTTTTTAAATAGGCCAGGTAATCTTTAGTGGGTGTTGTCAGAAGGGAATTAGAAGGTCTAAATTACCAAAAGTGTTAGGTTTTTCTCAGAATTCACTTTAGCATCATGTGATACAATTGGATTTGAAGGTCCTCTATATCACCATATAATGCAAATTATAAAAGTTTTCTCTGTAATATCATACATACAGGATTTTCTTTCTTTATGAAGATCAATGTGATAGAAGTTAATGTATACATTTTCAAATTTTCTTTGTAAAATTAGATATCACTGTATTTGTGCCCTTTTTGTGTTTGTAAAAACTGATATTTTAGATGGCTATAATTCCCTTTCAACTCTTACGATCAAAACAGCTGGTTTTTCATTCTATATTTCACACATCAGCATCATTGAAACCCCTTATTCCTGTTTGTTTTCAGATTTTCATATATGTTACACATCTTTTTTCTATCCAAAAGTTTTTATCTTTAAAGATTTTATATACTCCAATATATTTTATTTTATGTCAGAAACATTCTTTTTCTTTTTTTAAATTATCTATTTATTTATTGGCTGTGTTGGGTCTTCGTTGCTGCGCCCGGGCTTTCTCTAGTTGCGGTGAGTCGGGGCTACTCTTCGTTGTGGTGCGCGGGCTCCTCATTGCAGTGGCTTCTCTTGTTGCGGAGCACGGGCTCCAGGCACGCAGGCTTCAGTAGTTGCAGCATGTCGGCTCAATAGCTGTGGCTCGAGGCTTAGTTACTCTGCAGCATGTGGGATCTTCCCGGACGAGGGATCAAACCCGTGTCCCCTCATTGGAAGGTGGATTCTTAACCACTGTGCCACCAGGTAAGTCCTGAGAAACATTCATTTTTTTATGTTGTTCTTTTAATATATTCTGATATATATTTGTGCTACTTTTGCTATCATATTTGTCTTTTATACAGACATTTCTCCAAAGAAGACATGCAGATGGCCAACAAACACATGAAAAGATGCTCAACATCACTAATCATTAGAGAAATGCAAGTCAAAGCCACAATGAGCTATCACCTCACACCAGTCAGAATGGCCACCATCAAAAAATCTAGAAACAATAAATGCTGGAGAGGGTGTGGAGAAAAGGGAACCCTCCTGCACTGTTGGTGGGAATGTAAATTGGTACAGCCACTATGGAAAACAGAATGGAATTTCCTTAAAAAACTAAAAATAGAAGTACCATATGACCCAACACTCCCACTACTGGGCATATACCCTGAGAAAGCCATAACTCAAAATATACACGTAACACAGTGTTTATTGCCACACTGTTTACAATAGCCAGGACATGGAAGCAACCTAAATGCCCAAAAACAGATGAATGGATAAAGAAGATGTGGCACATATATACAATGGAACATTACTCAGCCATAAAAAGGAATGAAATTGAGTTATTTGTTGTGAGGTGGACAGACCTAGGGTCTGTCATGCAGAGTAAAGTAAGCCAGAAAGAGAAAAACAAATACTGTATGCTAATGCATATATATGGAATCTAAAAAAATGGTACTGATGAACCCAGTGGCAGGTCAAGAATAAAGATGCAGATGCAGAGAACAGACCTGAGGATACAGGGCAGGCAGAGGGGAAGCTGGGACAAAGTGGGAGAGTAGCATTAACATATATAGGCTACCAAATGTAAAATAGCTAGCTAGTGGGAAGTTGCTACATAACACAAGGAGATCAACTTGATGATGGGTGATGACCTATAGGGGTGGGATAGGGAGGGTGGGAGGGAGGCTCAAGAGGGAGGGGATATGGGGATATATGTATAAATACAGTTGATTCACTTTGTTGTACAGCAGAAACTGGCACAACAGTGTAGTTTTTCTCTAACAAAGATCTGAAAAAAAAAGTTTATATTGCCTATTCTTATGTATTCCTACTTATAAATAACTTGTCAAATGAATCTTTTATTTTCCATTCTCCAATGTGATATTAATTGTGATTGAACCAACTACAGATCAATTTGAAAGGACTGAAGATTTATAATATACATTATTTCTATTTGTGAACATAGTCTGTCTCTGATTTTTTTTCTCTTAATTTCTTAAAGTGACATTTTATAGTTTTTCCCATGCAGGACTGTGGTGGACAAAATTCAATAACTTTTACCCTTGTATAATAATCTCTCCCCATGAATGAGGGCAGAATCTCTATCTATGATGAAAAATCTGTGGTTGTGTTTCATTATATGGCAAAAGAGATTTTGCAAACGCAATTAAAGCCCCAATTCACTTGGCCTTAAAATAGAGAGATCATCTGGATGAGACTGACCTAATCACATCAGTGTTTAAATCTGGATCTAGACGTCAGAGCAGGAGAAAGTCACAGATTCAAAGCTGGCTTCAGGTTTGAATAGGGCCATGCAGCAAGCTATGCGTGTGGCCTCAAGAAGCTGAGAATGGGTCATCAGCCAGCAATGAAGTGGGATTCTCAGTCCTACAACCACAGTGAACTGAATTCTGCCAACAAAAATGAGCTTGGAGATGATTTTTCTCCTAGAGACTCCAGAGAAAAATCTTACCCAGCTGACACCTTAATTTTGGCTTTGTTGGGACCATTAGCAAAGAAACCAGCCATGTGTACCAAGCTATCAATAGAACTGGAAGCTAATAAATTTGTGTTGCTTCAAGTTGACACATTTGTGGTAATTTGTTATTTAGCAATAGAAGATGTATACAAGGCTTTTGAACATCTTTTGTTAGATTTATTTCTGTTTATTTCAGTTTTTGAAAATGTTTAGTTAACTTGAAATGGTATCGTGTTTTTAAAACTTTATTTTCTGAATGTTTTTTATTGGATTTAGAAATGGATTGATTTTTATATAATGATCTCATATCTAGTGAGCTTATGAAGTTCACCTACACACTCTTAAACATTATCTGTTGATTATTTTAAAAATTTTCTATGTGTACAGTCATGTCTTTTATGAATACCAAATTGATTTACTTCTAATTTGTATACATTTTTTCTTGTGTTATTTTCCTGAAAATGAATGAAGCATTGACAATAGTGGATCCTTAGTCTCACTCATTATCCTTTAGGGAAGTAAGTTTCAATATTTCAACATTAAGTATGAAGTTTACTATAGATTTCATGTTGATACCTTCTAGCAGAAAGAAATTCTATTTCTACTTTGCTAAGTTTTTTTTTTAATCAAAACTTGATAAAGAAATGTTCAAATACCTTTTCTGAATCTATCCAAATGATCACATAACTTTCTTCTTCCTTTTGTAATTAGTACATTACATGTGCTGATTGTCAAATGTCAAAAAAAAACAAAAAACAAACACCTTTCATTTCTGAAAACAACTAGGTTTTGGTGTTGCGTTGGGGGCCCCCCCCAGGCCAGGGATTTACAACAAGGACTCCTATTACTCAGCAGCCAGGTGTACTCACAGCTGTGGTTTATTACAGTGAAGGATACAAAGGAAAGTCAACTAAAGTAAAGGACACAAGGGGCAAATTCCAGAGGAAACCAAGAGCAAGTTTCCAGGAGTCCTCTCCCAGTGGAGTCACGCAGACAATGCTTGATGCCTCCAGCAACAAGTGTGACAACACACATGAAATGTTGTCTACCAGGGAAGCTAATTAAGAATTTAGTGCCCAGGGATTTTTACTGAGGGCTGGTCATGTTGGCAACCTCTGCCCAGAGCATACTAAACTGCCAGACTCCCAGAAGGAAAGCAGATGTTCAGTATAAACCATATTTTTTGCACAAGCTGTTTGGACACAAGAAGTCATTCTTATCAGATAATGCTGGAGACTGTCTTGAAATCTAGGATCCTGGATATTAGCCAAGGCCCAGCCTATAAACAGGTGAGCTGTTTCAGGCCTGCTATGTTAACTCCTCTCTGCACAAATACAGATTCTCGGATTTGCTCTGCTAATATCTGTATAGGACTTTTTGCATTTATGTGTATGAGAGAGGTTAGAATATAATTTCCTTTCTTACAATGTATTATCAGGTTTTATATATCAAAGCTATGTTGATCTAAGTCACTGGAAAGTGTTTCCATATTTTCTATATTCTGAATGAATGTGTATGAGATTGGTATTATGTAACATGTCAATAGATGCCTGAAACAAGAAGCCCATGTCAGTCTTATTAATGGTCCTCTGAGAAATATGTTTTTTGTTTGTTTTTTTTTACTTTGGTTGCTTTTAAGATTCACTCATTTTCATTTGTTTAACTGTGATCTTTATTTGCATGGTTTCTTTCTTTTTTTAATTCTATTTGGTTTTGAAGTCTTTATTTTCTTACTTGATGTATATATTTAGTTCAGGGAAATTCTTGGTCATTACTCTTGGAAATTATTAGTATACCTAATTCTTGGAAATAATTATTATTACGACCTAATTTCTGTACCTTTTCTTCTTTCTGGCACCCCAATTGCACATTTATTTAGCTTTTCAGTGTGTCCCATATATCTCTTAATAACTTCTTTATATTTTCTGTCTTTCTAAAAAATTTTTGCTCTGTGATCTCAATAGTTTCTACTAACCTATTTTCAAACTCACTAATCATCTTTTCAATCATGTCTAATTTTCTAATTAAACTGCCTATGGATTTCATAATTTTATTTATCACATACCTCAGTTATAGTTTATTTATTTATTTTACAGTCTATTCAGTGTTGAATTCTTGATGTTGCCCTTTATTTTCTTGAAGATGTTATTGTAGTTATTTTAATTTCTATTTTAAAAAAATCCAGTATTGGAATCTTGTAATTTTTTTCTTGTTTTTTGATCATTAGAGATTTGTCTCTTCATATGACTGGTAATTTGTGATTGAATGCTCAACATTTTGCATAAAATATTACAGTGATAATTTTAAATTATGAATTTGAAGAGCACTTTATTTTCAGCTTTACACTTCTGCTTAAGATAAAGCCTTTAGATGAGTTAGCTGATTCTTAGGTAAAGTCCTAGTTTGATTATAAAAAATGTTCATTTTTATCTGTTTTTTTTTTTTCCTCCTTCTTCCCATGGGACTTCAGAAATCTGTGTTTAGTTTCTCAGCCTTTTAATTGCCACATTCTATTTTGGCTTCATGCACTTTTGGTAGCCACTTACAAGTTGAAAAAATGTCTCAATGGGAAAAGCATTGCTGGATATTAGGCACAACCTCTAGGTCTCCCACCTGTCTTAGTTCTTGGTCCCTCAAGTTCTCTCAGCCTTGCTAGATCTCTGATGCCTTCAGGTAGTTTTTGTATTTGATCCAACTTTTATAGTTGTTCTCAGCAGAAGTGCCTGCCTAATGCAAGCTAGGTCTCATAGCCAGGAATACACTTCTCCATTCCAAATTCTTTCTAGAAACCCTTCATGACCTTGAGAAGGAGGTATTTCCTGTGATTCTCTTCCTCAGCCTTCTTTGCACATTCTATATGATTTCCATGAAAAAGTGCATCTGTCCCTGGGGATCAGTGACCACCTCTCCATGTATAACTTTTCAGGATTCAACTTAACTCCAAACTTTTCCTGAACATCACGTCTGTAGATCTTATTGCCTAGTGGGAAGTCTTCACTTGGATATACCAACTGTACCTCAAACTCTACATATTTAATTTTATTTCCATATTCCTTTCACCCAGAGTATCTATTTTTATGAATGGTACCAGCAGTCTCCAAGTAAATAAAGCTTAAAACCTGCCCCACTTATGTAACCTCTCATGCATAACTAATAACTGGTCATACATATTCAACCTGTTAGTAATATTGATGCATCTCCTAGCCTCCTACCCCTGCTAATACTGCCTTAATTCACATATTTTTCTCACATCAAAACTATTGCAGTGATTTCTAAATGGTATGTTACTGTGGCTTTTAACCAGGAATATATAACAGAAATCATCTGGAAAGCTTTAAAAAATGCCAACATCAGTTTTCACTTCAGACAAACCAGATCACAATCTCCATGAAGAGTTCAGGCAGTTATATGCTGAACTGCATCCCTTAGGTGACTTAAGAACACACTTGCCTTAGATTCACTCCAATATATCTTACATGTGGCTGCCAGGGTATCTTTCTAAAGCTTGAAAATGATTGTGCTATTGACCTAAAAATTTTTTTTCAGAACTTCCCATTTCCCATGTGAAAAAGATCAGATGCTTTTGTATGTAATCTATGTTCTTCATAATCTGTTTTACTCTAGGGTTTTGTTTTTTCTTTAACACAATCAGAGCCTATATCCTAACTAGTTACAATGATCATGTTTCTCTACTTTGTCTTAGCATCCCACAAACTCTCTATATTCATATTTACAAGATTTAAATGAACTGTGAAATCTTTTCTGAAGTCAACAAACTTTTTCTCTAAAGATCCAGTTAGTAAGTATATTTGCAGGCTTGGTCTTGGTCACATTTACTCAGCTTTGATATTGAGGCACGAACACAGCTTGAGATAACATGTAATTGAATGGTTGTGGCTCCCTCTCACTGCATTCAACTGATTTAAAGAAACACTCCAGCTCATTTAAAAAACTTCTTACTCTGCATCACCACCTCACCTTCAGATGCTGCCGCTTAGATGTACGTCTTGCTCTCCATCCACCCTTACAATATCTGCTTTATAAGACTTTAGTTCCATCATCCTTTGGGGGAATTTTGGTTACTCTCCTACCTGAACCCAAGGACTCTAGTTCTATTCAAATTCATATATATTGGATGATTATTATTGCTTAGTTATGGTTAGAACTGGAGGCAAATTTGGAACAAAATCAATATGTTCTCTCGCCTTACGGATCCGTGACATCCTTCCCCTTAATTGAGAAGTGAGATTAAGTATATTTATTTATTCATTCAAATCACTATACAGTCCAAAACACTAGGATTTATTAAATACTGAGCTGGGGCAGAAGTTACACATGTGTTCTGCCCAGAAGATCCTTACAGGCAATATTGGCAGTCAAACATCAAGAGGAAAAATTGTAGCCCGGTTTAGTAAAAGCAATATTGGGTGATGCTGGATCATAAAATGGCAAATGCTGGGTAGTATTAACGATTATCCAATAAAGTAAAATTTGACTTAAAACTTAAAGAATAATTGATTAGGTGTTATAAATATGAGGAAGTGAAAAAAAGACTTGGAAATTTGAAATATTCTCTTACTGTTCAACACATTATCCCGTGGGGCTGAAGAGGCAGTACTAACGGGAGATGAATCTAGATTATGTGCATTAAACTAAACAACCAGGATGCCAGCTGAGCAATTTGTAGGAGAGGTTATATATACTAGGTAAATTATAAAGCAAACACTCTTATGTCACACAGATTCCTATTAGCTCCCCAAATTTGTGATTCCTCTTTATATACTATAGAGCTGTTCAAAACAGCTTCCCAGCTAGAGACAAAATTCCAAATTCTCCTTTAAGTCTAGGTGATGTTATATAATTACTTCTTACACACAGATAGTAGTTGAAGTGACATGGGTCACCTTAGACCAAAGACTTAGAAAGTGCACGTTCATTTTCACCTTCTGCAGATGCAGAGTACCCTTGGCCCCTTTGGGGCCAGGTCACAGGGTGGGAGGAGCCTATGTCCCTGAATCACTGCATGGAGGAGAACTGCAATGCCAGCCACAGCTGTTGCTCTTACTAGGGGGTATCTTAACACATATATTATTTGAATATATAATATATATATAACGTATATTAGAATATATGTAACAGTCTAAAGAAGTTAACAAAAGACTTGTAGCTGCTGCTAAATAAATAGCAAGATAACAATTTGATGCTGCATTCCATATCACTGCATTTCTCTTCTCAGAAAAGCATGTATTCAGTTTCTTTTTCACGTAAAGTCCAAACTATAAAACTAGAGTTCTTAATGACAGTGAAAATATCTTTCCCTTTTTGTTTCCACATTTTCTATGCATTGCATGGACCAATACTGTTTCCTGAAGTGCAAAAAATACTTGGGGATCCATGACTTTTATTGACAACCTCATTCTCCAAAAGATTTTACTATACCTATATAAGTGACTTGGGTTATAGCTGAAATTGAAAATATTTTTCTTTCCTTTCAAGAAAACTATTTGTGTTCCCAAATGATTGTTAAAAGTCAGGTACTCTACAAGGGTGTGAGGTTGGTATGTGTTGGGGCAAGAGTGGTTGCTTTGCACATCTCCATATCATTACACCTTATACTATAAACAAGAAAATCCTAGAAATGGGGATAAAAAAGCAATTTTCAGAAGAGAAAGTCCAAGTGGCTAATAAATATGAAAGAGACTCATTTCATGAACTGTCAGTTTATAGACAAATTAAAACAGAAATGCAATTCCACACACAACAAATTGGTATAAATGTTGAAGGTCGCATGATACCATGTGTTGATGCTTATGTGGAAAAATAGGAATGCTCTGATAATTCTGGTGGGAGTATAAATTAGTTCAAATACTTTGGAGAACAATTTCCCAGTATCAGGCCAACTTAATATAGATGTGAACATCATAGGTCAAGAAGTTGCACTTCTGAGTATATACACTATAGAAACACTTGTACACAGCAATGCAGGTGCAAGAATGTAAATTAGAATGCTCTTGGAAATGAAAGGAAGGAAGGAAGGAAGAAAGGAAGGAAGGAAAGGAAATACGACTTAAAATTTCATCAATAAGAAATTAAGTAAATAAATTATGATATATTTGCAAATAGACCACTAAACAGGAGTGTCAATAAAGTAAATTAACATATATGTTCCCTTACGTAAATTTTACCAACAGCAAAAATATAATACATTAGTTATGGATACATACCTATGTAGGAAATGTATGAGAACACAAATGGAAAGGATAAACAACAAATTTAGTCTATTGATTTTATCTCTAGGAAGGAATAAAGGGAATAAAGGTGAATGAATTAGGCAAGTGGCTTCAATTTCAACTGTAAGGTAACAGTCCTTTAAAAAACAGAAAAGTTTTCTGAGATGCTTTTGAAAAACATTAACATGTTAAAAATTTCAATGTGAATATATGGATGTGTCATTATTTTTCACTATTTTTGGTTTATTTGCTTGTGTCAATAATGAATCTTTAAAGATTCATGACAGACCCCATTTTTAAATGCAGGTCTTTGTTTTTAAACAATCACTGCTTAAACCATTTTACATCTTCTTCCCAGGTGATACCCAAATTAGAGACAGTTCCCATAGAAACCACTTGGATATTCAGTATCTGTAAGCTCAGTAAGCTCTTCAAGATCAAGAACTGTGTCCTTGTTATGCTGTGTACCTAGTACCTAACTTAATGTAGCAGCTCAGTTAAAAGTATGTCCAAGTGAACTCACTGATACCTGGTAAACTCAACCAGATGTATATTGTGATGGAGAGCTGGTTAGATTTATCCCATTTCAAATACTTTTAAAAAACAATTTCACAACACTCACTGTTATTTTGTACTTCTGGCAAGTGACCAACAAGGGTCTGTGAGGAACTAAAATGTATCAATGTTTGATATATGTATTGGCTTCATGAATAAACTAGAATAGAAACATGTATAACTAATGACAGAATATCTGTACACGACACCTTGTTGTTCTCCTGCTGACTACCAAGCTCTCTTAACTGGGAATTCGTCTTCTATTGGTGTCTAAGCTAGAAGCCAGCTCTCTTCTCCTTTACCAGGGCCTGGCTGACTTTGCTTCATTTTGCCCTCTGGTTGGATTCCATGCTTGTCTTGGCAGATCACTGCCTATTCATGCAGAAATCTCTATAAAGATAAGCTGACTGCAGGGATGCTGCAGGCTTTTAAGGCTTCAAATTACAAGGCTTTCTGCCTAAGATGCTGTTGCTTCTACTCTGCCCCCACCTACCTCTCCAACTCATCTGCCACATAATTCGCCTCACTCATGATTTACGTGCCAGCAACACAAAATACTTAGAATTCCCTGACACACTGTATTGCTTCTTACCTCTGCACCTTGGCACTGGCTTCTTCCTATGCCAGGAATGCCATTCTCTGTTGTCTATTTGGCAAGCATCTAAGTCTACCTGGCAAAGCCCTACTCGGACAGCACTCCTTCTCTCATAACTTCCCTGAATTTTGCAATCCAGAATTATCATGACTTAAGAAAGGACAAAATCCATTCACCTTGTGCTGACATTCAGTATCTTCCACAATACGCCCAACAGGTTAATTCATCGAATTCATTCAGTTCTTACTAAGTTTTAAGCAAAATACAAGGTATTAAAGATAAAAAGGTGTATCCAATATGATCAGTCTATAAAAAGCTTCCTGGATAGTTGGAAAGGGCCAAACACCAAACCAACAAGCAAAGCCCAACGTGTATAGTACAATAGGCTCATATAAAAATTTAGCCTATGAGACAACATAAGAACACCAAGGATTAAGTAAATAACTTGGACTGAGTCATATCCGGTTTGCAACAAAGGAAGGGGAGAAAGAAGAGAGGGAGCAAGGTAACAAAGGAAATAGGGAAGAAAGGAAAGAAAAAGGAAGAAGATGTGTATGAAAATAAAGTTTTCATAGAAAAGTCTTAATTTTAGACTTAAGTTTGAACAATAGAAGGCATTCACCAGGCAGTAATAACATTAAGCAATACTAGGAAGAGTGAGGAAAATACACGTTAAGAGAAAGAATGAGACTAGGTATACCATTCACAGCACATAAGTAGGTAGGTCTCAGAGCCTAGTTTTTACACAAGATTCTCTATATATGGCTCTGCTCTAAGACTGACATAAAATATGGAAACCAAAGCTTAGTGATTGATGACCACCTGCTCTGTGTCATTTTGTAGGTATGAAACTAAGTAAACAAAATGGCCAGGTGTGACAACAAGGGAGCAAGAATATACAAACTGACAAAATCTAACTGTGTGAATACTAATCTAGAGTGGAAGTTCCTTGAGAGCAGATTTTTTTTTTCCCATTTTGTTCAATGCTGAATTGTTAGCCTCTAGAATGGGAACCGGTATATAAAAAGAACTCCATAAATATTTATGAGAATGATGTCAGCATGAATAAATATACCCAGTGGAAAATAAAAGGGAAACAAAAGTAAATATATCCATGTAAAATATCCAAGAGCAATAATTACAATTTCTCCTTTGCAAAATCCTATTTTCCCAAGATTTATTTAGATATAATTGACAGATAACATGTAAGTTTCAGTTCTACAACACTTTGATTTAATATAGTAATATATTGCAAAATTATTTTCACCATAGCATTTGCTAACACCAGCTATCACATCACATAATTACCATTTCTTTTTTGTGGTGATAACATTTAAGATTTACTTTCTTAGCAATTTTCAAGAATGTAATACAGTATTATTAACTATGATCACTAAACTGTACATTAGATTACCAGAACTAACTCATCCTCTAACTGAAATCTGTACTCTTTGACCAACATCTCCCCTTTTTCCCCACCCCCCAGCCCCTGGTAACCACAATTCTTGTCTGTTTCTATGAGCTTCTTTTTTTAGATTCCACATATAAGTGAGATCATACTTATTTGTATGATATCTATCTTTCTGTCTGACCTAGCTCACATAGCATAACGCCCTCCAAGTCCACCTGTGTTGCTGCAAATGGCAGAAAGTACTTCTTTCTCATGGCTTAAACATATTCTATCGTGTATATAAACCACATTTTCCTCCATTCATCCATTCACAGACACCTAGGTGGTTTCCATATCCTGGCTATTGTAAATCATGCTGCTATGACTATGCGAGTGCAGATATCTTAAGATTCTGCTTTTATTTCCTTTGAACCCGCAGTAGTCTTCCCTTACGCACACTTTCGCTTTCTTCAGTTCCAGTTACCCTCAGAAAACCATGGTCAGAAACTATAATATGGAAAATCCCAGAAGTAAACAATTCAAAAGTTTACCTTGCATGTTGTTCTGAGAAGCATCATGAAATCTGGCGCCCTCCCCCTCCCCCACCAGCATGTGACTCGTCCCTTTGTCCCTCACATCCCGCCCTTAGTCACTTAGCAGCCACTGGGTTATCAGAGAGTCCGATAAAGTCTATCAGACGATCACAGTGCTGTGCTCAAGCAACCCTTACTTTACCACATGGCCTCAAAGCACCAGAGCAGGAAAGCAGGCGATTTGTATATGCCACAGGGAAGCCACAAAGGGCTTCTTTTAAGTGAACTGCTGAAAATGTTATCAGCAAAGACCATTAATTCCTGGGGGGAAAAAAAACAGAATCTGGGTAGTACCCTCTGACTCTTTTTTTCCCTGGCGCCGCCTGCAGAGGCCTGGCACCGCCTGCAGAGGCCTGGCGCCTGGCACTTCACACCAGGGTTCCTACAGAAAAATGGCGGCACCTGACACCTCAGCGGGCTGGCTGCGCGGGAGGCTCTGCGCCTGACACCTCAGTCCAAGATGGCGGCAGTGAGGCGAGCCTGGCACGTGGATCCTCAGCGTGAGCCTCCTGCCGCCAGCACGTGCCCAGGATAACCCCACCCCCTCCCCGCTGTGGAGAAAGCTATAAAGCAGCCCCGCCACTGCTGGCTCTCCTGACGTGAAGAGAGTGTGCCCTGAGCAAGAGCTTGTACCTCTCCGTTCTTCCGCAGAGAAGGCTTGCCCTAGCTTCCGAACCAAACTCCGCCTCCTTCTGTGGGCTCCAAGGACACCGGGCAGAAGAACATGTGTTGGGGACCCACTCGGGACAGTCCATAACAAAAGTCCTCAACTTAATAAGGAAAGGCGGGACTTCCCTGGTGGCGCAGTGGTTGAGAATCTGCCTGCCAACACAGGGAACATGGGTTTGACCCCTGGTCTGGGAAGATCCCGCATGTTGTGGAGAAACTACTGAGCCTGTGCTCTAGAGCCCATGAGCCACAACTACTGAGCCCACATGCTGCAACTACTGAAGCCTGCGCACCTAGAGCCCATGCTCTGCAACAAGAGAAGCCACTGCAATGAGAAGCCCATGCACCGCAAGGAAGAGTAGCCCCTGCTCACCACAACTAGAGAAAACCCATGCGCCAGCAAAGAACACCCAACGCAGCCAAAAAATAAATAAAATAAATAAGTAAACAAATAAGGAAAGGAAAAAAAGGTATGCTGAGATTGTTAAGATCTCTGGTAAGAATGAATCTTCTATTGGTGAAATTGTGAAAAAGGAGAAAGAAATTCATGCTAGTTTTTCTGTTGCATTTCAGACTGCAGAAGTTGCAGCCACAGGGTGTGATAAGCGCTTAGTTAATTAACATAGAAAAGGCATTAAATTTGTACAATCAGATATTCTGAGGGAGAAAGAGAGGCCATGTTCACATAGCACTTATTACATCATATTGTTATAATCGTTCCATTTTATTATTATTATTGTGAATCCCATACGATGCCCAATTTATAAATTAAATTTTCTTATAGTTATGTTTGTATAGGAAAGAATATCATATATATAGGGCTTGGTACCATCCATGGTTTCAGGCATCCACTGGGGGTCTTGGCACACAGTCCTCACAGAAAAGAGGATGACTGTATACCCAGAAGCGGGACTGCTGGATCCTATGCAGTTCTATTTTAAAATTTTTGAGGAACCCCCATATTGTTTTCTAGAGTGGCTGCACCAATCTAAGTTCCCACCAATGGTGCAAAAAAGTTCTCTTTTCTCCACAGCTTTGTGAACCCTTTTTATCTTCTGTCATTTGATGATAGCCATTCTAACAGGTGTTTTCATTGTGGGTTTTGTTTGTTTGTTTCGGTTTGTTTGTTTTTGTTTACATCAGGTTTTAAGAGAGTTGTTTGTTTCTTATTTTTTATTTTATTTTGGAACATAGTTGATTAACAGTATTGTGTTAATTTCAGGTGTACAGCAAAGTGATTCAGTTGTACATATACACATATCTATTCTTTTTCAGATTTTTTTCCCATTAGGTTATTACAGATTATTGAGCGGAGTTCCCACCATTGTAGTTTTGATTTGCATTTCCCTGGTGATTAGTGTCTTCTTTGGGAAAATGTCAATTTCAGTTCCTCTCCCCATTTTTAAAATAGATTCTTTGGGGGGTTTTGCTATGAGTTGTAGGAGTTCTTTGTATATTTTGGGTGTTTACCCCTTATCAGATATATTTGATTTGCAGATATTTTCTCTTGTTCCATGGGTTGCCTTTGCAATTTATTGATGGTCCTTTGCAAAATCTTTAACTTCCATTATACTTTGTCAAAATGCTAAACCTGAATAAATCCTACCACCTGTCCTTAAGTTTACCTTAAAAAATCCATATCTCTGGGGGAAAAAAAAATTCAACCAGATCAGGTGATTGTATTTTTAATCTGCGGTGCTTAAATTCTATCAGGCAATCATAACTCTCCAGTTATCCTTTATAGGCTGACTTTCTCATTACTGAAACCACTATAACACCATCTTTCTTTATTTTCTCCTATTTCTTTAAAACATTTAGACTTCTATACATCCATATTCAAAGAATAAATTAGCCTCATAGAAGAGTCATCAGATAAAGTTTCACCACAAACCTAGAAACCTATCCCTTCTGTGCCCATGTTCTCCCTCTTTTTTCCTAATTCAGTGAAGAAAGTATTCTTTATCTATCAATGTCCAGTTCTGGAAAAGCTACTCAGCACTTTACCCATCATCTTCTTCTCAAACCATGTGTTACCTGCTCCTTGCCTTGCCTTGTCCATCACTCCTCTCAGCATGGAGATATGCACCTGTATCTACCCACTAACACAGATGCTCCTCTTATTTGAAATTGCAATACCTCATTTGCTTTCTTCAGGGCATTTATCAATATTTGTGCTAATAATAATTACATTTATTTGTTTGGAACTTCTGTAATGCTGGTAGTGTTCTAGTTCTGAATCTAAGAGTTTACACAGTTTATCTTATTGAGCTCTATAGTTATGTTTTGGGTAGTTTTTTTTCTTCTCATGTGTCTGTTAGACTTCAAAAACTTCTATTTTTAATTTGATATATAGGTTTCTATCATACTTAATTTCTAATTGCATTTGTTATGAAGAACTCATCTTTGTAGTGCCCAATATGAACATGTCATTATTAGTTAAGTTTTGGAGTAAAAATTCATTAAAAAAATATTTTTTGCTTTAAATTGCTATATTAATTGTTTTGTATTGGAATTTGGGATCCTTATTAAAATTATTAACATGATAGAACACGAGAGTGAAGGAGAGAATAGAGAATAGGGATAATGTAGGAAGGACAATATTTGTAAGACTGGTGCCTACTAAAGGCTGAGTGTTTGTACCCACTTCCACACAGATCCATATACTGAAGTCTCAATCCCCAGTGCAATGGTATTGTGAGGTGAGGCCTTTGGGAGGAAATTAGACCTAGGTGAGGTCATGAGGGTGCAGCCCCCATGATGTGATCCCATCTCATAGTGTCCTTGTAAGAAGAAGAGAGGAAGAACCCAGAGCTCACTTGCGTGCCAGTGCTCCCTCTCTCTGTCTCCCTCTCATCTCTGCCAAGTGAGAACACAGCAAGAAGGCAACCTTCTGCAAGCCAGGAGAAGTGCCCTCATCAACAACTAGACTATGCTAGCACCCTGGTCTCAGACTTCCCAGTCTCTAAAGCTGAGAAATAAACATTTGTTGTTTAAGTCTCTCAGTTTGTGGTATGTATTTTATAGCAGCCTGAACTGACTACAGCAATGCCTGGAGATCTCTCAGATTTAATAAAAGAAACAAATTCACAGATACAGGAGGCAGAGAATACACAAAGAAGGAAAGATAAATCATCTTTGCCTTACACATTGTATTGAATCTCAGAACCAGAGAAAAAGACCTATTTTAGGTGGCAGAATCAGAGATGCCTATCGAAGGAGGCTTTGAAATTTGAACAGAGAATTAAATGGTGAGAAAGAGTGAACCATGTAGCCTTGCTCAGGGAAGAACAAGACGCCATTGAGCTGGAACACATTTCCAAGAGGAAAAGCAGTGGGAAGTGTGCTTGGAAATTCAGGCCAGTCATGATGTAGGCCTTAGAGGTTTGCTTTCTTTTGTTTTGTTTTTTTGTCTTTTGTTTTTTCATCTTTATTGGAGTATAATTGCTTTACAATGCTGTGTCAGTTTCTGCTCTACAGCAAAGTGAATCAGCTGTATGTATACATATATCCCCATATTCCCTCCCACTTGAGCCTCCCTCCCAGCCTCCCTATCCCACCCCTCTAGGTCATCACAAAGCATGGAGATGATCCCCCTGTGTCCTGCAGCAGCTTCCCACTAGCTGTTTTACACTTGGTAGTATAGGGGACAGATTGGCCTTACAGGTTTTGCAGAGGAGGTTGTATTATTTTTTCCTAAGTGTGATTAGAAGCTACTGGAGAGTTCTGAGCATGTGGATGGCGTGAATGAGTTTATTATTTAAAATGGTCACTCTGTCTTGTGAGGAATGGACTGTATTTGCATCAATAGTGGAGGCAGAAGGACTGCTTCTGATCAGAGTGGATTGGGATAATGTGTCAAGAGGTGGCAAGGAGTTGAACTGGGAATATGTTTTATCTATTTATTTTTTACTTTATTTTGGCTGCACTGGGTCTTAGTTGCAGCATACGGACTCTTACTTGTGGCATGCAGACTCAGTTGCGACATGCGGGCTTCTTAGTTGCAGCATGCATGCGGGATCTCGTTCCCGGACTAGGGATCAAACCCGGGCCGCCTGCATTGGGAGCGCAGAGTCTTAACCCACTGGACCACCAGGGAAGTCCCGGGAATGTGTTTTAAATGTATAGTATATCTGGCTTGTTGATGGATTTGCATGTGAGTATGGAGGAAAAGAGAGGAAAAAAGAATGACTCCTATGAGGTAGGAAGATTTAGGATAGGAAGCAAAAATTCTCTTTGGATGTAATAAATTTGAAATTAATATTAAGTGAAAAGGTCGTGTAGATGATTGTATAAATGTATCTTAACTTCAGGTCAAAGTCATGGCTAAAGATTTACATTTTGGAAGCTTCAGCTTATTAATGCTATAACTAACACAAATAATATATGTTGATGATAGCAGGAAATGATCAACTTATTACTGGGTCTCCTGACCTGGGGAAAGCAGTCAAACTTCTTCCTAAAACCAATTATATTAACACAACTAATATGGTCTGAATGTTTGTGTCCTCCCAACATTCATATGTTGAAATGATAACCCCCAAAGTGATGGTATTAAGAGGCGGGGTCTTTGGGACGTGATTAGGTCATCAGGGTAGAGCCCTCATGAAAGGGATTAGTTCCCTTATAAAAGAAGCCCAGGAGAGAGCTCCTTCGACCTTTCCACTACGTGAGACTTGGTGAGAAAATTTCCATCCATGAACCATGATGCCTTCACCAAACAATATATCTGCCAGTGCATGATCTTGACCTCCTCAGCCTGCAGACCATGAGAAATAAATTTCTGTTGTTTGAAGCCACTCAGTCTACACTATTTTGTTGTACAGCCTGAAGGGACTAAGAGAACAACTGAAAAAGATTTTTGTGAGAATCACTTTGTTTCAGCCTTATCATTCTGATCATACCTGGCGAGTATATTGAACTATAAATCAAAGAGTTCAATACAGAATTTTAGTTTCACTTTATATTTTTAACTATGTTTTATTAAATAGTAAAGTAATGAGATACTACTCTAATATTAAATATTTCTTGATGTTTGTCTACACCAAAATTTCCCTCCCAGTGGGACTGGAGTAGTCTATGAAATTATTTACGAAGAGACAGGAAAAAAAAACACCAATAACCTTTCTATTTCCATTTTCTTATCCCTCAGAGATTCTCTGCTTTTCTTTCTGTTTTAGCCAAAGTTAAAAAAAAGGAGCAAAAAGATTGAATGTAACTAATGTCATCTTGAGCTGGCTCAGGGAATGAGCCACAGCACCACGGTGAAATGACACAGGGAAGCTGTCCATTCTCATTAACTTTACAAGGCAGTCTGCTACAAGCATCTGGTTGTAAATTTGCCAATAATGAATAAAGCTGGGATACACCTCCTGGAACTGTGGCTTCGCACACATTAGGTATTCAGTATAATCTATTTCCTATATTTCTGATCCTTTGCCAGCATTCTGATTTTTCTGGAATAGCAAGGGACATCGGAAGGTAAAATGACAGTCTGATTCTTTATAGACTCAGTCTAACACCTTGGAACGGTCCCTCAATTTCCTTGCTTACAACAAGGGGTACCCATTGATTGCTGAGTCTGGCTACAACACATTTTGTACTGGAAACCTTAGATTTCCTACACATCCAAACCAATCATCTGCTTGGGCATCTCCACCACAATACACATCATTGGTACTTCTCTAAATGGACTTCACCCTTCCTTTTGCAAGCCTATTTCTTAACACTGAAGTCTTTCATTCACAATTGATGTTGAATTTGCAGTCACTTTTAAATCCTATGATCTGATCAGAAAAACTTATATTTAAAGTGTAAGTTTAGATATATGCACCCCCATGTTCATTAAAGCACTGTTTACAATAGTTAAGATATGGAAACAACCTAAGTGTCTATGGATAGATGAATGGAAAAAAGAAAATGTGATGTGATATATATATACACACACACATATATATACCACATATGAGAGAAAATATTTAAGTATATAAATTAAATTTTAATTTAATAAAGTAATATTTAATATGTTAAATTAATATTTTAATATGAATATTATATGTAAATATACATACATGTTTATATTTATATATATATATATATAAATATTTTCTCTCTTATGTGTGGAATTTAAGAACAAAACCAAACATAAACCAAGCTCACAGACACAAAGAACAGATTTGTGGTTGCCAGAGGTGGGGGGTAGAGGTGGGGAAAATGAGTGAAGGGGGATCAAACAGTACACACTTTCAGCCATAAAATAAAGAAGTCATGGGCTGTAAGGTACGGCATGATGACTACAACTAATAATATTGTATTGTATATTTGATTGTCACTAAGAGAGTAAATCTTTTCTCATCACCTACAAAAAATTTGTCATAACTATGTATGGTGATGTTAACTAGATTTAATATTATTTATTTTTGCAATAAATACAAATATTGAATCATTATGTCATACACTTGAAACTAGTATAATATTGTATGTAAATTATACCACAATTTAAAAAATATAATATAGTGTAATATAATGTAGTTTCTTAGCTTTACATTATTACATTAACAATATTATTGTGAGCCAGGACCAATGGCAAGACCACAGAGGAAACGGAGATGAATTCAGGAATAAGATAAATGTCCAATACAGGTGTTATGTTACTGGTGTCAAAGAGTCGTAATCGTAGTATCAATAGGAATAGCTTCACATGTCAAGCTGCTTTATCCAAGTTATTTTTGACAAATTTCATAATTCCTAAATTAAAAACAATACTGAATTTAACCCACACAAATCACAAATGGTATTTTAAGAGAGGGAAGTTACTCAAATACACATAATGCTTTTGTTAGATTTTTTTGTACTTTCAGTGCCTACTAGAATTAATTCTAGATTAGAGTCTAGAAACTGTTTTCAACTAGTCAGAAGACTATCGCACCTCATGAAAACAGAAGTTACACACATCCAGAAACCACACCTCGTGATACTATTCATCTAGGTTTTCCTTGAGTGAACACAAGAGTAATAAAACGAGAACCAATATTCACCTGGCAAAAGGCACAGGTAAGGTAACACTTCCTAATATTTAAAAATGCTTTCAAATATATCACATCACTGATTTCTTTTAATAGACCTTTGAGAAAGATACTATTTTATTCCCTTTAGCGATGAGACTCAATGGGATTCAAACACATTGTAAATGGCAAGAGAAATACTCTCCAATTCAGAACCTGTAGTAGTGTTTGTTCCCTACTACAGCGCTTCCATCACTGGAACAGAGGCATAATTTTTATAAACTTTGATTATGCTACTGACTCATCATTCTTGAAACACAGACTGAGTTGCTTTAGTTAATGTGGATGTATAGATGATCTTTTACTGTTCTATCTGGATATCTTACCTGGCTCCCTTACATCAACAATGCAAGGGGGAGGCACAAGAAAAAAAAAAAAAAATAAGAGGCTAATGTTATTGGTGTAAGCTGTGGTCATATTAAAAAGAATGATTTTCATGATAATGGAAAAAATTTATGATTAAAGCATCGTAATCCTCATACCTAAGATAGAATGTTTGCCAATATTTGAAATATCCTGCTAATATTTTTATAACTCTTACCCCAAGCGTGAAACTTATGAATGTCATAAGGAGTTCCTCCAAACAAATGTGTAGATCAGATTGAAATTGAAGGTAAACTAGAGCCACACATAACTGCAAACCCAGAAGTCTTTCCACTATGCAGTTGAATATCTCATGAATCCATTCAAATATTAAAGATTAGCTCTTAGTTGAATCAGCTAAGGGATTTGCAAAAACTATAAACTATATAAAAATATATGTAGTGCCAACTTTTCAATACTTCAAACTTGGTCATTCTCATTCCATTTTAATAGGACTTTAAAAAACTTGCAACACTCACCAGTTTTACTCCATCATTTTATTGTTTTATCTGATGAATTACACAAAAAATTAGGAAAGGCATATATCATCAGTATTTCACCCCATAGCGATCAAGTGAAAATATTGTTTCTAGAGATACTTCTAAAAGTTATGGACCACTGGTAGTTCTAAATATTTACTAGATACATTGAAATAAGTTGAATTAATCACCAAGTTAAGAAGAAAAGGCATTAGTTGCTATATGTGGTAAATCTTGAAGTGCTGAATTTCTGCATTTTTGAGCATCTTAACATGAAACATAATAGTGCTTGGGAAATACAGAAAAACAGGGCAATATATTTTTCTATATAAAAAATCTGGCATTACACCCCATCTGGGAAAAATTAAAAAATTAACTATAATTTGACCACATATAAAAATACAATTGGAAAAAATTAGAGGTGAATCTTTAAAACCGCTAAACTTATAACTGTCCCTACTGCGAAACTTATTAGAAAATCTTGGAAACATGCACTTGCCTTCCATTCTACTACTCTTTACATTTCTATACTTAACCCAGTACCTGAAATACAGTACTTAAAAATGTTTTCTCAATTTTACTGAGTTTCCTACTACATACATAATATAGATGGCTACAACTTAAACCTCTAAGGTATTTAAAGGAGCATTACGGCCAAACATAAAATGTTCCAAATGAACACTTTGCTATCCTCATAAAATTCTCCCAAGAAGGGGAAAATATCCATATGCTTTGCGATCAATTGGCTGAAAATATTGCTGTGTGCTTTGTCATAACAGGCTGTTCTGCTGTAGAGACTTATGAATGCTGGCTCATGTCCAGTTTGTATAAGAGATTAACTTTATCAAAGTCTCTGAAGATAAAGGCTTAGGCCAATTCATGTGACTATGGTCACAATAGCATAGCCAATATGAAAAAGCTTACAAAGGAACAAAGACTGCCTCATTCACGGTGAAAGACGTATGTGCCTAACTACTGAATGCTGCAGCAATGCAAGGAAAATTTGGCATACTTACTTGAATGTGGTCACCAAAACCAATTCCTTTTTTTTTTTTTTAATGGAACTGGTACTGTGAACGCTGATTAGATAGGGAGAAAAATGCTGCCAGGACTTGGAGAAAAACATTCTCCATCAACTGATGGTGAAACAAGGCTAGAGCATAAAATAGCCTTCTTTCTAAGCAGATGACTGTCAACGAAGCAGAATCTCTTGCCTTTTCTCATGATTCATGTCTTTGGCACTTACCTTTCTCTCGGGGATTTTTCTATAACAGGATTTTGGCCATTGGGTATCTAGACCACGGAGGGGGGCAATGGAGCCAGATTTGGCAGAAGTTGTTAGGGTGATAATATTTATCTTAGCCTTTTGTTTGGAACTAGGTAGCCTGGAACAACTGCCAGACATATTCTTTGGTCTGTAGGAAAGGCCGCTCAGCCACTAGAGGTAGAATTTTTCATAACTATGGAGAACAGAGGTGTTGGAAAGAAGAAAGACAAGTCAGTTTTTTTGGGAGAGGGGGAGGAAAGAAGTCACTGGTATTCTACTATGTTGATAAATAGTTAAGGATCACCTTTTCTTGTCAATGATTCATAATTTGCATTCTTGAAAATTAAAAATGAATGTTTAAAGTCAGTATTTCCTAGAGGAGAAAAGCTCATTTTAAATGCATATGTTTTGAAATGCAGAAAGCAAGATTTTTATTTTTTCCTAAATTCTCCCTATTAATGATTGAGAATTGTGTCCTTTCGTCATTTCCTCCTTTCACATTTATTACGAGGCATGATTGCAGAGCTCACCTGTGATAACTGTGAGTTATATACTTTCTGTTTTACTTTGTGTAGAAGGCCCTAGAAAATGTATTTCTCATGCCAAAAGAGAGTTATATGTAAACTCTTAAGGAAACACCAAATGAAAATACCAAAATATTTTAATCATTTTTAATTTTCACGTTACTTGCCTTTACCGAGTAAACTCCAAACATGCAAAAGCACAGTGAATTTTAATTTAGGAGTCCCATTTGGCACACATATAAACGCAAAGACTGTCTTATCTAATGGAAATAATTTGAGTGCTGGAAAACCTGCTGTCATGAATATTTGGTCCTTGGTCCCTTGTATTTTAAGTGAATTTTACTCTATTCTACGTTGTGTTTTACTTTTGCAAATTAAATCCCTCAAAAAATAACTCAGTTCCTGCTCTAAGCAGTAAATATCTGAGGTACTGGTATGACGGATATCGTAAAGCTTATGATATTGTGAATTCTGAAGGAAAGTTGTTCAGTATCACCTAGGTTTAGAATTAAAATAGCTCTGTAAAAACAATCTTCATTCTAACTCTTCATTTTCACTTGAGAATTTCTATGAAAATAATTTGAAGGGAAGCAGAAGAAAGGAATCTTATTCCCCTGTTTGGCTAACGTAAAGGCTAAGAGTATCTGAAATATCAATTGTAAGTGGGTGTTCACAAGTGCCGTTCACTAAGTATGCAATTTTTGTAAATTATTTCACTTTACTCTTATAGGAAGAAAGTTAGTATTAATATCCTTATTTTACAGATGGAGAAAATTATACTTAATGATATTAAATAACTTGAAGTAACACAACAAGTGAATGCTAAGTCATGGTCCCTTTTGTCTCATATCTTGAGTAACACGAAGCTGATAGCAGAATTTCTTCTTCTCAGTGTCTTAGTGACAGAGAGAGCGGTCTTTCTCCCTTTTGGAATTACTCTCTCCATAATTTAACTCCCAGGGCATTTATTACTTTTATGAGCCTTAAAGCAGTCTACTTTTATTATAGATATGATATGCTTGTCTTAATACTGTTGGAGATTTTAAGTTTACATCAGGACCCATGCCTTTTTAAAATGTTAATTACATGGTGTTTTATACATAGTAGGTAATCAATAGTGAGTGAATGCTTGCCAGAAAGTTATTATCTTTTGTAAAACATCATAAAGATTTCCTAACACCTTGCTCTTTATACTAAAAGTGACTTTTTAGATTAGGTAAGCAAGTGTTGGATCAGTAACTCACCATATCTTAACCATAATTTTTAAAATTATAGCTTCTCCTTGCTCTTTCTATCACATTAAGACTTCTAAATCTGATGTCCTGGTTGTCCTATTCTGTAGACTTTCGTTAATTTTTTTTACAAACTTATTTATTTCCTAATTGCTATTTTACCATACTTATGTTCAACAATCACCACTTACTCTGCAGAGAAAGACATCTTTTCCTCCTTTGCAATATTTTCTTTCTTTTTTCTTTTTCTTTTTAAAAAATTTTTATTTTATATTGGAGTATAGTTGATTAACAATGCTGTGTTATATTCAGGTGTATAGCAAAGTGATTCAATTATACGTATACATATATGTCTTCTTTTTCAAAAATTTTTCCCATTTAGGTTATTACAGAATACTGAGTAGAGTTCCCTATGCTGTACAGTAGGTCCTTGTTGGTTATCTATTTTAAATATAGTAGTGTGTATATGTCAATCCTGAACTCTAATTTATCCTTCTCTCCCACCTTTCCCCTTTGGTAACCATAAATTTGTTTTCTAAGTCTGTAAGTCTGTTTCTGTTTTGCAAGTAAGTTCATTTATATCATTTATTTTAGATTCCACATATAAGTGATATCATATGATATTTGCCTCTTTGTCTGACTTCGCTTAGTATGATAATCTCCAGGTCCATCCACATTGCTGCAAATGGCATTATTTCATTCATTTTTATGGCTGAGTAATATTCCATTGTATATATGTACCCATCTTCTTCATCCATTTATCTGCTGATGGACATTTAGGTTGCTTCCATGTCTTGGCTATTGTAAACAGCGCTGCAATGAACAGTGGGGTGCATGTGTCCTTTCAAATCATGGTGTTCTCAGGGTATGTGCCCAGGAGTGGGGTTGCTGGGTCATATGGTAACTCTATTTTTAGTTTTTAAGGAATCACCATATGATATCATATTTTTGCATTGGACGAATGCAATATCTTCTTTCAATTCCTCAAAACCCAATTTTAGATTTTCTAACCCCATCTCATTTATAGTAAGGCTTCCCTTCCAATAAAAGCATACATCTCTATCTTTGTCCATATTTCCTGTGTAAATATGTCAAATTTTTGGTATGCCTAGTTCTTCTTTAAACAAGATTCTAAAATTTCTGGAAGAGACATGGTCTATGTTTAACATGCCCTTAAAAATGATCTAAACTTGTAGTACTCAGTAGAAGGCTTTTGGTAAGATGTTAAGAAATGTTAAGAAAGTACGGAAGTAGAAGATAGTACAATGATTAATTTCCATTGTTAGATAAATTAGTGCCAGTTGCCTGGGTTTAAGGGCCCTATCACTTTTTTGCCAATGCTCTGAGTGAGCCAGTCATTCTAAATGTGTTTTATTAACATATTACAGAATCAGCAGATGTTCACTTACACTGAGTTGACAACAGGCTCATTCATGTCAAGGTTTATTTGTATAACCATCTTGTCCAACCATATGCATCACCATTTGATCTGTGGGAGTTATTAGTTCACTTCGATTATTCTCGGGATGGTAAACAGCTAAAAGAAAGCTGGGCTTTTATGAAAGTGCTCCAGATGTTCAGCACCGAAAGTTTAGCACTTGACATTCAAATAGCACATTATATATTATTAGGTCTACTAAGACACGCTTTCAGAGACTCTTAAATGCTTGTTCTTTTGTTTCTGTCTCCCTAGTGCATTATATTTCTTTGCCCCAAATGGAAATACTTTATTGACACTTCTTGCACGATATCACTGTCATTATTTATTATCCTAAAATATATAATTCATTCACATGGAATGAAACAGATCATAAATTCCTACCATTTATTATTCACTCATATGAACCAATAAAACAAGATTGAATAATTTTAAAATAAGTGGTTTGATATCTATATCTATATATCTGTATAGATATATGTATATCTATATCTATATATCACTCCTCTATCAGAATACTGACAAGAAAGCTATCAAGTTATTAGGTTTCTAAAAATTGTATATAAAAGCAAGATGATTATACTATAATGAGAAATTTTGGCTCATTTATGTAAGAAAACTAGATTATGTCTATAATTGGACACAGCTGGATGTAACTGGAGAGATCACGGGTTGTGATCCAAGGGAAAGACCTGCCTCGTGCCAATTTTTATATTTAGAGGAAAGCTGGGAGAGGACAAGGGGCACCAGACTGGTTAATAACTTTCTTCTTTGGTTAAAAAGCATTGTTGCAGAGCGGAACTTCCTCTACAAATCAACACAGCTATTAGTTAAAAAAAAAAAAAATCCTGAGAGAGCGCATCCCTGGTAATACAGGTCATTGCTAGGAAGGATCAAGGGGAATGTGGAGAACACAGCAGGGGCCACCAAGCACCTTGTCTCCTTACCAAGCAGAGAAGGCTAAGATGGTGCAGAAGGAGAGGTGAGAAAAAAACAGTGGAAAGTTGAAGCTCTCCTTGATACACCGTATGCAGAGAGTTTGATCACTTAGTTAAGATTTTCCAGACAAAAATTGCTTATTGTTGACCTCCGTGGGTTTACTCCACCAGGAGATCCTAGCAACCTTCTCCTGCCTGTGGTGGTCCAATCAGCCAACTGTGTGTTAGTTCCCATTCTGAAGAACAACCTTACAAAGACTAGCACCACTTTTGGAGCTGCTTCATGTGTTAAAGTCTTCCCTGGTACATTGTGTCACTAGTTTGCTTCCTTGGCCTTCTTACATTCCTGTGGCTATTCTTATATCATTAATTATTGCCCAGAGAGTAAAAAAGATAATAACATTTATTATTGCACAAGTAATAGACGCTCATTCTAAAAGAGAAATTTTAATACCAATAAGGTCACCTGAGGTCTTAAAGATGGATTTCCAAGTGAGGACAAGTGGAAGGGGTTCCCTTTGGTTCACATTACTATTGGGAGGTCACAAGCTACACCCAGGCAGACATTCACACAAAAGATTTTTAATGGGTTAGCTGATTGGCAACTTAATCAATTTAAGTTATGGTATACTGTTTTGGAGAAGCCAATTTCAAACATCCTCGTATGTGCATGTGACACAAACCTGGACAATAGATTAATATCAGAGCTTCAAATCTACGCACAAATGACTTCCTGCAGGTGGCCTTATTGGGAGTAAGAATGGATAGTGACATTTCCTGATAGAGGTCAGGTGAGAATTTCCTCAGGGAGAATAGTAGATCTGGGTTAACATAATTTTTCAGGAGTGGTGTTATTAAGAGCTGGATTGTATACATTTAACACGTGTATGTCAACGTTCTAACCTCCAGTACTGAAAAATGTGACTGTATTTGGAGACAGGACTTTTAAAGAAGTGACTAAGTTAAAATAAGGTCATTAGGATGGGCCCTAATCCAATCAGACTGGTGTCCTTGGAAGAAGAGGACATTTGGACGTAGGTACATACAGAAGAAAGACAATGTGAACACACAGGGAGAAGATAGCCATCTACAAGCCAAGGAGAGAGGCCTCAGAAGAAACCTATCCTGCCAACTCCTTGATGTTGAACTTTTAGCCTCCAGAACTGTGACAAATTAATGTCTGTTGTTAAAGCCACCTAGTCTGTGGTACTTAGCTATGCCTTATCAGACCAATGCAAGTGCTATCACCCCAGTTGCTGGCATGTGTGAGGCCATAGATGCCCTTTGTTCAGATGATGTAGAAGCCCCCTGGGTCGGGCCAGTTCCCCCTGAGGTGCTGAATTGTTGAGTCATCCACGCCATAAAAGCCAAAAAAAATAAGGAGCTGGGTCTTACATAACGACTTTGAGCTGTCTGCTGATCTCAGGGAGTTATGCCACCTGAAACCTAGGATTACAGCCAGGTTTCTGCCTGTAGGCAGATGTTATCTATTAGAGGTCTGCATGGCTATGGTTCAGCCCTTGTTAATAGGTTTATTACCTTTGCCTCAGTACTGATGGCAGTGAAACAATTAAAAGCAGGATATCATTACATACTGGTAAAGGATTCATAAGGACGTATGTACACCTGACCCCCATGGTAGTAGAGTGTGGAACGGGCTTACTAGAAAATTTATCCCCCTGATTCAAACCGAAGCCCCAGTCCTACCAAGGAGCTTCTGATCAGGACGGAGACATTAAATTTGGCATAGCAAATGTGTTTGTAAATGCCCTTCAACTCTGAAAGCTGGAGAAGCAGATATGACAAACAAACACTTGTAGGAAGAACTCATCGAATACCCGGAGCAAGTACCAAGGGATCTTCCTGGTCTTGCCAAGGGAGGCTCTTGTAGGAGCCTGAAGTGGTGTCAGAGGGACTAAAACTGCCAGGCAGATTCCATCCAGCTAAGGATGCTTATCTCACAGGGAAGGAGGATTCAGAGGCAGTGCAGGATTTCGGAAAGCAAGGTGTACGGATCTTCTAGGCTGCTTGTGCCACAGGCACCCTGGTTTGTTTCTGGGATATATGGAACTTCAGCAGGTAGCAAATAAAGAAGACAGAAAAACAGGAGAGGGTGCCAGGGTGTGGATCTGGTTGTAAGCCGTTCACTGGCCGTGGGACTAGTCAAGCCAGGACACATAACTGCCAGCCTTATGCTTGGCTGGTCATAGGTCTCCACACTGACAGGGAGCTCAAGAAAACCCTGGGCAAAGAAGGCATAAGTTAATAACAGCCTTTTGTGTGACTAAGGAAAGTGGTTACTGCTAATTAGGGTTGGAGGTAATACCAGTAGCAAAGCCGCAAGAGCAAATAGAGAAAAGCATCAAATAGCACCATCAACATGTTACCTGAGGGTGGTTTGAATAGCCGTCCCCTTGTGAAAACATGGGGGAATGACATAACTATCCTTTTCCACGGTCTGGCCCTATAAAGGGGCACGAACTGTGGCCCCGCACCCTGTAAGGGTGATAGTATCACCCAGGCATCATAAGCTGAGCAAGTATGGGTAGTGACCCACAGGCCAGAGAGTCTAGAATGTAGTGAAAAATTAAGGCCATCATCCCAGTGAATGATGGCTCTGGAGAAACCCATCACATATGGCCCATTTAGGGCAAAGCAGTTATGACTGCACCACATTAATCATCTTCCTCTCCTGGCTTGTTGGGCAGTATCCTTCCATAGGTTCATATACTTAAGGAACAATGTGCTAATTTTTTAGTATCAAAGATAAAGCTAATAGCTGGTTATTTTTCTCAAACAGAATTGACCTTTGAACACAGAAAATATCTCGAGATATTTTCAAATGGAAGCATTTTTCATTACTCTCTCTCTCTGTACCCTAGACCAACTGGGGAGAAAGTTGCATTTCCTACACCTGGTGAGCATAAAGTTTATATTTCTCAACATTCCCGGCAGTGTGGTACATGTTAATCATGTCTTGATATAAAATTAATTGTTCCACATCACCCAATCAGGGGAGGAAATACAATTATGTCTGTTGATTAAAGCAGATATAATAACAAAATTGCAGACTAAAGTATGCATCCTGTTATATCAGGCCACATTGAATGACATGGTTGGCTAGTCATAGGCCTTATCATGTAGGGTACATCTTTACAGGCTATGGCATTTCAGCATAAATAATCCTCCAGATGTCTCAAGTTGTATCCCCAAAATCCAATGACAGTGACATCATCAAAAATGTCAAAGTAAGGACTTCTGAAAATGATGTCTTCCATAACAGAAAATTTTTTAAATGGCAAAATTGTTATTTTCAGAACTCTGAAAATCAGCCAAAGGTTTGCAATAACCCAGGCAAAATTTATTCAAGAAAAGCGGTTGAATATCAGTAAGCACAGCAACTAGCAACTTTTGTGGCATTTTAACTTGCCCCATGCCATCTCCTGCTCTTCAGTTCTGCGGCAACCTTGGAAAATAACAACCCACAATCCTGATGCAGCCTGCTAGCCACTGGGCGGAGAGAACAGGACTGCATCACTCCCAGAGCCCCATTCCCAAAGCACTGTCATTATTTAACAGGCTGCTAGTTCCCTGGAAGACCCCACTTACAAGACTGTCTGTATTTGACATAATTTGGAGCTCACTCTGAGCAAAAATTCTTCACCTGGGGGTGTTTGTCAAAAGCAATTATAGGCAAGTATCTTAACTTCACACTGTTTGACATTATAGAGGATAATAGCTGATGCAGATAACAGACCAATTCAAAAGATTAAAAGGAAAAGAGGAGGAATGAGATGTCCATAATGTTTTTGAAAAGTTATGCCATATTCTGTGTAGAAGGCCATACACAGGTGTACTTGCCCAGAAGAGACTTGCGGGACCCCTAAGCTGTCCTACCAGGCTAACTTTGAAGCTTTGCATAAGCATGAAGTGAAAGCCAATGCAGAAGCGTTAACAGCCTTACCAAGTGCTGTAAACACACCTGGACATAAACACAAAGCCCCTTAGCAAAAGACTGGAGGATTTATTGTTTCCTGGCATTTAAGGAAATAACTGTTCAATCATTAGTTAAGCCAAAACAAAGCTAACAGAGTAGAGATTTCAGTGATCATATACAAAAAACAAAACAGAACAAAAAACTGACTTTGCAGAATTACTTCAAAAGTTCCTAATGATAAAAGCAGCAGCAAAAACAACAGACTCTGGAAAGGATGAGAATCTCGTTTCTAGAGCTGACACATTATATTATTTTAAATTTCCATTTCTTAACAACAACAACAACAAAAATAGAGACATGCAAATAAACAACAAAGTGTGGCCCATACAGAGGGAAAAATGTCAATAAATAGGCATGGCTCTTAAGAATACCCTGACATTGGACTTACTGCACAATTTTAAATTAGCTATTTAAGATATGTTTTAAAGAGTTGAAAGAAAGCAAGTATAAATAACTGAAGAAGAGTATAAGACAAATGTCTCACCAAATAGAGAATATCATTAAAGAGACAAAAATTACATATAGACACACACACAATGTGTGTATATATATACACAATGTAGAAATTCTGAATTTGAAAAGTTTGATAGCTGAAGGAAAAAATTCACTAGAGGGGCTCAAGAGCAGGTCTGAACTGGCAAAAGAAAGAATTGGTGAATCTGAATGTAGCCTAATTGAGATTTTCCTGTCTGAGGATTGGAAACAAATTATAATGAAGGAAATTTGACAATCTCAGAAATATATAAGCCCCATCATGCGCATCAATTACACGATGGGCGTCCCAGAAGGCGAGGAGAGAGGGAAACAGGCAGAAATTTTTAAATGGATATTTTGTCTTAATAATTTGAGTATAAAAATCATACAAAGTATATGTTCTGATCACAGTGGAATGAAGTTGGAAATCAATAATAGAAAAAATGTTGGGAACTTACAATATTTAATGGAAATTAAATATATGCTCCTAAGTAGCCACTGAATTAAAAGAAAAAAATCACAAGAAAAATTTGAAAATATCTTGAGATTAATGAAAATGAAAACAGTTGCAAAACTTATTCAAAAACTACATTCTAAAACATATGAGATGGAGTAAAAGCAGTATTTAGAAGGAAATTAATAGCTGTAAATGCCTGTATCAAAAAAAAGAAGTTCCTAAAGAAAATAAGCTAAAGTTCCACCATAAAAATAACAAAAAAGAAGAGCAAATAAAACCCAAAACAAGCAGAAAGAAGGAAACAATTACAAAAGAGCAGAAATAAATGAAGTAGAAAATAAGGAAAAAAAAATAGAGGAAAATTTTTTCCTTTTCTTTTAATTTTTATTTTCTGTTGGAGTATAGTTGGTTAACAACATTGTGTTAGTTTCAGGTGTACAGCAAAGTGATTCAGTTATACGTATACATGTATCTATTATTTTTCAAATTATTTTCCCAATTAGGTTATTACAGAATATTGAGCAGGGTTCCCTGTGCTGTACAGTAGGTCCTTGTTAGCTATCTGTTTTATATATAGTAGTGTGTACATGTCAATCCCTCAGACAAAGAAAGAGAAATATCATATAATATCACTTATATGCAGAATCTAAAAAAATGATACAAATGAACTTATTTACAAAACAGAAACAGACTCACAGACTTAGAAGCATTTTTTTTTCCAAAAAGGAAAGTTGGCCCTTTGAAAGGATCAATGGTGGACAGACTTTAGCTAGACTGACCAAGACAAGAAAAAAATGAGAAGATTCTAATTAATATGATCAGAAATGAAAGAGGGGCATTGCTACTGACCTTAAAGAAAATAACAGATTATAAAGGAATAGTAGGTAACCTAGATGTAATGGGTAAATCCCTAGAAAGACACAAACTACCAAAGCTGATTCAAGAAGACATAAAAAATGCAAATAACTTTAAGTAAAATATTGTCTCCAAAAAAAAAAAAAAAATCTTCCAACAATGAAGAGCCCAGGATAGAACGCATTCTCTGGAGAATTCTACAAATGTTTAAAAAAGAATTAATACCAGTTGTTCTCAAAATCTTCAAAAAAAAAAAAAAAAAAAGAAAGAAAAAGAAAAAAAGAAGAGCAGGGAACATGTCATAGTTTATTCTAGGAGGCCAATTTTGCCTTAATACTAGAACCAGATAAAGACCTTATTCTTACTTACAATAACATTGAACATAGGATCCCTAACACAATCATACAAGAAATAACTCAAAATTGATTGAAGACATAAATTTAAGAGTTAAAACTATAAAATTCTTAGAAGAAAACATAAATATAACTTAAGCAATGGTTTCTTAGATATGACACCTAAAGCACAAACAACCAAAAATAAAATATAAATTGGACTTTATTGAATTAAAAAAAATTGTGCCTCAAATAACACTCTTAAGAAAGTGAAAAGATGACACAGAGTAAGAGAAAATATTTGCAAATCATATATCTGATAAGGGTCTAATGTTCAGAATATATAAAAAAAATCACAACTGAACAAGAGAAAACGATTACAAATGGACAAAGATTTGAACATATATTTTTCCAGAGAGTTTGTACAAATGGCCATGGACAGATTCTAATTGACCTTTTAGTCACTAGGTAAATTAAAATCAAAACCAGTGAGATATTTCACACCTAATAGGATAGCTTTAATCAGAAATGGAAAATAACAAGTGTTGTGGAAGATGTGGGGAAACTGGAACCCTGAGACACTGGTGATAGGAAAGTAAAATAGTGTAGCAACTTTGGAAAACAGTTTGGCGATTCCTCAAAAGGTTAACAATAATGTAAACACAAAACCCAGCAATTCCACATGCAGATATGAATCCAAGAGAAATGAACATATGTTTACACAAAAACTTGTACACAAATGTTCACAGCAATGTTATTCATAATAGCCAAATGTGGAAACAACCCAAAATCTATCAACAGATGAATAGATAAACAATATACACTGTATCTATATAATGGAATATTATTCATTCATAGAAAGGAGTGAGGTATCCATGTGCTACAACATGGGTGGACCTTGAAAACATATTGCTAAGTCAAAGAAACCAGACATGAAAGGCCACATATTGTGTGCAGTCATTTATATTAAATGTCCAGAATCGGAATCCATAGAGACAGAAAGTAGATTACTGATTTCTAGGGGCCAGAGGAAGGCAGAAAGGGACAATGACTGAACAAAGGTATGAGGTTTCTTCTTGAGGGTGACAAAAATGTTCTGGATGGTGGTGATGATCCCACAACATTTGGACTGTACTATAAGCATCTGAATGGTTTAAAAGGGTGAATTTTATGATAGGTTAATTAAATTCCAATTTAAAAAAAATCTACATACAAAGTTTAAAAAGGCCAAAATGAACATTACAGGGAACTTAAATTTATTTGTTTTTAAATTTTTATTGGAGTGTAGTTGATTTACAATGTTATGTTAATTTCACATGTACAGGAAATTGAATCTGTTATACATCACATATATCCTCTCTTTTTTAGATTCTTTTCCCATATAGGCCATTACAGAATTGAGTAGCAGGAACATATATTTAAACATGCATGTTTATTTCTACTCTCTATTGAAACTCCAAAAATAATTTCTAAAAGATGTAGTTATAAGCCCAATGGATGAGTTGCATGCTATGTGAATTATATCTTTATAAAGCTGTTTTTAAAAGTACTGAATGGGCCAAAAAGTTCTTTTGTATTTTTCCATATGATGTCTCTAGTAGTACTTAGTTGTCGTTAACTTCATTCAAAACAATTTTGTTAAGATTGTAGTGACAGCTGTCATATCAATGTGCATTTAAAAAAAAGACATCAAAATTGGTGAATTTTTGTGTAGCCATTTTAATATCGAAGATGGAAGAAAAAGCAACATTTTCGGCATATTATGCTTTATTATTTCAAGAAAGGTAAAAATGCAACTGACATGTAAAATAAGATGTGTGCAGTGTATGGAGAATGTGCTGTGACTGACTGAATGTGTCAAAAGTGGTTTGTGAAATTTCATGCTGGAGATTCCTGGCTGGACGATGCTCCATGGTCAGGTAGACCAGTTGAAGTTGAGAGCAATCAAGCTGAAACAGTAATTGAGAACAATCAAAGTTATACCACGCGGGAGACAGCAGACATACTCAAAGTATCCAAATCAAGTGCTGAAAATCATTTGCACCAGCTTGGTTATGTGAACTGCTTTGATGTTTGAGTTCCACATAAATTAAGTGGAAAATACCTTCTTGACTGTATTTCCACATGCGATTCTCTACTGAAATGTAATGAAAACATTCCATTTTTAAAACAAATTTAACAGGCCATGAAAAGTGGATACTGTAGAATAATGTGAAATGGAAGAGATGTGGGGCAAGAGAAATGAACCACCACCAACTACAGCAAAGGCTGGTCTTCATCCAAAGAAGGTGATGTTGTGTATATGGTGGGATTGGAAGGGAGTCCTCTATTATGAGCTCCTTCTGGAAAAGCAAACGATTAATTCCAACAAGTACTGCTCCCAATTAGACCAACTGAAAGCCACACTCAATGAAAAGTGTCCAGAATTATTCAACAGAAAACATAATCTTTCATCAGGATAACGCAAGACCACATATTTCTCTGATGACCAGGCAAAAACTATTACAGCTTGGCTGAGAAGTTCTGATTCATCTGTCGTATTCACCAGACATTGCACCTTTGGATTTCCATTTATTTTGATCTTTACAAAATTATTTTAATGGAAAAAATTTCAATTCCCTGGAAGACTGTAAAAGGCTCCTGGAACAGTTCTTTGCTCAAAAAGATAAAACATTTTGGGTAGATGGAATTATGAAGTTGCCTGAGAAATGGCAGAAGATAATGGAACAAAAGGGTGAATACATTGTTCAATAAAGTTCTTGGTGAAAATGAAAAATGTGTCTTTTACTTAAAAAACTGAAGACACTTTTTGGCCCACCCAGTATAAACACATGAAAATAAAGAAAACAGAAGGGATGTCAATGAACGTGTTTGTCAACAAGTTTTTTGGAGGCTGGATAACTGGCAAAAGACAGGCAACTAAGTTACCAGAGTAAAAATAAAGCTGAAATCTAAGGGCTTGCAGAAGGCTGTGTAAAGAGAAGTAAACTAATCCATGCCACCAAATCTAGGAAATAATCAAGAATAGGGACACCTTGTTACCCCAGAAGGCACAGGTGAACTATGGCATTGAAAATAAGATAATTTGTTAGACATCTGTATAAAGGACCAGTTAGAGTTTCAAGTTCCTTTTCATACCCTAGCAGAGCCCAGCATTTATCCTTTGGAGAATTTGAACTGAAAGTCTCCAGATATGTCATGCAGAGAGTGTGTGTGATGAACTGTACCCAAAACAGGGAGGTACAGAGATATTCTATACAATGCTGGTGACCATCTCTTCCCCAGTCCTGTTTCCCTGATTAGCTCCCAGATTGCAGGAATGCTTGCTAACTATCTTCAGGCAAATGATTAGAGGGCTTTCTCCTGGAAAATCTTCTAGAATAAGAAAGAATGCTTACTGTTACTTATATTTAGGTATCCCACTGTGATGGTTAATTTTATGTGTCAACTTTGCTGGCCCACGGTTAGTCACACATTACTCTGGATGTTTGTGTGAGGATATTTTAGATGAAACTGGCATTTAAATTGGTGGACTAATTTAAAAGCAGATTTTCCACCATAATGTGGGTGGGCCACATATAAGTTGAAGGTTTGAATAGAACAAGGGACTGACCTCCCCTGGACAAGAGGGAACTGTGCCAGCAGAAGCCTTTAAACTTGAACTGCAGTCTGGCCAGGCCATCCTGCAGAATTTGGACTTGCTAGCCTCCATAATCTCGTAAGCCAATTCCTTAAAATAAATCTATCTTTCTATCATCTATCTATCTATCTATCTATCTATCTATCTATCTATCTATCTATCTAGTTTACTATCCTATCCATTATCATGAGGTCCATGATTCCCATACATGATCAACATAACATTTCAATCTTAATAATGCTTCAAACCAAAAATACTTACATTTGAGGAAAATGTGAGATCACATCAAATAGGTCAAAGAGGATTTCAGAAGAGAAAATGACAATGCAAGAAGAGGAAAAGTTTTACAAATTAGAGAGAATAGCAATGAGAGAAAAGTTTTCCATTACAGAATAATAATAATAATAATAATAGGAATAGATAACAAGAAAAATTTCTTAAATTAAAAGTATGATAATTAGAATTTAAAAATCCAGTGAGTTATATGAAGTTATTATTGAGAAAATCTCCCAAAAACACACCACAAAGAAAGCTGGGAAATAAGAGATCAGATGGGTGATAAAATAAATAGATGTTCAGATATGACGGTTCACGAAAATTAACCTTATGAGCACCGCATTGATTCCCATGATACTGTATTCCACTAAAATGGTAAGTGTATCAGGAAGATTACCTAGAATCCTGGAAAGAGGATCCAACACAGGATTCAAGCAAAGGGACTTCGCAGGATGTGAATGACTGGCAGAGCTAAGGAATAGATGTGTCCTTGGACTAGAAAACAATTAGTCCAAGTGGGAACAGGAGAAAGGAGTGCTTCCAGAAGGGGACTATAAGCCAAACATTTTTAAAAAACAAATCTTATTTTACTAGAAATGTGTAAGTGTTCCATAAGAGAATTTTGGAGAATTTGTGACGTTTGTAGAAAAGTTAGCACACAAAATAATGAGAAGTATAGAAGAATAAGAATATAAAACTAATACAGTGTTAGCTTGCATCAAAACAAAAAGACAAATAATCCAATGCAACTCAGTGGATGAAAGATACAAGGAGATTATTTACAGAATTATAAACAGCAAATGGCTGATGCACATAAAATACATCAATAGGAATTCAAGAGTTTGTAATTAGAGAAATTAAAAGTACAGCAAGTGTAAGACGGAATTTCACACCCAACAAATGGATTAAAATGTAAAAGTCTGATAATACCAACTGTTACAAAGGATGTTGACCAATGGAAATAGATATATGTTGGTTTTAAGAGTATAAATTTGTCCAAATATTTGGAGACCAGTTAGGCTATATGCATTAAAGTTGAAGTTGTGCATAGTCTTTAACTCAGGAATTAAGTATTGGAGAAATTCTCACACAGTTGCATATGGACATATCAGCAAAAGCATTTACTACAGTCATAAAAATGTAACAATACAGATCATTGGGATTGCCAATACGTAAGATTAAAAAAGTTTGTTAGGTATTCCATAGTTTACTTGGCAGCTCTGTCTTACAGTTCTTTCCCACAGATAAAACAGGTAGTTCTGTGTGGAAAGGAAACCACATGGTTACTCTACGAGGCATTTCCAACTATGTAGGTTTACAGAAAAGCCCCATCGGGATAGACTTCGACTGTTCTAGGGTGTGATAGCTTAGGAGTGGATATGATTTGAACTTAATATGTTTTTAGAAGGTGTCAAATTCAGAACCAGGCAGATCCATCTCCTGACCCTAAATATGATCCTGAAGTAAATTGCTTGAGGAAATTGGATCCAAAAGATTACAGGCAGGGAAATTTTATTTTTTTAAGCTCTTTGTTGGAATATAATTGCTTTACACTTTTCTGCCAGCTTTTGAGGTACACCGAAGTGAATCAGCTGTATTTATACATATATCCCCAAATCCCCTCCCTCCTGCGACTCCCTCCCACCCTCCCTGTCCTGGCCCTCTAAGGCATCACCCATCATCGAGTTGATCTCCCTTTGTTAGACAGCAACTTCCCACTAGCTATCTATTTTACAATTGGTAGTGTATCTATGTCTATGCTATCCTCTCACTTGGTCCCAGCTTCCCCTTTGCCCCCCGCCTCCCCAACCCTGTGTCCTCCAGTCCATGCTCTACATCTGTATCCTTATTCTTGCCCTGTCACTGGGTTCATCAGTACCAAATTTTTTTTAGATTCGGTATATACGAGTTAGCATGCAGTATTTGTTTTTCTCTTTCTGGCTTACTTCACTCTGTATGACAGACTCTAGGTCTATCCGCCTCATTACATATAGCTCCATTTCATTCCTTTTTATGGCTGAATAATATTCCATTGTATATATGTGCCACATCTTCTTTATCCATTCATCTGTTGATGGACATTTAGGTTGCTTCCATATCCTGGCTATTGTAAATACTGCTGCAATGAACCTTATGGTACATGTTTCTTTTGGGATTATGGTTTTCTTTGGGTATATGCCCAGTAGTAGGATTACTGGATCATATGGTAGTTCTATTTGTAGTTTTTTATGGAACCACCAAACTGTTTTCCATAGTGGCTGTACCTACTTGCATTCTCACCAACAGTGCAGGAGAGCTCCCTCTTCTCCACACGCTCTCCAACATTTACCTTTTCTAGGTGTTTTGATGATGGCCATTCTGACCTGTGTGAGGTGATACCTCATTGTGGCTTTGACTTGCATTTCTCGAATGATGAGTGATGTTGAGCATCTTTTCATGTGTTTGTTGGCCATCTGTATGTCTTCTTTGGAGAAATGTCTATTTAGGTCTTCCGCCCATTTGTGGATTGGGTTATTTGCTTTTTTGGTATTAAGCTTCATGAGCTGCTTGTATATTTTGGAGATTAATCCTTTGTCCGTTGTTTCATAGGCAATTATTTTTTCCCATTCTGAGGGTTGCCTTTTAGTCTTGTTTATGGTTTCTCTTGCTGTGCAAAAGCTTTTAAGTTTCATGAGGTCCCATGTGTTTATTCTTGATTTTATTTCCATGATTCTAGGAGGTGGGTCCAAAAGGATCTTGCTTTGATGGATGTCATAGAGTGTTCTGCCTATATTTTCCTCTAGGAGTTTTATAGTGTCTGGCCTTACATGTAGGTCTTTAATCCATTTGGAGTTTGTTTTTGTGTATGGTGTTAGGAAGTGTTCTAATTTCATTCTTTTACATGTTGTTGTCCAACTTTCCCAGCACCACTTATTGAAGAGGCTGTCTTTTTTCCATTGTATATTCTTGCCTCCTTTGTCAAAGGTAAGGTGCCCGTATGTGCTTGGGTTTACCTCTGGGTTCTCTATTCTGTTCCATTGATCTTCCTTTCTATTTTTGTGCCAGTACCATAGTGTCTTGATCACTGTGGCCTTATAGTATAGTTTGAAGTCAGGAAGCTTAATTCCACCAACTCCATCTTTCCTTCTCAAGGTTGCTTTGGCTCTTTGGGGTCTTTTGCCTTTCCATACAAATCGTAAGATTTCTTGCTCTAGTTCTGTAAAGAATGCCATTGATAATTTGATGGGGATTGCATTGAATCTGTAGATTGCTTTGGGTAGGATAGTCATCTTCACAATGTTGATTCTTTCCATCCAAGAACATGGTATGTCTCTCCATCTGTTTGTATTGTCTTTGATTTCTTTCATCAGTGTCTTATAGTTTTCTGCATACAGGTCTTTTGCCTCCTTAGGCAGGTTTATTCCCAGATATTTTATTCTTTTTGTTGCAACGGTAAATGGGAGAGTTTCCTTAATTTCTCTTTCTGCCCTTTCATTGTTAGTGTATAGGAATGCAAGAGATTTCTGTGCATTAACTTTGTATCCTGCTACTTTACTAAATTCATCGATTAGTGCTAGCACTTTTCTGGTAGAATCTTTAGGGTTTCCTATGTATAATATCATGTCATCTGCAAAGAGTGACAATTTTTATTCTTTTCCAATTTGGGTTCCTTTTATTTCATTTTCTTCTCTGATTTCTGTGGCTAAAACTTCCAAAACTATGTTGAATAATAATGGTGAGAGTGGGCACCCTTGTCTTGTTTAGACAGGGGATTTTGAAGTGCGTCTGTATTCCATTGGAGATCAAAGAAGCCCAACTAAAAGAATTGTGGACTGACTGATATGACAGCTCTGGGTTGAGCAAAATTTCTTTTTGAAAGGGCTACCTGATCTTGCAGATTATGACTCTGGAGGAACTAAGGTGATTGGCAGTGGAAAGAATCAAAATATGTGAAATTCCTTAAAAATTTACTGATAAATAATTTTTCTATGTTACACATAATAAGAAAAACACTTTACACTTTGGAAAAATATATAATGCATTTTTCTGGATACACACAAATGTCTTGAAAGTATAAAAATGGATTTAGCATCATAAACACTAAATTCAGGATCAAGGTTAATTGGGAAGAGAGTGAAGGGAACAGAATTGTGTCACTAAATCCATGAACGCTGCTCTGAAGCAAAAGTAGCCATGCATTGTTTTGTTTTAAACTGGGTAGCTACATGACTGTTTATGATATTATTCTCTATACTTCTAGGTATGCTAGAATTATTTCTTAATTTTTAAAATGGGTAAGTAGATGATGAAGAAATTGATGTTTGTATCAAACCAATCTGAAAAGTATGGAAGTGGAAGGAAAGAGTGGGGTGAGACTGATCTAGATTGAAGGGGAAGCATGAACTCATGAAATATAACCCAGATCAGTGAGAAGGCAGGTGGATGTTTGTGACTAACAGGAAGAACACAATGTGTGACTCAACAGGAAGTGGCTCCCGGTCTCAAGTGTTAGAGTGAGACTTAGGAAGATGCAAACTGGTTTCCCCCCAACAATGTCTGTGGTGGGTGGAAAATCAGGGACCTGAGTTCTTCCCCTGGCTTTGCCCTTCTGTAGGGAGGTTAGTATGAAAGTCAGTGTCTGCCCTGCCACAGTTTCCTCATCTGTAAAAGAGTAGGAGAACTAGGTACGTTAGTCCTGTCACAATTTCATGAAGAGATTTGAGGCTTCTACCTCTAGATTGCATAGAATGCTCTTGGTTTCTAACTGTGATGTTTTATTCTTAAAATTAGAATAGCTAAATAAAATATCCCCCACCACCACCCAAATTATTACGGCATTCTGCCTTTCATGTATCTCAGATCAGCATCCTTAAACTTGTTCTTTTGAAATGTTCTGGTGTCCAATCCCTATCAAATTACCAATGGCATTCTTTACAGAACTAGAACAAAAAATCCTAAAACTTGTATGGAGACACAAAGACCCTGAAGAGCCAAAGCAATATTGAGGGAAAAAAATGGAGCTGGAGGAATCAGACTCCTGACTTCAAAAAATGTGGCTGACTATACTACAAAGCTACAGTAATCACGACAATGTGGTACTGGCACAAAAATTCAAATATAGATCAATGGAACAGGATAGAAAGCCTAGAGATGAACTATGGTCAACTAATCTATGACAAAGGATGCAAGAATATACAATGGAGAAAAGGCAGCCTCTTCAATAAGTGGTGCTGGGAAAACTGGACAGCTACATGTAAAAGAATGATATTAGAACACTCCCTAACATCATACAGAAAAATAAACTCAAAATGGATTAAAGACCTAAATGTAAGTCCAGACACTATAAAACTCCTAGAGGAAAACAGGAAGAATACTGTTTGACATAAATCACAGCAAGATTTTTTTGACCTACTTCCTAGAGCAATGGAAATAAAAACAAAAATAAACAAGTGGGACCTAATGAAACTTAAAAGCTTTTACACAGCAAAGGAAACTATAAGCAAGATGGAAAGACAACCCTCAGAATAGGAGAAAATATTTGCAAATGAATCAGCAGGCAAAGGATTAATCTCCAAAATATATAAACAGTTCCTGCAGCTCAATATCAAAAAAAAAAAAAAAAAAAACAACCCAATCAAAAAATGTGCATAAGTCCTAAATAGGCATTTCTCCAAAGAAGACATATGGATGGCCAAAAGGCACATGAAAAGCTGCTCAACATCACTAATTATTAGAGAAATGCAAATCCAAACTACAATGAGGTATCACCTCACACTGGTTAGAATAGGCATCAACAGAAAATCTGCAAATAGTAAATGTTTGTAGAGGGTGTGGAGAAAAGGGAACACTCTTACACTGTTGGTGGGAATGTAAATTGATACAGCCACTATGGAGAACAGAATGGAGGTTGCTTGAAAAACTAAAAATAGAATTACCATATGACCCAGCAATCCCACTCCTGGGCATATACCCAGAGAACACCATAATCCAAAAAGACACATGTACCATAATGTTTATTGCAGCACTATTTACAATAGCCAGCACATGGAAGCAACCTAAATGTCCATCAATAGATGAATGGATAAAGAAGACGTGGTATGTGGTACATATATACAATGGAATATTACTCAACCATAAAGAGGAATGTAATTGGGACATTTATAGAGGCATGAATGGACCTAGAGACTGTCATACAGAGTGAAATGAGTCAGAAAGAGAAAAACAAATATCGTATATTAACACATATATGCAGAATATAGAAAAATGGTACAAATCAACCGGTTTGCAAGGCAGAAATAGAGACCCAGATGTAGAGAACAAACATATGGACACTAAGTGGGGAAAGTGGGGGTAGCAGGGTGGGGGATGAATTGGGAGACTGGGATTGCTACATATACATTGCTAAAAAGAAAAAAAAATCAAATTGTACACTTTAAATATATGCAGTTTATTGTATGCCAATTGTATCTCAATGAAAGTTCTTAAAGAAAAAAAAGTGTTCTGGTGTCTATGCACTTACAAGCGTTTCTTTAATTTTTAGGTTTTTTTCACACTAAACAAAATCCATTTTCCTACCATTTTGCTAAATGTTTTTTCGAGTGCACTTCAATCATCAGCAAGAGAGCAATTTCCAGGGATGTCTTGGAAACTAATGTAAGATGAAGTCAAATATGATGCTACTTGTTATTACAGCTGAAATTGACTTAAATTCTCTAATCCATAAGTAAGAGAAAATCCATACACGCTGGTTGTGTTTATATCAGGTATTTCCCATTTCAAAGGTAAAATAAAAATTAGGAAAATAAATGTCCTAATAATTTATTTGATTTAAAAGAAAAGGAAAATCATTTAAACAGCAAATAACTTCAACAGTGGCAGAAGAAATATCTTTTACAACTGAAAAGGTCTGTTCAGGATTAGACCATTTGACTTGGGAGAGTCAGCTTGGGTAATGTGATAGAGAATGTTGACAGAATTTGTCCCAAAGCTTCATCTTAATAGCTGCTTTAAGTTAAATATTTACCAAATCAACTGTCTTATTCCAGCAGTGCTCCTTTAGTGTACACACACACACACACACACACACACACACACACACACACACATTAGCTGTGTTAAATGCTAATGTATGTATCTATCAAGATTTTCTTAGAGTTCTTTTAGTATTTTCACATCTCCAATGTTGTGTACTTTAGAAAATCAAGAGCAAAGAAGTAAAAAATGAGCAAATATAAACTAATTTTGAAAGGATGAATGAAGTCTTTGAATAGAGTCTAAACCCCAGTGAAATAAGTGAAAATAAGCAAAAAGTACAAAACTCTACATACACATTATTTTTACATTCCTTTGCTTTGGTGGTCATAAGGAATAGATATGTGTTTAATATATGATTCCAATCTTTCAGACTGTATCATCCCAGTGCCACCATTTCCATTTTCCTGTCTCTTTAAACATTTGTCCACTAGCAACATTAAGCACCTCACTGTTAAAACTGTAAATCATCAGGTAAATGAAGTAAAGAGAAGCACAAGTGTAAGTTGGATGCAAAATGAGCAAAGCAGTGACTTACCAAGCAAAGAAAAACAGAAATACTCTCTACTGCTGAATATCAGATCAACTCAGCGTCCAGGAATACAGACTCTCAAACAGCTCAGCAGGAACTTGGAAAGACAGACAGTGTGGTCATCAAGAACTCTCAGATAACTTCTAGAGTTGGCAGCCTGTTAGGTGGCCTAACACCTAGGTGGTCTTGGTTATATTCTAGGAGGTCTGATCATTGAGATGAAACAAAGGACCAGGAATCTCTGCTAAGCAGTGACAACCTTAACAAAGATTGTAATAATTGTCATATGTTTCAGATCAGAACCCACTGACAGCCTGGTAATACAAAGGGAATATTGAAAAAGAATATCAGAGCATCAGTCAAGTTATCTACAGCTGCACTGTACAGTACAGCAGCCACTAGCTACAGATGGATTTGAATGTTTTAAAAATAAATAAAATTAGAGATGCTGTTCCTCAGTAACATGCGCCACATTTAAGTACTCAGTGGCTGACGTACTGGACAGCACAGATACGGGACATTTCCATCATCTGGGCAGCACCAAGCCAGAATCTTGCTACTGAAATTGTGGTCCATGAATCAGTAGGATTGGCATCACACAAAAGTTTTTAGAAATGCAGAAACTTAGCACATCTTCATGTGATCAGTGTGCACATTAAAGTATAAAGAGTACTATTCCAACAAAAAATAGAAGAAAAATTTTAGGGATTTATGATCTTACTAAAGTCAAAAGTATATACTTAAATAATTTATAGTCACCTCAGCTAAAATGAAAAAATATGTACATTTGGAACTATTCTTCAACTTGGGCTTACCTTGCCTACTTTGCATTTTCACCCTAATTTACTCCTCTTTGGAGATTTTCCATTCTTAAAATGAGATTGGAGCAGTCTCTCTTTAGCAGATGTCCCTTTTGTTGGCATTGGGGTCCTCCTGGGAATAGGACACTGTCCAATGTCTGTCTTCCTCCCCCAATTTGGAAACAAAGGGAAAGCTCCCATGAAAGTGTTGAGAGACAGTTCCCCATGCATCTGTCAGGTTTTTGCAAAATTTGCGGGCAGAATTAACTGCCTTTTCATTCTAGTTTACCTTCTCACAGATTTTGTAGAGGGAAAGCGTTGGAAGATAGAGTTGGTGTCTCCATGTAGAGCAAAGCGCAGGCTTGCTTATTGTCTAGCCTAATAAGGATAACATTTCCCTCTCAGGCTAAGGTTGACAGGTTTGCTCTCAGGCCATTAATAAATTCAGATTCTCTATGCTCAGGATTCTACTACCTGCTCTGCATCCACTCGGGCTCCCTCTGCCTCAACACCATGGGACTTGGGGAGCAAAGAGAACCAGTTTGAACATAAATCTCATGCTGCTTACTGTGCTGTGATTAATAAAGTCCATTGTCTCTAAAAAAAAAAAAAAAGTATAAAGAGTACTGGTCTAAAGCTCATTCCAGGACTCCAGTCATTAAAAGATAAATGGAATACAAGTCAGAAAGCTGAGACAGAATAGCTCAGTAGATTGTACAAGAACCATCTGGGTTCATCCGAATAAGCTTAGAGGCATAACCTCTTTTTGTGGAGCTGAGATGACTAATATTCTGTCTATTTTGGTCAAGACGGGGTAGGTAACAAATATACCAGCAAACAAATAACAATAACAAATTCCAATAGTACTTATTATTTGCCTGACACTCTTTGCTGGGAAAGCATTTTCTAAATGATTCCACATAAGTGACCTTTAAACAATTTTACTGATGATATAATTTAGCTTCAGCAAGTATAAAAATCACACCCATGATGGCACAGCTAATACGTGGCAGAGCCAAATTTGAAGGAAAGAAAAAAAAGGGGGTTTTTTTCCCTTTAATCAGCAAAACATTAAGAAATATGTGCTGTTATTTTTGTTTCAAGGCTTAGAAATTTTAACCATAATAACTACTGTGGCAGAAATTAAATAAACCTTATTTGAGATTCAACTAAGAGAATATGACTAAGAAAGATTTTGTGCCCAGGCTCAGCACTGGTAAAAAGAAATATTTATAATTTCCTTAAAAGCTTTTAGTCTTTTGGAGAGGCTCTAATCTGCATTAGCAGAGGTTGTACCCTTGACACGACATTGAGTTTTATCCTCTGTGCATTTAGAAACCTGAACTTCAGTTTCTCTCAGCCTCACTTAATGGAGGGCCACTTTTCTGCATGCATTATTAACTTTAACTCCTACTGTCGTTTCCCCAGAATCAGACAGCACTGTGATCTCCCATTAGCTATGAGAGCAAACTGCAAAGTTCTTAGCAATGCAGGTAAAATTGAATATTCTACTGGTGAGCATAGAATTCGGTAAGTGCAACCAAGCAACCGTATCAAGACAGCAGTTAAGGAAACATGATTTGAACAGTTTTTATACTGACCACCACAAGCAGCTGCTTGTTCAGTTGGTTTATTGCTAAAGGCTACCCCGGCACAAGTTAAAGTAGGTGAGTTCTTTAAATCATAACCAGAATTGCAAAAGCAGCAGACAAAGCTGGTCTTTTACAAGTGAATCTTTCATTTTTAAGCAGATAATGCAAGCACCTATTTTCTTAGTGGAGATTTTAAAGAATTTAGAAGCCTATAGAGTAAAAAGAAAACTTAATCAAGATTTCCTAAGAAATTCTCATCAAGTCTAGAATAGTTCCTATTTATAGTTCTTTGATCTCAGCTATTTATTATTTATTTACCAATTTGCCCTATCTTACACTTTTTGAATACATATTTCATATATTCTAAGTTGGCTTAGGTATTTAAACATATTGCAAATATCTATTTAATATTTAAATATAAGTATATGATTTTTTAACAATGAAATGACTTGATAAGAGTTGGTAGCACACAATACATTCACATTGTATAGTGGAAACTAAATTTCAGAAACTGTCCATTTAAGGCAATCAGGTTTGTTGATGAGTTTGGAGAAGAAACTGGGAGAATCAAGTATCTTTAGCCTAAAGAATAGAAGTTTGAATAGTTAGGACTTCCCTAGTGGCACAGTGGTTAAGAATCTGCTTACCAATGCAGGGGACACGGGTTCAAGCCCTGGTCCGGGAAGATCCCACATGCCGCGGAGCCACTAAGCCCGTGCGCGACAGTTACTGAGCCTGCGCACGACAGTTACTGAGCCCGCGCTCTAGAGCCCTTGAGCCACAACTATTGAGCCCATGTTCCACAACTACTGAAGCCTGTGTGCCTAGAGCCCGTGCTTTGAAATGAGAGAAGCCACTGCAATGAGAAGCCTGCAATACCACAACAAAGAGTAGCCCCCTCTTGCCACAACTAGAGAAAGCCCACATGCAGCAACGAAGACCCAACTCAGCCAATAAATGAATAAATACATTTAGAAAAAAAGAAACAAAAAAAAAAAAAGAAAAGAAAATGCCACACAATTAAAAAAAGTAATAATAATGGACTTTCATGTGGAGAAATTTTTTGTAGCATCATAATGCAGATCTAGGGTCAGCAAATGATAAAACAATGCTGGAGACAAATTCTAAAGCAATAATTTCTAACAATATACTTTTTTATATTAATCTAAAAATAAGAAGAGATAAAGACATTGGGTTGTAGGTCACCGGCTAATCTCTTGGAGGAGCTCCTTTCATTCCATCCTCAGGGAGAAGTGCTATAGGGGGATCAAGGGAACATTGAAGTTCTGAAAGATTTCCAATCAGTGTGCCAATGGGGTGGGGCTTTAGGGACCTTATCAATGGAGTTCTGAGTGTTCTTCCTTCTTGTTGTTTTTGTTCTTTCCTCTCCTGCTGCATTGCTGATAAGGTAGCCTGAAGGTCACTTCTGCCTGTAGGTGTTCTTACATTTGGAAGGTAAACCAATGATCATAATATAGAAGCCCAATGCACTGGAAATTAGTTTAGGCAAGCTTTGCTCCAGGCCTAAGGAAAAAGATGTGTGTAGCCATCATAGCTTTCAAGGGAACTGGTGTGGAGGACATTTCCCTAGCTAACATCTTTGTTGGGCCTGAAGATGAAGGCAAAGAATAACCAGCTAAAAACATTTTATTTTTTATATTGTCTGGCAATATGAAATGTTGACAGGATATCTTGTCAATATTCAAAAAGTCATAAAGAATTAAATTTTTTTCTTTTATATTAAAAGAAAAAATCTGAGTTAATTTCTTATGAAGGCACAATGTCAATATTCAACAAATATCAAAAATAAATTTTATTAACAAATGCTGGAGAGGGTATGGAGAGCAGGGAGCCCTCCTACACTGTTGGTGGGAATGTAAGTTGGTGCAGCCACTATGGAAAACAGTATGGAGTTTCCTCAAAAAGCTAACAATGAAGTTACTGTATAATTCAGCAATCCCACTCCTGGGCATATATCTGGACAAAATTATAATTCAAAAAGATATATACACCCCTGTGTTCATAGTGGCACTATTCACAATAGCCAAGACATGGAAACAACCTAAATGTCCATTGACAGATGAATGGATGAAGAAGATGTGGTACATGTATACAATGGAATATTACTCAGCTATGAAAAAGAATGAAATTGAGTTATTTGTAGTGAGTTGGATGGACCTAGAGTCTGTCATACAGAGTGAAGTAAGCCAGAAAGAGAAAAACAAATACTGTATGCTAACACATATATATGGAATCTCAAAAACTAGTACTGATGAACTCAGTGACAGAGGAAGAATAAAGATGCAGATGTAGAAAACAGACTTGAGTATGTGGGGAGGGGGAAAGGAGAAGCTGGGACAAAGTGAAAGAGTAGTCTTGACATTTATACACTACCAAATGTACAATAGATAGCTAGTGGGAAGCAACTGCATAACACAGGGGATAACTAGTGATGACCTAGAGGGGTGGGATAGGGAGGGTGGGAGGGAGGCTCAAGAGGGAGGGGATATGGAGATATATGTATATATACAGCTAATTTGCTTTGTTGTACAGCAGAAACTGGCACAACAGCGTAAAGCTATTATACTCCAATAAAAATCAAAAGGAAAAATAATCAAACAAAAAATACAAGGAGGTATTATTTGCATATGATGCCCAATTAAACAAATATACATTTAGGTGCAAGAGAAAAAAACAGATGTGGTATATATATACAATGTAATACTACTCAGCCATAAAAAGAAGGAAACATTGCCACAAGTGAATGGACCTAGAGGTGATCACACTAATTGAAGTAAGACAGAAAGAGAAAGACAAATATCATATGATATTACTTTTATGTGGAATCTAAAATATGACGCAGATGAACGTATCTACAAAGCAGAAAAGATCTCACAGGCATAGAGAACAGGCTTGTGGTTGCCAAGGGGAGGGGGATGGGGGAAGGATGAAGTGGGGTTTGGGATTAGCAGATACAGACTATTATATACAGAATGGATAAAAAACAAGGTCCTACTGTAGAGCACAGGGAACTATATTCAATATCCTGTGATAAATCACGATGGAAAAGAATATTAAAAAATGTGTATATGTATAACTGAGTCACTGTGCTGTACAGCAGGAATTAACACAACATTGTAAGCCCATATACTTCAATTAAAAATTAAAAGCATTACATTTATAACTTACCTTAGGCAACATGTTTAGCAGCTCAGAACAAAGTATTACAAATGTTACTCCTTGTTACATTGTTTCGCATATATATGGCAGTTACAAATATAAAGTCATTGTCATATTGTGTCGTCTTCCCGTGTATAAATGACATTACCATTTCAATATATTTGCCTTAGCAAAATGTAGAAATGTACATGCATTTGTTTCTAAAATTATCACCTGAAATTACTAATTGTTGATTATAGCCTCTGAAGAGTTGATTAATTCATTGATTAAATCATCCTATGATTCATTAAGCCAAAGTTTTGACAGAGAATTAAAGTAAATGTGTTAATTTTTTTTTTAAACACGGCATGCAACCATTTTCTCAGTTGTCTTTCATCTGCATGTCTGTCAAACTGACTTAGACATAGTTGAGTTGGTGATACTTTGATATGCAAAGAAGTTCCTTGTTTTAACAGCAGACCGTCCTCTAGAACCCATCTAAATTCTCATTAGGTAATCAGACAGAGAAAAAAGAGAAGGCAGTAGAGTGACGGGTGCAAGAAAATAAAAGACATTTATAATAATGTAGAACAACAATAGGACTTATTATCGGGTGCTTCTTATGCACCAGGCATGCAATACGTTTCGCAGGCAATGACATATTTAATTCTCATAACAACTAAAGGAAGAAACTGCTAACAGCATCACCATTTTCAGATGAGACCGTAGTCACATCACTAGTATGTGGCAGTGTTGGACTCAAACCCAACCTCTCAACAGCAAAGTCCATACTCTCGAAAGAAACCCACTGTTCTTTTGCAATCAGTAATGTGGTTAATGGTATCATAAACAAATATGGACACTTTCAAGATGGGCAAATAAATGAGGCAAAAATCTATGTAAATCTAACCTTAATATTGGAGAAAATATTCCAAGCTACCAATGAAGGTATTAATAAAAGTTAGAGAGTCATGTTTTTGGAAAAGTTTATTTGAATTTCCACTTCCAATTAGGATGTAGGCGTACATGAACAAACTTCACTCCTATGGCAGCAGTGAGACAAAAAATATTATTATGCTAAAATGCATAACTTTTATAAAGCTATTGAAGAGCACTGAACATCAAGATGTCTTAATGAACTAAATTCCAGACAGAGAGAGAGAGAGATGGGCCCTTTAAAGGTTATCAGAGTGCCACTTCTACACCTGGGGTCAAGCGCCTAGTGTGGGAATAGGTAAATGGGAAAATAGGACTGTCATAGAGATAGAGAGCCTTGTAGAGACAATGTAAAATCAACCAGTTACTAATGGAAAATAGAATAAAAAATGTAAATATCTTGGCCTGGCAATCTTCTCACTTCTCTTTGCAGAATATTGCTAAGTAAAGGCAATGGAGGTGAGAGCAAAAAGCAGAAAGTCTTCCAGCAGACTTGTGCAGCTACACAGCGCTTAATATTCCAGGGATCAGCTAGAGAAGAGTCCAAAAAAGACCCAAAACTACCTAAAATTGCAATCTGAACCACTTCCAGCTTAAGCTCTGACAAGATCAAAGAGATTAGCTGAAGAGTAAAAAGAGGGCTTTAATCCAATTTGAAACCACAGCTGACTGCAATTTATGGTAACAGGCCACACAAACTGAACTAAACTCTTCATGGAATCTGAAAAATTATTCCTTTATACCAGTTGTCTGTCCCCTAAGAGAGGAATACTACTGGAACTCACTAGGAAAAATAATAACACAACAGCAACAAAATATTTTATAGTTTAATCTCCACTTTATTTAATGTGCCCAGCATTAATCTTTTTAAAAAAATTAGCAAAGAAGCAGGGAATGTTACCATAATTAAGAGAAAAGATAGTCAATAGAGGAAGAGCAACAGATGACCCAGATATTGTAATGGGTAGGAAAAGTTTAAAAGGACTGTGATAACTAAGGTAAGAATTACAAAAATAAAAAACAAAGACAGAAAACGAAACAAAAATAATAGTTTGGGAGAAGAAATGGAAAATTATGGTATGGAAAAGGAATATATGTAGTACATGAAAGAAAACTTCTAAAACTTAAATATATGACATCTTAAATGTAAAATTATTTAAAATAAGAAATTTAAATCTGTGTAAATCAGTTCCCTCCTCCTATCCTTTGTGATAATTTTGGGTACAGTTTAGACACAGCAGAAGAAAGGGTTAGTTATCCTTATACAGATTAATAGAAATTATCCAAATTGAAGCACAGAAACAAAAATAAAACAATGAATAGACAATGAGTGACCTGTAGAAAAACATCCAATTTCTAACTTATTTATAATTGGTTAGAGAAGAGAAAGAATACAATAGAAAAAAAATTTATGAAAAAAAATAGCTTAACGTCCATATTCATTGTAGAAATTCAATATACATTTCCAAGAAACAAAGCAAATCTAAACTCAATAAATACAAAAATAACCATCTTTAGACACATTAAAGCCAAATTATCTAAGATAATTTTAAAATGTTGAATGCAGACGGAGAAAAAAAGACACTGCTTCAACAGTAAAACAATAAGAATGATAATTGACTTCTCATCAGACATAATAGAAGCCAGTAGACAACAAAACAAGACTTTTAGTGTGTAAAGAGAAAAAAGCCAAGCCTCCATTCAATATTCAACAAAAATATTCTTTAAAAATAAAGGTAGGGACTTCCTAGGTGTCACAGTGGTTAAGAATCCACCTGCCAATGCAGGTGACACGGTTCGATCCCTGCTCCAGGAAGATCCCACATGCCTTGGAGCAACTAAGCCCGTGTGCTGCAACTACTGAAGCCAGTGCACCTAGAGCCCATGCTCCCCTCCACCGCAACGAGGAAGCCATGCACCACAATGAAGAGTCGACCTCACTCGCTGCAACTACAGAAAGCCTGTGTGCACCAACAAAGACCCAACACAGCTAATAACTAACTAAATAAATAAATTTATTAAAAAAATAAAGGCAAAATCAAGACATATTTAGATAATAAAAAGCTAAGAGAAGTCATTTGTTCAAAAACTACCCTAAAAAAATCCTAAAGGAAGTCTTCAGATCTCAAAGGAATCCAAAAGTATCTTTAAAGAAATACTGGAAAGTCCATGAGACATAAAGTCAATTTACAAAATTTAATTACATTTCTACATAATGAGAAAAAATAATTGGAAAATGACAATTCTTTTAAGTACAATACAGTACCAAAAATATAAAACCCTAAGAAATAAGTTTACTGAAAAATATGCAAGAACTCTACAATGAAATATAAAACACATTTCGAGAGACATTAAAGATGACTTAAATAATAAAAGACATGCCAAATTCAAAAAGTGGAATCAATATTTGTAAGATGTAGGGAGGGTGGGGGGCACTCGGGGGGGGGAGTCAAGGAAGGGAGGGAATACGGGGATATGTATATAAAAACAGATGCTTGAACCTGGTGTACCCCCAAAAAATAAAAATTAAAAAAAAAATGTAAAAAAAAAAAATATTTGTAAGATGTTAATTCTCAAAATAAACTAGTGATTCAAAGCTATCTAGATCAAAATATCAGCATTTTTGGTAAAAAATGACACAATGTTTCTAAAATGTATGTGGAATTGAAAAGGCTCTGGCATAGCAAAAACAATCGAAAAAGAAAAACAGTTTCAGAAGGCTTTTACTACTTGGTTTCAAGGCAGCATACTGTATCGTCAGGTACAATTACTTCCTAACTGTAAAGCTTACAATAAAGCTACCTTAATTTCAACAACGTGGTATTGACAGAAAGATAGGCAAATCTGTAGAATAGAATAGGGAGTTAGGAGTCAATGCAATTCAATAGAGAGACAGTCTTTTCAACAAATGGTGTTGAAACTAGTGGAACAATGAACATTGACCCCACTTCACACTGCTAAAAAAATTAATTCCAAATGGATCATAGACCTGAACAACAATAACAAAAAAAACTATAAAGCTACTAAAAGCGTACACAGGAAAATACTTTCTCAAACTTAGGGTAGACAAATATTTGTCAGACTTGTCATAAGTTCCAACTACAAGAGAAAGAAACAATACATTGAAATACTGTTCATCAAAAGACACCAATCAAGAAAAGGAAAGGAAAAGCTACAGACTTGGAGAAAATATAATACATTGATCTAACAAAAGGCTTATTCCTAAATTACACAAAGAACTCCTATAACTCAATAATATAGAGCAAACAATCCAAATAAAACTGGCAGAACACAAATGGAAGAAGATAACTGAATGGCTAATGAGTGCATGAAAAGTTGTTCAATATCATTACTCATGAGGGAAACTCAAATTAAATACACAATGACGTGCTTGACATACACTAAAATGAAAACAATAAAAAGCCAAACAATACCCACTAGTATTATGGAGATAAAGCTACAGGAACTCTCAACATATTTCTGGAGAGAGTGTAAAATATTGCAACCACTTTGGAAAGCTGATAGGTAATTTTATTTAATCTATATCATGTCCTCAAAGTTCCTCTTCTAGCATAATAAACACAAGGGATATACAAGCATGTGATGACAAAAAAAGACAAATACAAAAAGGTTCATAGCAGGAAATATCAGACAACAGAAGAATGGATAATCAACTAAGTAGGATATTCCGTTCAACAATAAAAAGAACAACTATTTATATACACAGATCATGGATGGATCTTACATGGATTATGTTGACTAAAACCATGCAGAAGTGAAAAATTATTTACTGTATGACTTTGTTTACATTAAATTCTATATTAAAAAAAATTTAACTATGCTGACAGAAATTGAAGTAGTTTTTGCTCCAGGAAAGGTTTGAGCATTGACTTGAAAGAAGCACAAAGCTGATTTCTAGGGGGTAGGACCCTTCTGTTTCTTGATAAGGGTTTTAGTTACATGTATGTATACATTAGCCAAAATTCATCAGACTGGATACTTAAGATCAGTTACTTGGATGAAGGAAAAATGATAGATATATAGGTCCTCCAAAACAAGAATGCCTCCTTAAAAAATGCCCAGAACTAGTCAAATCTTATTCTTTATTATGTGCATCCCCAGTCCACTTATTTAAAACTAATTTGGAAAAAAAACAAACAGCAGATTAACAAATCATGGGAAGCCAGTATTTTTAAGGTAGAAATAGAAAGATTTTCTTGTATTTTGCTTTACTGCAAAATCACCCAAACTATACATTTGAGATCATCAGGCTTTCCCTGAAGGGCCAGGGTCCATTAGTGGAAATTTGAGTTTTTGAGGAACTCAGTGTCAATATCATTCAATCTCTGATCCCAAATTGAGCTGGTATTGGTATTCTGCCCATTTGTCTTTGACCAATATAACACATCCCCTAACTTGCACCCTCAGTTTCTAAGCATTTACCTGATTTCTAAGTGATTAGATTGATTTTCCCTACCTGGTGCTCAAGTTTCATCAGTGCTCAAGTTCTCTCCACAGTTCATTCAACAACTGTTTACTTTGAGTTTACCATGTGCCAGAAACTATATAATAAGCCTAGGATATATTGCAGAGATCACCTGGAAAAAAAGCAACATCACTGTTTACTAATTTGGGAGGGAATTAAAATTGTGCCTTTGAATGGAGTGAGTGGATGTCTACTTGAGTAAAGCATTACCCATCATAGGCACATAAAAAAGTGCAATGACTTGTAATGGAAAGAAAATTGTAAAATCAAAAATTAACCTTAAAAGAATCTAAAAAAAAGAGTGGATATATGTATATGTACAACTGATGCACTTTGCCGTACAGCAGAAACTAACACAACAATGTAAATCAACTATACTGCAATAAAAATTAATTTTTAAAAATATCGATGGAATGAAATGTTATTACCTGTAATTGTCAATTTGGTATTCACAAGAACTTATTTTTGTCAGGAATTTGTAGTTTAAATATTTACACTACAAAAATAACCAGGTTTATACTATAATTACAGACACCATATTGCCAGCTGAATATTAAAGGTGTTCATTTAGACATCTTTTTGAAATCATAATCATAGATATCTTTTTAGAAGTTCATGGAAGCCACTTTAATATAGAATATGGGTGTATTTTAATATGTATTGTATAATATATGAGTTGGGGTAGACTGCACTGGAGTAACAAACAGACCCAGAAGTGGAAGGGGTCAACAAAATAGAAGTATTTAATTCTCACATATTTAGCAGTCTGTGGTGGTGCGTCCATGTCAGTGGAAGGTGGGGCTGGAAGGCGTCTAAATTCTACTTTTTTTCCTGGAACAGAGTGGGAAAAATGAGCTAAGTCTTGTCCATGAGTATTCTTTATGGCACGCATTAAGTTGATCAATTTTCCATTGGCTAGAGCTCAGGCATGTGGCCATGCACAGGTGGAGACTTGGAGACCAGCTAGATGAATGGAAAATAGAATATAGTCTCCTGGTCAAGGAATGCCTTGGAGATAATGAAGGTCATAAGATTCCCCTACTGTTCGCTACCACTACTCTTTAAATCATGCATTTGCTTGTTACCTATTGCCTAAGGCTTAGAAGTTTTAAAACTTGTCAGAATTGGTTCCAAAAGAATTCTGCTTTAACTGAATGATTACAGTGAATACTTCTTTTACAACACAGATATTTTTTCAACTCTTTTTGTAACAAAAGTATCTCATAGGTCTAGTTTTCCCTGTTGAAAAGCCGGGAAATTAATTTCTTCAAAATCGTTCTTTTGAATTATCACTAAGTGAAAATAATTTAAATATCCTCATACTGCCTTCACAATAAACCAGATACATCAATTTATACCTATTTTATATGGGTATAAAATATGACTGCATTTTATACTTGTGTTTTCTCTTTAGACTCTAGCACAGGACCCTAAAACCATGGTAACTGTTCTTAAATGTTTGTTAAACAAATTAGAGTTGCTTTGCCTGAAAAAAAGCAAGCTGTGTGATGTATTCAAGGATTTTATGCAGTAAAATTGCTTTGAAAGATGTGTTGTTGGCCATTTTCAAGAATGATCAAATATTACTTTTACTACACAGTCTCCTTGTTCCTTGTTGTCTGTAATGGGAAAGTCACCATACTTGGTACTATGAGGATTATAGGTATTTTCAGGACACTGGTCCTTGACCTCAAAATGTTCACCCTGGAAACAAGGAAGAAAGTGGTGATTATGATAGTGAATGTGTATGAGATCAAGCTAATTAGAAACTGGATGATTGCAAAGAATATTTTTAAAGAAGACTATACACCACCTACCTTTGGATTTTTAGTCATTTGTTCCTCTGGAGGGCCCAAAATAAAACCAGTCAACTTGTGAATATCTCCTTTAGATCCTTGACTTTAAATATCACAATACGCTGCTTCAATCATGCTTTTAAAATATATTTCCCCAACTGTTTTCTTGGTTGTAGTATTATAATGGTGAAACTTACAAACCCATCCACCTCAATTACACCATTAACTTTAAACGTATAAGGGTGAGTATATCTAAAAATGTTATCAAAAGAGACTCTATTAATGGAGCAGCAGTTCATAGGAATGATTTGAAATTACTTCTCATTTCTTAAAGTGCTCATTGACTTCAGTTAGGGAGGAAGAAAATTGACTTACAAGAGTGGCTCTCATTCAATTTATCCTTAGTAGTATTCCATTAGCAGTAAGATGTGTGTATGCGTGCGTGTGTGTCTTCTCAATAGCTTAGTCACGTCAAGGCTCCCCTTTGAAGCCTGTATGTTGACTCCCGCTAATATTAATGGATACGGGTATCCCTAGTCTAACCACAGATGCAACTAAAACTCATAAAATATTGTATGTATTGATAGATTACAGGTGACTGCAAATTCTTAGTTATTCTCCCCATCAACAGGTAGAGTCTAGTTCCCTTCCCCTTGGTTCTGGACTGACCCTGTGATTCACTTGACTGATAAAAAGTGAAAGAAGTAAGTATCAGGGACTTCCTAGGTGGCACAGTGGTTAAGAATCCACCTGCCAATGCAGGGGACACAGGTTCAATCCCTGCTCCAGGAAGATCCCACATGCTGCAGAACAACTAAGCCTGTGTGCCACAACTATTGAGCCTGCGCTCTAGAGCCCGTGAACCACAACTATGAAGCCCGTGTGCAGCAACTACTGAAGCCCATGCTCCTAGAGCCTGTGCTCTGCAACAAGAGAAGCCACCGCAATGAGGAGCCCAAGCACCACAATGAAGAGTAGCCCCTCTCTCTCTGCAACAAGAGAAAGCCCATGTGCCGCAATGAAGATCGAATGCAGCCAATAAAATAATTAATTTTAAAAAAAGAACTAAGTATTGATAACATTGTATTGCTTCCATTGCTGAGTTATATGAGTAATAACATCTAGTACTTGGTTCTTTTTAGAATGTCTGCTCTTGGAACTCTTCTTCTGAGAACCCAACTGTCATGTAGACTCCCAAACCACAAGTTGAGCCCTTGTGTAGACAATCCACTCAACAGCCACAGCTGAGCCATGCCTAGAGCCAGCTTCAAATTTCAGTCAGTGAGTGAGCCATCTTCCATGTGCAACTAGTCAAGGCTTCAGCTGACCGCAGCTTCATCTATGACTTAAGAAAACCCCAAGTGAGGACCATCCAGCTAAGGTCAGTACAGTTATTGCTTGGTATCTACAGGGGATTGCTTTCAGGACCCTCCTGAGATACCAAATCCGAGGATGCTCAAGTGTCATATAAAATGGCAAAGTATTTACATATAACCTATGCACATCCTCCCATACACCGTAAATCATCTCTATTTCTTACAGTACCTAATCCAATATCAATGCTATGTAAATAGTTGTAAGTACAACGTGAATGCCATGTAAATAGTTGCCCAAACTCAAGTTTTGCTTTTGGAACTTTCTCGATTTTTTTTCCAAGTATTTTTGACCTGCATTTGGTTGAATCCAGGGCTCCGGAACCTGTGAATATGGAAGGCTGACTATACTCCACAAAACTGGAAGAGATAATAATTGAAGCCACTCATTTCGGTGGTTATTTATTATAAAATAATAGGTAACCACAAACCAGTGAATTCAGAAACCAGTGTTTCCATCTAATTTTGTTCTCTTTTCCAAACCCAGGATTACTATGATTAAAAACAAAATAACTTATACTTCAAACAGGTATTTTCCTGTTCTGGGGAACAGTCATCTTGATTTAATTTTATATGGCTGGTGATAGAAAGATTCAAATGATCTTTGAGTTGCTTTAAGTTTGGATTCTGCTTTTTAAAGTAGGTGTGCCTGCAAGTACTTACAAATTTGGAACTACTTTTCATTTTTAAAAATGAAAAACTTTACACATTTATTATCAATGGATTACTTAACTGGTAAAATTGAGAATTTATTATGTTTTCTCTAAATGTACCCTGTATATATAAACAGAGACACCCCTTTCCCCAAGACGTAGACAAGGTTGATTCAAATCTCCATCTATTTATTAGTGAAAAATCCAATTCCTTCCCCCAAATTTCAGTTCAGTAACTGACCTGAAGAAGGCTAGTTCTTACATTCTCAAAGCTGCTTCTCATTTTAAGCTCCTGCCTCTGCTGAATTTCGTCAATTTCAGCATCTTATCCATATAGTCCTTACATCGAGTTCTGTAGACTAGAGAAACACAGTTCAGCTCCTTAAGTTCCTCCTAGAAATTTTATATAAATTCTACTGAGAGCTTAGGGGAGATATAGACACATATCAAAAATAAACTGAACAATAGGTATGCCTGTTTCTTAACAGCAATAAAAAGTTGGGCATACTAGAACCTGGGTGATAATAAAGTCGTGGGGCTAGGTGAGAGTACAGGGTCAGTGTAGATAAGAAGAGAAATCTAATGCCTGATCCCTGGGGCATGGTAATAGACTCAAGAAGATTAGGCAGAATCAACAAAAGAGGGTGAAAATGGACAGCCAGTGAATTAAAAGAAACCCAGAGAAGTAGTTATTCTGGAATAACATGTCTCAAGAAAAACAATAATGATTTTTGCATGCTACCAAAAGACCAAGTGATACAGAAGCTTACAGTTGTGTATTATATTTAGAAATCTGCAACCAAGATGAAAGTGATAGGGATCTCAGTGAAATGATACAATGAAAAATTTGAGTAATTTAAGAAAGATTGAAAAGTAGGAAAGCATAAGCACAGCCAAGGCATTTTTTCTCTAGTTTTATTGAAATATAATTGATATAGAGCACCGCATAAGATTAAGGTGTACAGCATAATGGCTCAACATATATATTTTGAAATGATTATCACAATAAGTTTAGTTAACATACACCAACTCATATAGATACAAAAACAGAGGAAAAACATTTTCTTTTGATGAGAACTCTTAGGATCTACTCTCTTCACAAATTTCAAATATGCCATACAGCTATGTCAGCTATAGTCATTGTGCTGTATGTTACATCTTTAGTAATTATTTATCTTTTAACTGAAAGTTTGTACTTTTTGACCACCTTCATTCAACTCCCCCTCTCCCCCGCTCCCACCTCTGATAACAACAAATTACATCTTATTTTCTATGTTTGTTTTGTTTTTGTTTTTTCAGATTCCACATATAAGTGGTGATCATAAGTATTTCTCTTTCTCCATCAACTTATTTCCTTATTTCACTTAGCATAGAGCCCTCAAGGTCCATCCATGTTGTTGCAAATGGCAGGATTTCCTTCTTGTATGGCTAAATAATATTCCAATGTGTGTATATACCATAACTTCTTTACCCACTCATTCTTCAATGAATCCTTAGGTTGTTTCCTTGTCTGGGCTATTGTAAATAATGCTGCAAAGAACATGGGGGTGCAGATATGTTTCACCTTCAGTTATATTCTCAGAAGTGGAATTGCTGGACAATATGCTAGTTTTCTTGTTATTTTTTGAGGAACCTCTGTACTGTTTTCTGTAGTGGCTGTACCAATCTATAATCCCACCAACAATACCCAAGGGTCCCCCTTTTTCCAAATCCTCACCAGCATTATCTCTTGTCTTTTTGATGATAGCCATTTTAACAGGCAGGAGTAATATCTCATTGTATTTTTGGTTTATATTTCCCTCATGATTAGTGATGTTGAGCACTTTTCATGTATTTGTTGACCACTTGGATATCTTCTTGGAAAAGTGTCTGTTCAGTTCCTCTGCTCATTAAAGTGAGCAAAAAAAGTTAAATGTAAAATAATCAGATTGTTTGCTGTTGAGTTGTAGGGATGCTTTATATATTATATACATTAACCATTTATCAGAACTAAGATTTGCAAAATTTTTTTCTAGTTTTGGTATGTTGTATTTTCATTTTGTTGATAGTTTCCTTTGCTATGCAGAAACTTTTTAATTTGATGTACTCACACTTGTTTACTTTTTATTTTCTTGCCTGTGCTTTAGATGTCATATCCAAAAAAAGCACTGCCAAGACCCATGTCAAGAAGCTTTTTTTTTTATGTTTCCTTTTAGGAGTTTTATGGTTTCCAGTCTTACAAGTAAGTCTTTAATCCATTTCAAGTTAATTTTTGTGAGTGGTATAAGATAGGAGTCTAGTTTCATTCTTTTATGTGTGAATATCCAAATTTTTCAGCACCATTTATTGAACAGACTATCTTTCCTCTTTTGAAGATTCTTGGTGCACTTGTCAAATATTAGTTGATCATATATGCACAGGTATATCTCTGGGCTCTAGATTGTGTTCCATTGGTCTATATGTCTATTTTTTTGTGTCAGTGCCATACTGTTTTGATTACTATATCTTTATAACACAGCTTTAAATCAGAAACTATGGTGTCTCTTGCTTTGTTGTTCTTTCTCAGGATTGCTTTTGTGGGTCCATATAAATTTCAGGATTGTTTATTCTACTTCTATATCATTGGAATCTAGATAAGGTTTGCATTGAATCTATGAATGGCTTTGGGTAGTGTGGACATTTTAATATTAATGCTTCCAATCAATGAACATGGAATATCTTTGCATTTATTTCTGTCTTTTTCTGTTTCCCTCATCAGTCTTATAGTTTTCAGTATAGATATCTTTCACCTTCTTGGTTAAATTTATTCCTAAGTATTTATTGTTTTTGATGATATTGCACATGGGATCATTTTCTTTATTTTTTTTTCAAATAATTCATTGTTAGTGTATAGAAATTCTGCTAATTTTTGTATGTTAATTTTATATCATGAATTCATTGATTAGATCTAAGTATTTTGGTGGAGTTAAAGAATTTTCTATATATAAAATTATGTTATCTGCAAATAGTGACAGTTTTACTTCTTCCTTTCCAATTCTGATGCCTTTTATGTCTCTTTCTTGCCTGATTGCTCTGACTAGGGCTTCCAGTACAATGTTGAATAGGAGTGGTAACAGTGGACAACCTTCTTTTATTCCTGATCTTAGAGGAAAATCTACTAACGTTTCACCATTGAGTGTAATGTTAGCTGTGGATTCCTCATCTGTGGCCTTTATTATATTGAAATATGTTCCTTCTATTGTTAATTTGTTAAGAGTTTTTAACATAAATGTATGTTGTTTTGTCAAATGCTTTTCTGCATCTAAGATGATCATGTGATTTTTTCTTTCACACTTTTCATGTGATGTATCACATTTATTGATTTGCTTATGTAAAACATCACTGCATTACAGGGATAAATCCCACTTGATCATGATGAATGATCCTTTCAGTGTGCTACTAAATTCAGTTTACTGGTACTTTATTGAGAATTTTTGCACCTATATTCCTCAGGGATATCGGCCTGTAGTTTTCTTTTCTCATAGTGTCCTTTTACGGTTTTAGTAATCAGAGTAATGCTGGCCTCATAAAATGAGTTTAGGAGTGGTCCCTCCTCTTTTATTTTTTGGAAGATTTTGAGAAGGATTGACATGACTTTTTCTCTAAATGTTTGGTAAAAGTTTCTAGTGAAGCCAGATTTTTTTCACTGGCAGATTTTTGATTACTGATTCAATTCCCTTACTAGTAATTGGTCTGTTCAGATTTTCTATTGGTTCCTAGTACAGTTTTGGTAGGTTGGATGTTTCTAAGAATTTTCCAGTTTTTTCTAGGTTTTTCGGTTTGTTGGTATATAGTTGTTCACAGTAGCTTCTGATGATCTTTCATATTTATGTGGTATCCATTGTAATATCTCCTCTTTCATTTATAATTTTGTTGATTAGGGTTCTCTCTTTTTTCCCTTGGTTATTCTAGCTAAAGGTTGTCAATTTCATTTATGTTAGCAAGGAACCAACTCTTAGTCAAATCATTTTTAAATGTCATTTGTTGTTTATTTATTTATTTGTTTATTTATTTTTAGCTGTGTTGGGTCATTGTTGTTGTTGCACACAGGCTTTCTCTAGTTGTGACGAGTGGGGGCTACTCTTCATATGGTGCGTGGGCTTCTCACTGCGTTTGCTTATCTTGTGGAGAGAAGCTTTAGGTGCTCAGGCTTCAGTAGTTGTGGCTTGTGGGCTCTAGAGCACAGGCTCAGTAGTTGTGGTGCATGGGTTTAATTTCTCCATGGCATGTAGGATCTTCCCAGACTGGGGCTCGAACCCATGTCCCCTGCATTGGGAGATGGATTCTTAACCACTGAGCCACCAGGGAAGTCCCTAAAGGTCATATGTTTTAAAGGGGAGAGGACACTAAATCAGTATGGACAGTGCCAGGAGTTTTGGGATTTGTTTGGTTTTGTTTTTATTCTAGAGATATCATAGTTGTTCTGAATTTATTCACCACTGGCTCATTTACATTATTAGTGTAAAAGTAAGTACACACACACTCAAAATCAAAATAAAATCATAAATATTTGTGAACTGTAGGACTTCTATTACCTTACCTTGCCTGATTTATTCTACAATTCATTTCTTATCTTATTCATTCTGTGATTAACCAGGAAATGAGCTTTCCCTTTCCTTTCACTTGTCTCATCCTGTCAATGAGTCAACAAATCAAGCACAACTTGTCAGGCTCCCTTGCCGACACAAAAACCAAGAAAAAGAAGTTGTAATTATTTTTATCTACTGAAGTAATCAAGCTCTACTAGCTGAAACTTACAAAGTCCTCAATAAAATCTTGTTTTACAGCAGAGCGCAAGCAGCACGGTTAGCATCATGCAATGAATGTCAGATGAGAGGGTAGTGCTAATACGAGATAGATGAGCTCAAGAAGAGAAGACAGCATAGGAAGCAGTGGTTCGTGCATGTTGATTCTCTAATCATTACTACCAATAATTTCTGTTTTAGCCTCTTTTAGTTCAGCCTCGCTACAGGTTGTCAACTTTACTAATGTTTCCAAAAAATCAACTTTTGGTTTTAATTGTGTTTATTATTTATCTGCTTTCAATTTCATTGTTTTCTTATTTTTATTATTTCCTCTATCTACTCTTTTTAATTTTATATTCTTTTTCAAACTTCTTATGGTGGAAGTTTTTCAAAATTCATTAATTGAAACTTTTCTTCATTTAAACACACACATATAAAGCTATAAATTTCTTACAAAACACTGATTTTGATGTATTCCACAAATTTTGATCTATTTTTTTCATTAACATTCATATTAAAATATTTGATAATAACTTGAGATTTTGTTCTTTGTCTGTGGGTTTCTAAAATTTATGTTGTTTGATTTTCCAATAGTTGATATTTTCCAGACATGTTATTGTTATTGATTTCTAATTTAATTTTGTTGTAAGGAGAGAACATATTCTAAGAATTCAACATTTCATGTACTCCTGCATTTTCTCTTAAAGTTTAATAGTTTTATGCCTCACATTTAGTTTTTTTATTTTGAGTTAATTTTTGCATACGTTTGTGAGAAAGGGGTCCAAATTCATTCTTTTAATATAGATATCGCGTTTTCCCAGCATCTTTTGTTGAAAGACTATTTTTCTCACTACATAGTCTTGGAACTTTTATCAAAAATCAATTGACCACAAATATGTGTTAATTTCAGTGTTATTTTATTAATCTATATTTGTATCCTTATTTCAGTAATGCATCTTTGTTACTGATTACTATAGCATTTCAGTAAGTTTTGCTATCAGGATATCTGAGTCTTCCAACATTATTCTTCCTTTTTAAGGTTATTATGGTTATTCTGAATCCCTTGCATCTTTGATAAAAATTGTGTTGAATCTACAGAACAATCGGAGGAGTAATAACATGATAACAAAATTGTTATCCCTATCCATGGATATGGAATGTCTTCCCATTTATTTTGACCATAAATATTTTATTTTATTCCATCTATTTTGAGATATTCCAGCTCTCCTCTCGTTACAGTTTCCATGGCGTATTTGGTAAATGTTTTCCTTTCTTTATACTTTTAATCTATTTGCATCTTTAAATCTAAAGTATGTCTCTTACAGATAGCATATCTATATTGTATCCATTCTTCTAATCTCTGCTTTTTGTATGGAATGCATATACTTTTACTCTTTCATTTACTTTTAACGCAATTACTGATAACATAGGATTTATATCTGCATTTGCTATTTGTTCACTGTATATCATATATATGATAAACATTTATGTATATCATATAAACACATTTACTGTATATCATGTATAAGCATTTACTGTTATTGCTCCTCTTCTGTTACTGACTTGTTTTGTGTTAACTGTTTCCTAGTGTACCATT